>NC_069716.1:19550265-19875057 GCF_027358585.1 Pangasianodon hypophthalmus
AGGAGATAAGGTTATAAACATAGAGGTATTTGGGTGTCTTTCAGTAGAATTGGACTGATATCTTTAAACGTGATTTAATATGTGATGTTCTCCCTTGTCACTTTTGGGAGTAACTACATTTTAAACTGTTATTGTTAATATTGTAAAAAGGAAACATTCAGTTCAGTAAAGCCAGTACTATGCAAGCAGTAGAAAATGTCCGAATTTGACCGTGTGAAGGGTTTTTCCACTCATATTCAGACTAGCACAGTGTTTTTTTCTGTCACCATATTTGTGCATATACTCATCAATGCACCACAACAAATGGCTTGTTGCTCATCCTTATAGCACTACACACTGTCAATTCCATGCATGGCAACAAATCTTATTCGAAATTATGTACTACATAATTTCTGTGCACCAGATTCAATTTATGCAAGTAAAACAATTAAGCCTACTTAGTGAAGATGAGGTGAGTTTGAGGGTCTCTTAGTGCCTTTCTCAGTATCACCAGATGAGCAGCTTTCTCTTCTCCACCACGCTGCACATTGTGTACCATCTCCTGAATCTGTATGTACACACATACGCTCAATGTCACATACGTCATTAGCTTTTACAACATACCACAATATATCAAAGCACAATAACTAATTTACATTATAATGTGAAAACAATACTTGGCTGAAATTCAGCATCAATCCATCTATCCATCCATCCTTTCTCTATACCGTTTATCCTTCACAGGGTCACTGGGAGCCTGCAGCCTATCCCAGGAGACTTGGGGCACAAGGGGGAGACTAGAGGACACCCCGGATGGGATGCCAACCCATCGCAGGGCACAATCTCACACACACACTCACACACCCATACACAAACTACGGACAATTTAGAAATGCCAATCAGCCTACAAAGCATGTCTTTGGACATGAGGAAACTGGAGTACCTGGAGGAAACCGCCGAAGCACGGGGAGAACATGCAAACTCTGTGCACACAGGGTGGAGGAGAATGAAATTCATCATGTTTAAAAAAAAAAAAAAAAAAAGTCATTCTATTTATTTGAGTGTGTTTGAATATGTCTATGTATATGTTTACTTTTACCATGTTGTTACCACTCAGTGTGTTTCTTGAATTTACATATGTATAGTAATCTATTGACGGGTGTTCATACTTTTTTTTGGCATGTTTGCCTTTTCCAACTCACAAGATTGTATCATCTATAGCTTGCTTGCTTGCGTTGAGACTAGTGTGTGTGTACTTACTTCAACCTCTAATATTTAGTTCTGTCTTTCTGTTTTTCCTACAACTGCCATGCACTTGCTTTTGGTCGATCGGTGAAAAGGAGAGCTCAATGGAGGTGAAAAGGAGAGCTTAGAAGGAGAGCTCAAACAACAACCAAGAATGTCAAATCTCTCACACACTTAGCTTTCACACAACTCATCATAAACACTCTCCACTGCCAAAAGAACAATGACTAGACACTTCTCCGTAGACATCTACTGTGAGGAAATAGTTTAACATTGTTACGAAAAAAAGTTACACAACTTAACAGTTGCATTAGGACCCTGTGACCTATCAAGTGAAAAACTTCAACCCTGGCTGATTACAGCTGGACCACTTTTGACCCAAAATGGAAATACAGCACATATTAAATATGTTAGGTCACATTTGGTGTGTGTGTGTGGGTCCGAATGCTTTAATAAATGTGTGTATATCTAGGTCATTTTTGGCCTAAACTGTAAACGCTGCACAAACACTGCATGTGATTGTTTACATGTGTAGTTTAGTTCAAATGTTGTGTTGTACCTTCAATGTGACAGGCTCCAGCTGTCCCATGGTACACTTGCCATTTCATTAGTACTTCATTTGGATTATATCTGGGCCAGATTCACATGGTTGACTTGTAAGGCGTTTAGGATAAACGTGGCACCCGAGTGAATAAATATAAATGTGATGTGAAGGCCGTTACCTGGTTTTGAGAAAGAGGAGCATGGTTTGTTTCCATCAAGTCTTTCTCCTGCTCTTCTTCATTTAGCAGGTGCCTCTTACTGACCAGCTGTCTGTCTCTCCTGGCCTGTCTCAGCACTCCAGAGAGGTTGAGGAGAAAACCAGAAGGACATAATACACCTCTCATTAATATACACAGATCACCTTGTATGCATTGAAATGCATGTATTGAAACAGAAAGGCAAACCCACACCACAAAACCAAAACCACACCTTTTTCATGTTCTCTTCTCTTCTGTTTAAATTCCTCTAAGTCTCTAACAGAGACACTTGATTTGTGCTGGACTGCTTTCAGTCGCCACATATTTCCCACAATCCTTTATTGCTTCTCTAACCTATGAACTGCTCATCCAGCTACATTACAGGACTAAAAAACTAACACGTCGTGCTTTTATTCACAAATTTTGGTCAGTTAGTCAGCCTCTGCACTTTGCAGAGCGTGAGACATCTTGGTAGAATGCGCCAAACTGCTGCAACAGGAAATGACGTATGCGATGTCAAAATTAAAGTCCCAAACGAACGTTAATATGTTTGATGCAAGGCTACTGTTCATTTGTAAATCTGACAATTTATGAGGAGTTTATAAAGTTTTAGGAAGTTATAGGAGACTTATAGGAGAATCCAGTGCACTAATCCAGGATCCATGCTTGTTTGGGTACAAATGCTAGAGCTGAGTTACAGTGAAACTGAGTTTGTTACAAATCATTTAAAAATGATATTATAATAGCCTACTTTCATTTGTGCCCACTTCCTCCCTACATCCCTGTAGCAAAAAAGAATTAAAAAGAGAGAGAGAGAGATATGTTTGAGTTCTACTGTTATACCTACTGTTGTTCTGTTGTAGGCTTTCAGAATAAAATTGATCATTTAAATCATTAAGACCAGGCGACATGTTTCCACTCTTCACTTGTTTAACTTTCAGTGAGTTTCAGTGAGCCTGTGCCTACTGTGGCCTCAGATTCCTGTTCCTGTGGAATTGGCTAACAGGAGTGAAATCTGATGTGGTCTTCTACTGTTGTAGCCCATCCGCCTCGAGGTTTAAGGTATTGTGCACTCTGAGATGCTTTTCTGCTCACCACGGTTGTAAAGAGTTGGCTATTTGAGTTACCGTAGCCTTCCTGTCAGCTCGAACCAGTCTGGTCATTCTCCTCTGACCTCTCACATCAAGAAGGCATTTCTGCCTGCAGAACTGCTGCTCACTGGATGTTTTTTCTTCATTGCACCATTCTGTGTAAACTCTAGAAACTGTCATGTGTGAAAATCCCAGGAAATCAGCAGTTTCTGAAATACTCAAACCAGCCCGCCTGGCACCAACTTTTGCCCTGGTCAAAGTCATTGAGATCATATTATTATATTATTTCATTCTGATATTTGGGATGAATATGAAGCTTTTGACCTGTATCTGCATGATTTCACACACTGCCCTGCTTCCACATGATCAGCTGGCTGGATAATTGCATGAATGGGCAAGGAGTGCAGGTGTTCCTATTAAAGTGGCGAGTGTATATAAGCTATGGCTTTTGTCTTGAGTTGGTTATTGATTTCAAGTCACAGGTGCAAGTCACCACTATCATAAAGCCCACACTTTGCAATTTGTGGCATGTTCCATTTGTGGGTAGCAGTAGAGCAGCTCCTTCCTCACCTGTTTGTGTGTGTGTGACAACCCAAGGCCAACCTTTGAACACAAGACCAACAAGTATTGACAAGTATGAAACAAATATGATTAAAATAGAATACAATACATACAATAAGAAACGATATGCAAAATACAATATATAATATAGCCTAAGTAAATGAGGGGAAACAAGAGAGAGAGTGTGTGTATGTGTGTGTGAGTGTGTTTGTATTTGTGTGTGTATATGTGCGTGTGTATGTCTGTGTATACGTGTGTGTCTGTGTATGTGTGCATGTGTGTATGTATGTGTGTTTGTGTGTATGTGCATGTATGTGTGTGTGTCTGTCTGTATGTGTGTGTGTGTGTGTGTGTCTGTCTGTCTGTATGTGTGTGTGTGTGTGTGTGTGTGTGTGTGTGTGTGTGTGTGTGTGCATTATTTTGAAAATCGTCACAATTAGATAAATTAATACCATCACTGCTGATGTGATTTTTTTTAAAACATTTTGTCCTCAACAGGTGCTTAGAGAAGTGTGTGTGTGAGCCTGAAGGGGGAAGGAAAGCACAGTAATGATACAGACAGGCTGAGTGAAAAGGAAAATAACCAGGGCATTAGTTAAAACCGAGGTCGCATCAGTCGAAACTCAGCAGCTTCCTGATTAAGAAGCAGAAATAATTTCCGCGTCTTTAGGGCATGGTTATGAGCGCGCGCAGGGGATCACACAGCCTCGAGTCCCACTTACAGAGAAGTTCAGGGGGGTAAAAAAAAAAAAAAAAAACCACCTTGATATCAAGCACAGTGAATGGTGATTAATGAGAATGCAAACATCTCTGACGTGCAGCAGCGCTGTGGGGAAATAACATCTCCCTCATTCCTCATGTCCTCCAGCATTTCCTTGAGCGCTGGAGTGCAGTAACCGGTGATACGCGGCTGAAGACGAACAGAAGACCATGCTCGGTAAGACAAATGTACAGTAGATGTGCATGGAATGGAGTGTTGACAGAATGTCGTGCTGCTACTGACCAGGATTTCTGTCCTGCTCTGAATAATCGAGGGCGCGGAGGCAGTGCGGAGGAGGAGAGGTGCTGGTGCTGTGCCCAGGTCAAGGGTCCGACTGAAGTGACCACAGCTGAAGGTAAGAAGAGCCTCTCATCTCTCAACTCCTTTAACAACGCACTGAGCCTCTGTCTGTATTCAACCCTTGTGTTCTGTTTGTTTTAAACTATGAAGTTTAGTGAAATAGTGAAGCCATTAAAAAATACTAATAATCAACATGATCTTTTAAGTGCTTGGCTCATTTTTTTTGGTGCATCTGCTACACCCCCAATCACACAGGTTATATTCAGGACATTTTGACCTGAGAGCAAACCATACAAAAAAAGAAGTGAAATGAAATCTGCTTTTTATAAATAAATAAAACAAGTAGATGAATTCACTTTGTCAAATTAACTCTACATCTTATTTGCACACACACCTGCATGGAGATAGGGATTTGTGTGTCTTTACTGTTCCCCAAAAACATAGATGTGTTCAAGGATGGTCATTTTTAAATATTATTTTTCTGTCCCAGCTCTCCAGAGTTAACAGGACCCATGAGCACATCCACTGCATCCAGAACATGGTGGATTAGTGTTTAGCACGTCTGCCTCGCACCTCTGGGATTGGGGGTTTGAATGCCACCTCTGCCCTGTGTTTACAGAGTTTGCATGTTCTCCCTGTGCTTCAGGGGTTTTCTCTGGGTATTTTCCGTTTTCCTCTCCCAGTCCAAAGACATGCATTGTAGGCTGATTGACATTTCCAAATTGCATGTGTGGGATAAACGGTATGGAAGATGGATAGATGGATGTTCTATTTGCACTGAAGAAGTTAACAAGAAACTTCATCAACAATTAGTGTGTCAAATTACAGGGGCTTCTACACCACGCAGACTACAATTTTATTACATTTCCTTTCTCAAGCCTCTTCTGCCTTGAGAGCTATAGGCAACCAACCTGATGCATCTATGATGTCATGACAACTCTGTAGTACACACACCTTATATGATCACTTAGCTTAGACTCTATAACTTAGATTCTATAAGGCTAAGTACTATTTTAGAAACGCAGACTCAATAAGCTATGCCAAACTGATAGACAAGAAGTTTAATCTATCAGTACGTTCTAGCTGATAATCATTAAGGTCCATATTTTCCCAACTGTATGTGTCTTTGTCTTTGTCAATCTATAATTAGAAATCCTAGTGGCTCATAAATATTCATTGAGGTTTTAGTGCTTCCTTTAAAAAGCCAGTGAGGGCTCCCGACAGTGAGTCAGGCAGTGAGGAGGAGTGTGAGTGTGTGTGTGTGTGTGTCAGAGAGAGAGAGAGAGAGAGAGAGAGAGAGAGGAAGTCAACTCTTTGATATGCTGATGCTCAGGGGATGAGAGCAGATGGCACCTGTTCACAAAGCTTATACCCACTCTCACAGCACCACAGTGGTTCTTCTCACTCGATTTCTATTGCAATACATGGTTTATGGGTCATTAAGTGTGTCTTCTGCGTAGGCAAAACAGTTGGTTTAGACTTTTTGGATACTGAAGTTAAAAAATAACTGTTTTCCCAGGTAGTCAGCAGAGCTCGATTTGATGCCTCACGTATGGTGATGCAATTCCCTCTTGTAAAATTGCCATCCTCTTTTCCATCCCATTTGGATTCATATCATTATTTGCTATCATATTTAATGGGTTTACTGCATTTTCTTAAGCAATTTATCACATACGAAAAAAAAAAACTCTTGCTAGTTAAGCTGTGTAAGCATTTTCCTGAGCTAAATAAATAAGTAGCCTGTAACCTCAACCGGAAATCCCACTTAAAAACATAACTGCTAAGTGAAAACACGTGAAAACTCTTCAATAAAGTTTAGATGGAACAGTAAGTCTGCGTTCAACTGTATTCCTCATCTGACATTTGTCTACTGCTGTGCCATTATCTGTGGTTATTATCATTTAGTGGTGATGTTAATGCCATGGAAAAATGGTTGCATGAAGCACAACCATTAGGGCCACGTGGTCATCTTGTAGCTCTGTTCATTTGATCTCAAAAATGTAATACGTCGATTGTAAATATGTGGATCGTAAATATGAATAAACACACACACAAAATCACACACACTCAATTTACTGATTACTCACTGTTTGTTTAATGTACAGTATCATTTCTTTAGCTGTTATATTCTGAGGCTTGGGGGCGTCTCTGTACCTGGCGGAGTAACCGATCAGATTGAACAATTTCAGCCAATGAGTCCACACCACTCATGGAAAAACCAATATTGATACAATATTGATGATAGCACAGTCATTTGCTACACACTGGAATAACAGACCACTTCATTTGTCTGTAGCATCCAGTATTTTGATAGTGCGCTCATTTACGAAGCATTGGTCACCTCTACCAACAACTGCAGAACTGAACACTGGTGTGATTGTGTTCTGTGTATAGACTACTTCTTGTGCACTTCTGTTGGTTCTTACTATAAAAATAGGTTGTTGATAACCAGTTTAAGCAGACACACAACTGTTGCAGTAAATGCTTAAGATTTACTCCTTCAATCTCAGAAAAAAGGGGGACTAAACAAATACCTTTCCTTGTTACTGGGGTGCATGAAGTGTACCTTTAAATGATTAAAGGTCATTAAAGGTACCTTTAATTAACCCAGTCCATAAGGTGCAATTATGTGTCTTTTTTAAAGGCCATGTGAAAGATGCTACATGTACTGCAGTGACAAGGAACAGTACAGTTTAGTACTTTTTTCTGAGAGTGTACTGTTAAATCATTAAGAGGGGTTCTGAGAACATTTATGCAAAATGTGTGACTCATGGTCATAAATTGCCAACATTAGGGATTTTTTTTTACAGGGCACAATTTGTCAAGAAAGGCAACATGGGGAGCACAGTGGCTTAGTGGTTAGTACAGTTGCCTCGCACCTCCGGGCTGGGGGTTTGAATCCTGCCTCTTCCTTGTGTACATGTTCTCCCTGTGCTTCAGGGGTTTCCTCCGGGTACTTCGGTTTCCTCCTCCAGTGCAAAGACATGCATTGAAGGCTGACTGGCATTTCCAAATTGTCTGTAATGTGTGAATGCGCTATGTGATGGGTTGGCACCCTGTCCAGGGTGTCCCCTGCCTTGTGCCCCGAGTCCCCTGGGATAGGATCCTGTGTAGGATAAGTGGTACAGAGAATAAATGGCTAGATGGAAGAAAGGGAGCGTAAAACAGACTGGTTAGCCACATGGAGCTAAAACAACAGTAAGGGTTTGTCTGTGTCCTGCAAGCCTACAAACCACTCCTGTTACAAGGAACGCTCACTAGCAAATCACACTACACAACATTGCCGTGCCCACTTAACCCAAACCCTATGTTGTAAGTATTTGTTGTGGGCGTGACTTGTAATAGTGGGCGTACCTTGTAAGGGGCGTGGTTTGTAATCCTGGCGGATGTTTAACATATTTGTTGTGGATGTAACTTGTCACACTGGGCGTACTATGTAAGGGGCGTGGCTTGTAATCCTGACTGAAGTTTAAGGTATTTGTTGTGGGCGTGACTTGTAATAGTGGGCGCACCTTGTAAGGGGCGTGGTTTGTAATCCTGTAGGATGGAGACGGATACACTTGGAAAACACCACTAAACTCGAGTAACAATATGAAAACTAACCACTAGAGGGCGCCATTTACTGTACTTTTAATTGAACTGAGAGAACTTTGAAGCAATTCAGGCATATTACATGTAATTTACTATTTTAGACGACGGTATGGTCTGCATTTTAAAGCGAGCACATTTCTGAACTGAGATAATAAGCTAACAGAACGGAAGCAGTAGCTGTTAGAAATGTGTAGACTGTTTAGCGCCGGGTGTAGAGTGTGTTCTGGCGGTGAGGGGAGGACTGACTGATGCCCCGCGTCTCAACATTAACTCTAACCCCTGAACTGCCCCTCCCTGAAACTCGGTAAACAGTCCAACCTCCAGACGGGAGATGGGAGGAGAGTGGAGGAGAGGAGAGTGGAGGAGAGGAGAGGGAAACACACGGCTAACGGACACACACAGCCGCGCTCGTTCTCACTTCCGCTAACTGCGAGCGACGCTTCACAAACTCTCAGCCTGCTTTCTGCAATGCCTGCTCGGGTAAACACACAGCCACAGGGCGGCTCATGTGGAGCACACAGCGGGACGTGCCGGCCCTGAGAGAGCGAAAAACAGCAGGGGAAAGATGAAATGTTTCTCCCGTTACCTGCCTTACATCTTCCGACCTCCGAGCATCATCCTTTCCTCCACCTGCCACGCCGAAGGTAGGATGGTGCGCGTGTGAGCGCGCGCGCGCGCTTGCGTGCGGCGCGTGTGTTTGTGTAATGCGTACGTGTGTGCGCTCGCGCGTGTGTTTCAGATTGTTCCTTCCTACATGTTGCTGCTAATTTGTATTAGAAATAAGTTTCACAGCACCATCAAGACATACAGTCTGCATTGTCCTAGAATGCTCATGACATAATTTTTCCAATCAAAGATTCAGATAAAGAGAGACTTCATGTGTAAACAGTTTGCAGTGTTACTGAGCTCCACTCAAGTAGAGTAGTACTTCAACTGCTCCATCTTACCCCTGGTGGAGGAGTTTAAGTATCTTGGGATCTGGAAAACACAGAGTGTGAGATTGACAACTGGATCAGGTCATCAGCAGTGTTATAGTCGCAAGAGCTCAGTTTGTGGATGAAGCTCTCAGTTGTGGATGAAGTCCTCACTTACAGCCATGAGCTGTGGCTTAGTGCCCAAAAGAATAAGGTTTGAGTACGAGTGGTGGAAGTGAGCTTCCTGCGCAGGGTTGCAGGGCTTACTCTCTGTGATAGGGTAAGGAGCTTGACAATCAGAGTAGAGCCACTGCTCCTCCACGTTGAGAGGAGCCAGAGAGATGAGATTGTATGGGCATATTACCAGGATTTGAATCAGGCACACCCCACTGGATGGTGATCCCGGAGCAGACCCAGGTCCCAGTGGAGAGATTATGTCTGACAGTTGGCCAGGGAAAATCTGGGGATTCCCAAGGAGAAGCTGCAGTCTGTGACCAGGGATAGAGAAGTCTGGGCTAACCTTCTCATCTTGCTGCCACCGCAACCCCCACTAGGAAAAACAGAAGCTGAATGAATGAATGAATGAATGAATGAATGAATGAATGGAGTAGAGATTGTCTTAAAAGTCAGTTAATTAGGCCTGTTTTTTTTGGGTTTTTTTGCATTATTATTTTTTTTCATACCACAGTGGTGTTGAATTCTCGATGCTGATTGGTCAGAAGGTGTTGATTAATTTTCCATAACAACATCTCTGAAAGTAGTTCTGAAAGTAGTTAATATGATTCACAGATTTATATTAATGCTCTCATTCTAGTAAATTATGATCTCTATAGTAAAGGTTCATTCACAGGGACTTGTATGGCTTACGCTCCATGTAATCAAAGCCTAATAATACATGGATTAAAAAAATGTTGTTAATTAAAAAAGAAAAACATAATAGTTGATGAAATGTAACAGTCATAGGTAAGGCAGTTCCTTTAAGTTTTCCACCACTGGAAAGTCCAAGGATGAAGGACACTGGGCTTTGTTGTTTTCTTTTAAGATGTGGCATTTTTTTTTGTCTTATTAATGACTCTTTATGTCTGTAACATAAATAGGAACTAACTTGTTTCGTGGGCATTCCACAACAATAAATGTAACTATAAACAGATAAAAATATTGTTTCCTTATATAATAAATAAAAAGAATGACTCTTTTGCAAATTGCTGTAGTATAAGAGGAATAAAGCTGTTTGGGATGTGCTGTTATTGGTATGTAATCAGCTTCAGGCTGGTAATAGTAACACCGCTTCACTTCGGAGACATCACACCACCACATCGTTGGTTATTTTCCTATACCAGCATACCCCATAATGTTTCGTTCCATTCTTAGTTCATACACACAAAAACATATATAAGACTACGATGTGAATAAACAAATTTAATCTATAGTTTACAACATATAGAAAAGGACAGCACTCAACATGAGGATTAGCACAGTGTGACTGTTTAAAATAAATTGTCAGTATTAAAGGAATCTTGATAGGAATGGACATTGTATATTAAGACTGCTGTGCGTTTTTCTGAGAGGATTTTTCTGTTAAGAGGTTGATGCGGTGCTTGATGCATTATTTGTTTGGTCTTTCTGCTTTAGAAGTTAATTTTCTTGGGGTTAGTTACTGCTAGCGAGATGCAAAGTTGAATCTGACTAATAATCGGAGAAGAGCAAAGAGAGGAGATAAAACCATGATCAGGAAGTCTACACTGAATACAGAGCCTTAGAGAGGGGAAATAATTATCTGGGTTGTGTGGACATGCACATGTACAGCTTGTGACTTGTGATATGAGTACTTTGTAATGAATTATCATAGTTTTGGTGTGCTGTGTTCTGCATTTTAAGGTCAGACACAGTATCAGTCAGTTGTTTATGAAATATTTAAACCAGGACTCACAAAATAATGAAAGACTGGTGAATGGTTGTAATTATGAGTATTAATGTTTATATAATCATAGCGACAGAGAAAAATAATTACCCTAGTTGTCCAGCAACAAAATAACTAAACATTCATCTAGTTGCAGTGATAATGTCCAAATTGAAGTCCTTGTTCTTACTGTAAATACAGTTTGCATATAATACTGCTGTATTTATTGCGCTTATGAAGTCTCACTGTTGTTTCCATTCTGTTTCCCTTCCCACACTGGCTAGAAGCAAACTTAAACAGATGACTTGTTACAGAAACATGTGACAGTGCATGCTTTGGGGGTGCGCTGTGTCTCAACCAATGTTCTCTGTGGTTCTTAGTAAAATAACTGCAAAGGTTAAGTATCTTGCTCTCATGTGGTACTTTTGTGTATTAACAACTCAGTCATAAGATTGTTATGAGGGAATCAATGAGTTGTATAGTGTGCTGTGAAGTTGGCGTTACAGTTACTTTCCTTTTTTGGTGATGGAATATGATTGTCTAGGTTTGAGACATTACCAAACAACCTGTGAGCCTGACCACAAACACCGTAAAGAGGTCAAATTGAAATGGCTCATATTGACACTTATGTCCGGTCGGTAGGTTATTGAATCACACAATGTTTTCAGTGCTGCACTCAGGGGCAGGATATTTATTGTGTTGTTGAATAGTAGTTACGGTCCTTTGATTGTCCTCTGTTGGCTCGCCCCGGGCCTCACATAGACACGCCAGTGAGTTTATTTGAAGCAGAGAGGCCCTTGTAGTTCATACCTGAATCAGCCGGCTGGTATCTGGCACTGTAAATCTGCAGTTTCTCTGTGCGTTTAAGGACATTTTTTTTCCCATGAAGCTTGATTATCCTGTTGGAAACTGCACAGCAATGCTTACTTAATTTGATCTGGTCTGTCATCAGAAATACACCAGAGCACTTCTCATCATGGGACTAATAAATTCAAAGTATAGCTGACTCACAGTTTGTCAGTATGTTGTTTCACCAAGCTCCACAGTAGGTGCTAGCAGCATCATGCAAGGAAAAATAATGAGCAAAAATCAGAAATCATTAAGGACGTTGCTGACGAGCAAACCTGGTACTCAGATGGTTGACAAATTAAAGGAAAAGCCAGTAAAACATGCCTTAGTAAGGTGTTAGGACACCATGAGCCACCAGAAGAGCTTCAGTACATCCTAGGTAGATTCTACAAGTTTGTGGAACTGTATGGAGAGATGAACATCAATCTTCCAAACGATTTTCCCTCAATTGTTGTTTTGATCGTGGTGGTGGAGAGCGCTGTCTAACACGGCGCTCCACAATGACCAATAGATGTTCAGTTGGTTGAGATCTGTTGATTGTTCAGGCCATAGTATATAATTTGCATCATTTTCATCCACATCAAATCATTCAGTGAGCCCTTGTGCCCTGTGGATGGGGACATTGCCATCCTGGAAGAGACCATTAGTCAGAATAGCTTTGTATTGATTTGCAGTGACTCTTTCCTCTAAGGGGGCAAGTGGGACCCAAACCATGCTAGTAAAATGCAGTGTTTTTTCTCCTTTAATTTGTCAACCTGTTTGTAGAACCGAATAATGAGGATGATGGACAGTAAGCTGTGTTATGGCTGGTCATGTGTCCAGTTTTAAGGGAGAACCAGAGCATGTCTGCCTTCCCATTCAGCTGGGTAATGAAGTGCGCTTTTGGTTTTTCTTCACAGGAAGTGAATGAACTCTGTGAGGGGGAGCAGAGTGGGGCAGCTGACCTAAATTAATATGCTACTGCAGTAACCTGGGCAAATAAAGCACAACAGTGAGGGCTGGGAGAGCTGCCAGTGCTTCAAGGTTCAGGCTTGCACCCACAGAAGGGTTTATAAATATAGGGGTTTTTACGGTGGACACTGTGAGGTCTTAAAGTTGATTTGTGTGTGTGTCCCTGTATGAGCTCTGGTTAGTAACCTTCCAGGGTAGAAGTGCTTGTAATATAACTGTCATTCAGTAAAAATAACTTGCGAGGTGATATTGCACTGTGTATTCAGTTGTGTTCTGTGTTTTTCTGGAGTCATTTTGGTTGTTTCCAACAGCTGCAGGCTAACTTAGGCCATTGATGTATTATTGGTGGCTTTGATATGCGCAATATGATTTCCTATTGTCATTTTATTTGGCGTTCCATTCGCCGCCGGCGAAATGGAAATTGACATATCAGACATTTTCAATCAGTATAAACAAATGAATTACTTTATCGCCAGCAGTCTAACATTAGTCATGGTTGGGTTTCTGTGTGTAGAGTATCGTGACTTTATGTTTAGCTGCTGGTAAGCAGGACAATGGGAAAGGGGAGGGGTGTGAGCTCCCTGCTGGGCAAACAGTTCACACCTCTCCACAATAACACTGGTACAGAGATAAAACGGACAGCACATCTAAAGCTTTTTGATAGTAAAACACCTGGTGGAGTGTGACATCTCAAATAAATTCAACACAGGCATCCCCAAAACAGGTGGAAATTCCATTTTTTGGGCTCTGGTAAAAAAAAAGGGTCATGAGAATCATAAATGGAAGTGGTTGCTTGTGACTTAAAGGATTAACTGGTTAAGACTGTAGGATATAACACTGTGAAATTTTGCCCTCTCGCATTTACAGATATCATCCACTCCATAATCCTACTTTCCCTCTCTCAGTCTTTATGATATACATTATATGGCCAAAGGTATGTGGCCACCAGACCAGAACACCTATATGAACTTGTTGGAAATCCCATTCCAAAACCACGGGCATTAATATGGAGTCGCGTAAAAAGCCTGACTGTCAAAACCAACCTTATCATTAACTGTCCTGTCCACTGCGCCTCCTCCACTGAAAATTTTCATAGAGCGAGCACGAGGCAGCGTGATTCTTGCCCCAGTGTGCCTCTGTCAGTGCTTATTGCAGTTTTGACCACAAGGTGCAGTAGTAACTCTATGGAGCTAAATGGGGCAGTGAGAATGCTTCCCTATGATTGTGCAACATCTAGAAATATGACCGGCTCAACGGAACGTCAGCTTATATCTGTCAAATAGCAAATTTTTAAAAAATCATTGGTCACTTAAAAACGTTATTAATATTAATATTATAATGTATGGAGTTGTGAATGAGGACTTTATAGAGACTAACATTTGTTTTATATAAAAAGCTACCGCTGCTGCCTGATCAATGTGTGTGTGTGTGTGTGTGTGTGGAGGGGTTGGTGGAGCAGTGACAAGTCTATAGACTACACCACTGCCGAGGAGTTTTTTTTTTTTTTTTTTGCATAAATTGTGACAGGAAAATGTGCAGTGAATGTACTGCTTCATGAGAGCAGACTCACACCAGGTCAGCTGATTTAGAGACACTCCAGAGGAGATGAGAGTAAACGAGGCAGGGAGGCTACAAGGCTAGCTATATTTAATCTCATTCTAAATGCTTTAGTTTGAGAGGCTCAGCAGCAGTGTTCAGAGATAAGAAGCTCTATTGTCTGTTCTCTGTAGCCAGAGAACACTCGGCTCTGAGAAGGGCTTTGCTGGACCAGTGACTAGAAGCAGCAAATGAATCAGCAAAATTATATGTGACCTCTGCCCCAACCCACACACTTTTTATCTTTTGTAGTTTGTTAGCTCTTTAGTAGTTCACTCAGGTTATCAAAGGTACAAAATTTCTCTGTTGCTCTCTCTGTCTTCTTCTTCTCTTTTTCTTGGAATGTCCCATTTTAAGAGCAAAAGACAAAATGAATAATACACTACTCAGTGCATTTGTGTGTATCTGTGAACATTAGAGTGTGTGTCAGTGATCTGTCTGAATGAGCACACTTTTGTCCCTGCTCTGCACTAACAGTTTGTATTGTGTTATACAATTATTCTACATTATGCAACACATTGTGTAATACAATAACACGAAATGATTGCCTTTATTTAGTAGACAAAGTGTAGAGTTTTGATTCTTATACCATTCAAGCCATAGATGGTGGATTACGGCATTTACGGTTAAGTGCAAAAGTTTTTTATACCCTTAAGATGAAATGAAGAAGGCATTTTATAGCAAGACATTGTGTTAGGTTTTGCACATGTTCCTTCATTGTCACATGTAACAGAAATGACGAGATAATGAAAAAAAAACCCAAAAAAATCAAAGTGATTTCAGCTTGAATCTCCCTTTCTGAATGTCATCTTCAGTAACCGCTTTATCCTGGTCAGGGTCACAGCTAAAGGGCCTAGCCTAGCCAATCCACCTACTAGCATGTTTTTAGAAGGTGGGAGGAACCTGGAGGAAACCCACACAGACACGGGCATAATGCAATGTAAATATTCTCTAATACCTTGTATGCCCATGCATCCTCTGAGCAGTTTATGGATTGATGCTGTTGTAATATTCACCGGTCAGTCTTCTTTGCATCTGTGTTTTGGATGTCATTCTTCTTGACACATGTGTTTTAGATTTTATGCCCTACCTTCTTCTAGGTTTGTGCGATATGATAGTAACATCCCTACATGATTTCCAGTGATGTTTATCACTAATTTTATTATATAACCAAACCTGCCAATCATTACGCATTTTGCATCGGAGTATACTAGTGTTAGAGAGTAATGTTTAGGTGCACTGAATTATGACTGTTGTAGTTTTGGGGTGGGGGTTGGAGCTGTGAGTGTGTGTGAGCCTCAGAGTGATGGTGTCTCTCCCTTTTTTTAGTCCATTAGCCGGTTTTGTTTTTATCTGTGGAAGTAAAACAGACCGGAATAAATGCCACTCATTCAGCAGTGCTCTGACTTCTGACTCATCACTGTGAAGGGAAAAGACGCAGTAATATGGATATTTAGCCCAATAAAACGGCAGATGAGCCAGCCGACATGTGAATCAGGAATAATGGTTTTTTTTTTTTGAAAATCTCTCTCTTGCTCATCACTGTGAGCAGCATCAACAGGAAATGTCAGCCACGTGAACATTAGACAACCAATTGTCTAAATGGTCATATTATTATTTCTCTTGTACTCTCTTTAAACCAGAAATGGTGGAAATGCTTGTTTTCCTGTCTTTTTCCATTTTGCACAATTACATTGTTCATCGTGAAATTTTAAAATGGAAAATCACGAATGGGGAAAAGTCAATATCACACAAGACTACCTTCTTCACATAAGGTCCGGAGACAGAGAGAGGACATGATATATTCATGTTATTTTTAACATCTTGGGATTCCTTGTAGATGAACTGAAAAACAGAGGTACAGTGGCTATAAAAAAAATCTACACACCCCTGTTAAAATTGCAGGTTTTTGTGATGTAAGAAATGAAATCAAGACAAATCATGTTAGGTTTTTTTTCCATCTTTAATGTGTTGTAGCAGCTAACAAAATTCAAGTGAAAAGCAAAGAGAAATAGGGGGAAAAAAGAAAAAGAGAAAACTTGTTTGTGCAACTGTGTGTACCCCTTAACTCATACTTTGTTAAAGCACCTTTTGCTTGTAATACAACACTCAGTCAGTGCTCCAGATTGATCAGATTGCGAGGGGATCTTTTTCGCACAACCCTCTTCAATTCAGGTTTTTGATAGGATTTAGATCTGGGCTATAACCAGGCCATTCCAAACATTTTAAATCTTCTTCTTCTGAAGCCATTTCTTTGTTGATTTGGATTTGTGCTTTGGGTCATAATCCTACTGAAAGGCGAAATTTGTCTTCATCTCCCTCCAACTGTCTAACAGAGGCCTGTAGGTTTTGTACCAAAATACAAGAGTATTTGGAGCTATCCATGATTCTCTCTATCTTGACTAGAGCCCAAATCCCAGCTGAAGAAAAGCAGCCCCATAGCACGATGCTGCCACCACCATGCTTCACCATGGGTATGGTGTTCTTTAGGTGATAAGCTGTTTGGTTTTTGCACCAAAAATATGTTATAGAATTCTGCCCAAAAGCTTCTACCTTGGTCTCATTAAACCATACACATTTTGCCACATTATTTGGGGTGATTTAGGTCTCAGATGTTTTTTTCTTGAGAAAGGGCTTCTGTCTAGCCACCCTACCCCACAGCCCAGACATGTGAAGAATACACATGATTTTTTGTCAGATGCAAGGAGTGACCAGTACTGAGTGGCCAGATATTTCTACAGCTCTTTCAATGTTACTGTAGGTCTCTTGGCAGCAACCCTTTCGTCAATTTTGAAGGGACATCCTGTTCTTCGTAATGTCACTTTACTGTGGTGCCCCATTTTCTTCACTTGTTGATGATTGCCTTCATGGTGTTCCATGGTACATTTAATGTTTTTGAAATTCTTTTGTTCCTCTCTTCTGATTGGTACCATTTAACAATGAGATGCTGTACAGTCTTTGTAAGCTTTGCAGACCATGGTTAAGCAGTCGGGTGAATCATGAAGATGCCAAGTAAATCCTACAGAAACAGCTGCTCTTATTTGGAGTTAATCAGAATCACTTCATTGGTGACAGTTGTATGATAATTGCATTTGAACATGAGTTTGAATGTGAATGGTTAATTCTGAGCGCAGTCACATGCCCCATTATAACAGGGTGTACAAATTCATGAAACCAGGTTTTTTTCAACATGTGCATATGCAACAATATATGGCATTTTTAAATAAATAAATAAATAAATAAATTTGCAATGCATAATAATCCCATTCAGGAGCCATAGCTGTTTACTAAAAATTTCAGATAGTATTGATGATATTCAGCACCAAGGACAAGGACAGCTGCGTGGCATCTATAGAGCAAGTCTAGTATACGCTCAATAAGTCAAAGCTTCAGTGATACACTGGGTGAAAACCAAATATTAAAGGGTAAGGCAGTGTGAGTCCATTTTGGTTTTATGCCTCTTAAAGCTTTAGATCTTTTCTCTTTTCTCTCTGTCTGTTTCTGTGTTTCAGCCTTCCTCTCTCTCTTTCTATGCGAAATGAAGGACTAGAGAAACTAACTGCATATGGGAATACTGTTATGACCTCTGAGTCATCAAGTATTTATTATCTCTTCCTATTTTATCCACTATTATGCTGTCTGGAGCTGCACTGCCATTTTATTTGTTAGACATGTACACACAGCCAGCCTTTTTACAAAGCTTTATTGGTGATCAATTGTCATGAGCCTAGGGGATTTTGCTAAATAGCACAAGTGCTTTTGTTATATGTGTAACTGTTTGTATTTGAGATATTCTTGCAAAATCTGTTAAGGCCAAGGATGTTAGCCTGTTACTGGAGATGTATCTGACCCTTTCCGTGACTCCACTCTGTATCCTTATCCAAACCTGTGCCTGGTTCATGACACTCCTCTTTTTTTAGGGATACTGTTATGTCAGACCAGCTTGTAATACCTATATAAAGACACTCATATACACATTTATGTTTACATGCACACAACTAGCACAAACCTATCCAATGTGTGTATTGTGCACTTTTTCTTAACCCACCTGCCCAGTCAAAGCATTCACAAAATAGCTTTATTAATAAGTTGAGCCAGAATTATGGCACTATAGGCTATAGTACAAAGAAAAGAGTGCAGGGGCAAGAAGAGGAGGAGGAGGAGGAGAAACAGAAAACCAGCTTTAAATAAACAGCAAAAATGTGAAGCAGAAACTCAGACAGTAGAGCTTGGATTGTAGACTGATGGCCCTTATGGCCCAGACCACAAGCAAAAGTTGTACCCAGACAATAATACCTCTCGAGGGCACTCAGCTGACTGAGCACTCACAATAGCACTTTTTGCTATTGCTATCTGTAAATGGTTTGCCAAATTTCCTTTAACCATTTCAGTTTCTACATTTTCCTCCAGGGCTCTTTTTGCACACACACTTTTGCACAGGAATTCAGTGGTAATTAACTGGCAAGTGGTTAACTGTGAATGCAAATTCTGGGAAAAAAAGAAAAATGATTGCCCTATCATCTGGAGATTGTGAATTTGAATCCCAACGATTCCACAGCCATCCTTGGCCAAGAATCCAAGATAGCAAAATTGGCCATGCTCTCTGGGTAGGAGGGATGGCATACCCTCTCTTCCCTGTCAATCACAGAGACACTATCGTGGGCATCTGTGAGCTGCTCTGACTGTGTTATGCCGCCTGTGACGCAGCATGAGGAACAGTTTGAAAAGATGCGGTTGGCTGGCTTCACTCTCCCCGGTTGGTATCTGTTATATGATAAGGAAGACCTGACTGAAATCATTTATAATCACATTATCCGGTGTTCTCCGGTGAGAATGGGTTCCCTGTTGAGTCTGGTTCCTCTCAAGGTTTCTTCCTCTTGTCATCTTGTTACTGTCTGCTCTGGCTTGTTCATTAGGAATAAATTCAAAATTTCAGTTGAAATTTTATATCTGGATTTCTGTAAAGCTGCTTTGTGACAATGTCCATTGTTAGAAGTGCTATATAAATAAAATTTAATTGAATTGACGAATTAATGGGAATTGACCAAAACTAAATTAGAGAGAAAAGGGGGGTTCGGTGGAATTCTGGGAAATCTGAAGAGACCCAGGAAATTATTAGGAGGAATCTTGGGTGAACAGAAGCCAATTCATTCTTTAGTTGTTTATCCTATGACTTGCCAACACCTTTTGAGGTGGCTGATTTAAACCATTAGCGCAGTGAAGTGTTAACAGCATAAAAGTCTGAAGTCTACAAAGAAAAAGAAATGTCACGAAGGAAATACTGACCATTTAAGGACAAATTTCTTCATTAGATGCATGGCACAATTACAGAATATCTATGGGCATAGCTAAGGTGTTGCAGGGGTAGCCAGTGCCACCCTAGCATGGCCAACCCAGTAAGACATTCTTCTTCTTCTTCTTCTTCTTCTTCTTATTCCTGTTAGTGCAGATATCATGACATATGATGCTTAACTAAACAACATGGTGATCCCACTGTGATAGGCCAGTTTGAACAATAACGGGACATCCACACATCCACAGGAACAAGGACGTTTAGCTAGATAACACAGAATCAAACTATTCCCTGGCCCCACATAACATTTAGTTTTCTGCAGTTCATTATTAGCTACTGTTAGCTAATAATGTTGAATTTGTAATGCTAGTGTACTTCATAAGATGTAGCCTAACGTTATTCTAGCTATACATTTTTGTAGCTTGCTAGATGACAAATAGTGATGCTTAGCTGTGTGCCATTTATGTCTGATGTGGATCCTACTCCTGCCAGATAAGGGTCGCCACATTATGTCAATTTCTATGGATGCAGATTAATATTTTGCCCCACCCTAGATTGCCACCCCAATAAATCCATTGGGTCTAACCTGGCCACCCTATTGTAAAATGTCTGGCTACACCCCTGGTCTAGGCATTTATTTGTAAGACTTAAAGAAAGCAGTGTGAAATATACAGACTATGTATAAGTGTATTCTATGTAACAGGACTTTCATAGCAAATGTGAAGTGTTGATCCTCATAATGTAGCCTGTAGTTTGAAGCCTGCAGTATGACGGGCACAAAGCTCAAACATTACTGGTAAGGGTATGACAATAATGCATTTTTTTTTGTGTGTGAAAACCCTATTTGAAACAAAATTATTTGGAAGGCCAGAGTTTGAGGTGAATTGTTTTAGGAAAAAGTGGAGTACAGAACTAGAGTGAAAAAGACTTTTTTTTTACTATTTATCTTGTTATATTGTTATTATTTTCACTCAGAACACTGTGGTAGCATGTACAAGTAATTCTGAAAAGGGTTTGCTCTTAAAAATATTAGCATGTGAATCTAAAAGAAGTTGCTGGAAGAGACTGGACTTGGACGTCACCCTCTGTCTGTTTCCAGGAAACTCTAACATCAAGCCAACACAGCCGGAACTCTGACACTGTGTGTGTGAGTGTGTGTGTGTGAATAGATGGCATAATCAGCACTAACGAAAGAGTGCTTGGGCAAGTTGATGTGCGTAATATTAGACATGGATACAAGTGCTTGAGTGAGTGTTTGTTAGCCTCATATGTTGTGTGAGATTCTATTAGTATTGACATCATGCTGAGACATAAGCAGATCAGAAAGCTTTCTTGTGTGTTGCCTCTTTATCTCACACAAGCTCTAGAAATCTAGCTTCAGCTTGCAAACATCTTTTCAGTCTGTTCAGAAATTTACGAAAGGGCTGTGGGAAATTATAAACACTTGTCAGATATCGGGTTTATTTTTTCCAGGACAACCTAGGAGCTGTGGGCTAAATCTAATTTTCGTCATATTTTCTTGGCTTCACCCATCTCACTCTTAAACACATTGCTGAATTGAGTGAGATACAGGAGCTTGAATAACATTTTACGTCTGTGTTCTCGGCCGCAGAGACCTGTACAGCGTCATTGATTCAGGTCTGTGTTTCCCCAGAGCTTTGATCAATAGCACATCCCAGTTAATAGCAGCTCCAGTGTAAACCTGTCTGCTGCACTCTACCTTATACAACACTGTACAGATGTACAGGGGGAGTGATGAGGGAGGCATGTGCGATCTGCCATGACAAGGGTGAGTTTGAGTCAAACAGGATGTTAGAGCCAGAGGGGTGGGTTTGTATGTGTGTGTGTGTGTGCGTGAGAGAGAGGCATGACTGGCGTGTAATGTGGGGAATTGCTGACTCAGTGGGAAGGCCTGCGCTCTGAGAGCTTCTATTTACATCTCCCTAAGGACTCGGCTCAAGGACATCACTTGTTAAATGATGTTTTAGCATGTGACCGTGTGTGTGTGTGTCTGTGTGTGTGTGGGTGTGAGTGTGTGTGTGGGCATGTTTTTATATTCTGATGGGGACCAATTTTTCACACAAGGATAGTAATATCTGACAGTTTTGACCTCATGGGGATATTTGGCTTAGTCCCTATGAGGAAAACTGCTTATTCAAAATTTTAGCTTTTATATTAAAATCTAGGAGACTCAAAATGTTTCCTTTTGGTTACTGATGTTAAGGTTAGGGTTAGATTTATGTGTAGGTGTGGTATCAGTTAGCTGCATAATTATGTCAGTGGAAAGTCCTTACAAGAATAGTAAGACAAACTGTGTGTGTGTATGTGTGTGCGTTTTCTTGACTTCCTTTCTCCTCCCCCACATTTACTGTTTGTTTAATAAACATATGAAATGTGTGTGTGTGTGTGTGTGTGTGTGCATGTGCGTTTGTATGACGCCTTTCATCCCAGAATGTTCCTGTTCATTGTCCTGTGACGCTCATTGCATAATTTCCTGCCCACTCATACACGATCATAAACAAAGATTTAATGTGCTGCTGTCCCCTGCATCTGTGGCCTTTGACACAGAGGACGTAGGACATGTGGGAAATATAAAAGTACACTCTGAACTTTCATCGCTGCTCTAAAAATGCACTGCTGAATGTATTGTGGAACAAGTTCAAATGGGTGATGAGTTAAAGGAAGAAACAGTGGGGCTCTGTTATGTTATGCTGTGGGAGGCATTTTGCTGGTTTGTGTCCACTTGTCCCCTTAGAGGGAAAAGTCACTGCAAAACAGTACGAAGTTATTTTGACTGATCACCTTAATCCTATAATGAAACATTTTTATCCTGATGTGAGTGGTCTCTCAGTGGACAGGAAGACTCCCTGAATAGTTTGGTAAGTATGAAAATGATGTAAGTGTTATGGTCTACACAGTAACCAGATCTCAACCTTTGGGCCGGTGTGTCAGACAGTGTTCTCCACCACCATCATCAAAACACCAATCTTTTGGGAAAATGGTGTTCATCTCTGCGAAGGTGCAATGAAGCTGTTCTTGTGACTTGTCCTTGCCCAATGCCTTACTTATTGTTCATTCAATTTGTCTATCTTTTTGTGTGTAATGCAATATTGAGGATATAGTGCCCTCTAGAGTTCTAACTTGTCATTGATTTTATTTGTTCACTGCTACATTACACCAGCAGATGGTGGTGTTATGTAAGTTCTTCAGTCAGATAAGACTAGATGATGTTTGATATCATACTTGAGTATACTGAAAGTGTAGCTGCCATTATAAGGAAATATAATATCCAGCCAACATCAATCCTGTGGTCAGAAACTGACACTGATGATGGGCTAGAGGACATTTAACACAGGTTAATAGAAACATATGAGCTATAGTCTCCAGTGGTAAACCAATAAGGAGGACCAATAAGGTGGATAAAGATGATAAAGTGGCCAGTAAGTTTACACAGTGCTTTAAAACAACACTGCTTCCCCTTATACACTCGCACCAACAGCACACACACAGTACCATCTTGATGTCATTGCTGTGCTGAGATTGAACCACCAGCCAAATAATAGAGAATCAGCAATAGTCCTACAGAGGTCCATTTCTACTGAGTTGATTCTGTCGAGAAGGTGAAGGGGAGCTGACAAATTGTGCGTGACAACAGATGATGGTCTACACTCAGGAAATACAAAGTCGGTATTTATTGATAAGATTTGCAGTATGTACAGTATGTATACATATATTATCTGTTTAAATATATTAGTTTATGATATAATGTGTAATTATTAGCACATATATTGACAATTCTTTATTATTCTATATTTTAGTTGGATATGTCTATTTTTACATCATTTATTTGATGTCGCCTGACATCAACTGGTGTGTTTCATTCCTCTTATCCCACAATTACCATTTTTTAACATATTAACAAACAACATCATACTTTCTAACTATTTATATTTACATTTAATGTTGTGGAATATCCACAAGACAGGTTAGTTCCTGTTATCACTTATAGAAGAAACAACTCATATAGCATATAGAAGAAACAACTCACCAGCCTCTCTTTTTCTCTCTCGTGAAATTAATAAGGCGTAAAAACACCACTTGTCATATTACTGAGAAACTTGAATTATAAAAATATATATATTTAAAAAGCTGTTCATTCTTAGTCTTAGGTCATGTGGTGCATGTGGTGCATCCTTGTGAATGAGCTGTTACTATAGAAACAATAATGTATTAGAATTATTATCACTATTGTCAAAGCTGCTGTTATGGAAAATTAATCAACACCTTCTGACCAATCAGAATAAAAATTCAGCACTGCTGTTGTGTAATAGCAAATTAACACATTTTCTTAAATATATAACGGAAATTATTGATATTGAAATGCATACACTGCCATGAACAATATCTTCATACTTTTCCGTTCTACCTTACTTTTACCTTTTACACACCTCATGTACACCCCCAGACATGCTTCCTTGCAGGATTTTCCAGTCAGATTTATTCCTCTCTATAGGACAGCACTGTGTCTCTGGCTACTACATGATGAACACCATATGGCACCGACCACTCGTGTCCGTCACTCATGCTCACTGTTGCGTGGGGTTCCTGTTCACACCTCGACACCAATATTTCCCTCACACTCTGCTGCTACATATGTCCATCTTCATGTAAGATATGGACTAGGTGATGGTACATCAACATCTTGTCAGAATTTCAGGTTGCATGCTTGCACTGTTTCTGTAAGGAGTTAGATGATTGCCATATTACTGTACTGATCTGATATCATAATATGAAATCAAAGTGAAATCAAAGGTGATGCCAAAGAGAAAAGTGAGCTTTTTCCTGTTGTACTAATATTGTGTTATAGCTTACACTATGCCTGATTAATCTGATATGCCTCAGAGGGAGTATTCACCCCCACGCTATTTCTCTGCTGTCTAACTCATTCAAGTCAATATACAGAGTGTTTATAGTGTAACTGCGATCGTGTATCAGACACCAAACTCTGCTTAGAAAGATGGCATAACATAAACAGCCCCTGGGTATGGGAGGCTGGGGATTAGTGAAAGTATAACGTATGAGAAGGAGGGGAAGTGAAAAATTTAGTAAGACAGAGCGAGAAATCAAGAAAACCAGAGCGGGTGGTCAGAGTCAGGTCATCTGTCGACAGCTTGGCTACCTCCCTGTGATCTCCGGTGGCAGCTGCTCAGCCAAATGAGATTGTCCTGCAGATTACAGGGTGTGTGTCGGGGGCAGGAGAGATTGGGATGAGCTGAAAAAATGCATAGTATTATGGTAATGCTCATAGACGGCTGCTATAACATGGCTTGTAGGCATACGCACTCTCCTTTCTACATCTGCCTCCACTCTGTTGAAATATTCATCATTAGACTTGAGCCATTCTGCTGAAACCCAGACAGGCTCCTGCTCTTTTGACTGCCAGTGTGAAGCACCATGTTTTTTCAGTCTGCAATTGACAGACAGAAAAAGGGATATGGAGAGGCAAAATAGCAATCAGCAATGGCTGTGATTACAGATAATAGCTACAGGAGTCTATCTACAATTAAGAAATTACAGTAATAGAGGAAATTTAGACAGGGGGTGGAAAAAACACTCCAGAAGTGACAGCTTGTCTCCTGACTATACACATGCATTTTATCCAATTTTTTTGATTATTAAATGTATAATCATTCATTATCATTTCACTGGTATGATGGAGAAGCCCTCCAGTGTGCAGAAATGAAAAGTAGAATAATTATTGAGAGAAAGTACCAGTGCGAGACATTGTGATTAATAAATCATATGGAAATTCCCAGGAAAGTAGTCCTTATTTATGGTACCTATTAAAATCATATTTACAATAATGTCAGCATTGCTACTCACGATAGCACATTCACACTCCAAATAATCAAATAAGCAAGTAATTTCAGTGCTAATTTTCAGTGTCCAGGCTGTTAACCTCATTGTTGGAAAGGATGTTCGGATCCGCTTGAAGTGCATTAGGATGGATATGAGAGAAATTATGATGTTTATGATTTTTAATGATCCAATTATGTAGACAGCGTTTGTGCTGCATAGCAATGTTGCACCACCAGCAGTTTCCTAGCAACCAGTGTGATGGTAAAGCATTTCTCCCAGAGCAGTGCCATAGCTGATACACTCGGAGTTGAGGGGGAAGCTGCTATGAAACACTGAATGGAAACCCTTTTTTCAGTACTACGTACTGTGCGGTTTTGAGCATTTGTGTGTGTGTGTGTGTGTGTGTATGTTAGTATTCATGCAGTTCATGTGTGTATGCATAAATATGTATGCGGTGCTGAATATTTGTACGTGACATGAGTAACATGCACGTTTATGATTTAAAAGGCTGCTGCATTGATGGGCTGTCATCATGCAGTATGCGTTCATGCTGATAAAGTGTAAATGTCATGAAGAACAGAGAGATGGAGTGACCCGATCACTGCTTTAATTGGAATGGTATTATGTATAAACTCGTCTGGCCTCTAGGCTTGGTTTAATGCATTCAACCAAAAAAAAACAAAAAAACACATCTATCTGGTTCTGCTGCTCGCTCTTTTTCTTCCCCCCTTCTCTCAACCATCCAATCATAAAGCTTCTTATTTCAGTCTTATGGTTTACATCTTGGATAATGTTGCAATGGTGCTATACTGCCAGCTTTGATAGTTCATTATATTAAAAAAGTACACCACATTACCCATGCTGTGTGTAACAGGAGATAAAATTCCTCACCTGTAAAGAGATTGTCTTTCAGCGAATGTATGTCTTGCAGATGGTTCGCTGTGCAAATCCTATTACTGTGGGCACTTTAAGACAGCCCCATCTGGCAGAACTGTACAAACAAACAGCTTTTTAAATGCAGCTTATATTCTATTTTATGGTAATAACCATCCCAAACACAAACACTTAACCCTCCACTATTAACAGCCTGAACGAAATGTGTGCATTTTACCAGAACATCTTGTTCATTCAGAACAAAATCAGTAATGAGGTATTGATAGACCATGCCATGGCTTTTGTCAATCAGTGTCCAGTATGTTTGCTAGTCTATAACATCTGACTTGTGGAGGCCGCATGCACCCGAAGGCAGGTATTGAGACGGGCCCCTAGGTCAGGCTATTACTAAATATCAATACAAGAAATTGGCCATGACGTAAATGTCATGATGGTGTAATTGTTCCCTGTGTTGTGTGGTGCTGCCTTGATGCACATCATTGCATGGCCAAGGGTCTCCTCAAGCTTTTCAAAAAGTCTCTTAAAGGAACATCTTTGTTCAGTCATTCGATAGGTGTTTGAATATATTTGAAAATAAATTGTAAGATGTCTGTTGAAAAAAAAAAAAAAACATGAGACATCAAGGCTGCATGACATACTACTGAGGAAAAATTAACAAAATGCTGAAGATTAGCAGCATGATTCCATTAAGTGTCTAACATTATGATTAAAATAGATCTAAGTAGTGAAGGTGTTGTGTATTCTTGTAGACAGAGTGTAGGACATGTGCTGAAGACATGAACATGCTTAGAAAGGTTGTAATTAAAACCATACCTCTGATCTTAATCTGCCTCTGCTGCTTCATTTCCGATTTCTTTCTAATTACACTGTGCACATAGCCTAAATCTTTATTCACACTCTCTAAGTTTCTTTTTCACTATGTTTCAGTCATTGTCTTTTTCTCAATTGTTTTCTATCCCATACCTCCCTCAGTCTTTTTATAGTCAGCCAGACAAGATACCAATCCACCCTGTTGATCATTAGAAAATGCCAGGTGGGATTTATCATCAGATGTAGCTTCCCCCTTTCTTGACAGAAAATTATTGATTTTTGCCGCCCTGTTTAAATAATGATAAAGGTTGTGTTCAGGATTGAGGCAGGCTGAAGAAAAGCGGCATGTTTTGCCTGTTTGAAAGAGAATCTGCAGAACATATGAAAGAAGGCTTTTGTTTAGTAAGCATTCTTCATTGTTTAAATTTAAATCAAAATGAATTTATACAACTACTGCAATTTAAACTCAGATTAAGGCAGCAACATGTCTTAGACACCACTAAATTGGTAGTCACCTAGCTCAGGAAAAAAAATTAGAGAAAAAATATTATTTAAAAGATTTTTCACAGAACAGAGACAGAGAAAATAACATTCAACATGTCGACATTGAGTCTCTTTCCTTGTTTTGTCCCGTACATTCATTCATTATTCGTTAATCTTCAGTAACCGCTTTATCCTGAGCCTATTCCGGGAACACGGGGCTGAGCTGGGAATACACCCTGAGTGAGAGACCAGTCAATCGCAGGACACCATGTGCACATATTCACACACTCATTCACACATTGGAGAAATTTAGAGTAGTCAGTCCACCTACTGGGATGATTTTTGGGAGGTGGGAGGAAACCAGAGAACCTAGAGGAAACCCACATGAACACAGGGAGAGCATACACAAAAAACTCCACATAGACTATAACCTGAGTTTAGGACTGAACTGGAAACCATGGAGCCGTGAGGCTGCAACACTACCTGCTTGTTTCATATGTATTTTGGAAAATCCCTACACACTCGAGGTTTGTTTTTGTGATTTAAGTTTATTAAATTGTAGCTGCTCAATTGGTGTAGTTAATAGCATCTTATTCAGCCAAGCTTTAATTTCATTTTCACCATTTCCACCATTAAGTCCCGTGAGTATGTATAGGGAAGGATGGTTGCCATAGTTAAACTAATCTAAAAATTGCCATTTTGTTATCTGGGTTTAATATGTTACCCCAATAATCAAGATAGACATTCTCTGCATTCCAGGTTAGGTCTTTTACACCTTGGATGGTACACCAGTCTATCACAGGACCCCATGCACACACACACTCATTCACTCCTACGGGCAATTTTAAAGATGCCATTTCACTCACTGGCATGTTTTTGGGAGAATGTGATTATATATAAAATATATACAATATATATATATACAACATAATCTCCATCTGTCTGGTAGTATACAGAAGCTGTTTGAAATTCATCGTGAATGTCTTAAAACAAAGTGTATTCCAAACAATTATATAGAAGACGTTATGGTCCAGTAAAACTTGAAGGGATCATTACATTGATATAACTTCCACTCTTAACCACACTAAAGTTACTAAGCAGTGTCTGAGCAGTGATAATCCTGGCCTGCATTCACTGTTGGAGAACTGTGCATGACTGTATCCTATTTACAAGGCCACAGTATGTCTACTACAGCAGACTCATTTCATCCAGCAGACACTGTCACTGCTAAAGGTGCATGCAGTAAGCAGCAATTTAACAAACATGTATCTGTTAAATACTGTGGCAGTATGTGCAGTTTTGAATTGCAAATCAGATTCTTTATAGCCAATGCCATCAGGCAGATTAGCGCAAGTAAAATATGCAGAAGACGACAGCTTTAAAGAACGAGTGCAGTGTCCTGCAGAGTCTTATATTAAAAGCATCATGCAAATGAAATCGTCCCAGAGTTAGAGCGCCAACGGCAAGCTTCATAATCCAATTAATCAGTGTCTGCTCTGCGATCACTTCTTTAAAGGAGGGGCACTGTGCTAAAAAGAAATCTATCTGAAATCTATGGATTCTGGATTTTTTTTTTTATCAGCATCTTTGCTGTTCCCTTTCTTTCAGTATTTTCTCTTAAGGGAAATTGTGCATTAATTATGGCAGTGTGTATAACGCGTACAATAACCCTCCAGTAAAACAAAGCCTAGTGTTTATTGTGGATGGTGGAGCCACTTTTATGTAACGAATATGAGAGAATGGTGTAGATGGAATATCATCATCATCATTATCATCATCATCATCATCATCACCATCATCATCATCGTCATCATCAGTAAATCACTTTACCCTGGTCAGGGTTGCGGTGGATCCCGAGCCTATCCGGGTGAACACTAAGTGTGAGGCAGGTATACACTGTGGATGGTATACCAGTTAGAGAACCATGCACACACACACACACACACACACACATTCACACCTGGGGGGCAATTTAGCATAGCCAGTCTACCTACTGGCATGTCTTTGGGAGGTGGGAGGAAACCAGAGAACATGTGAAACTCCGCACAGACAGTAGCTCAAGCTCAGGATGGAAATGACCCTGTGAGACAGCACCACCATGCCTCTGCGTTTGGACTGATAATGTGACTGATACTTCCCAAAATAAACGATGAATCATCCTGTATTCCCTAAAGGTGTGAAAGTGTGCAGCTGGCCGCTAGACAGTTCTTGACTGAATCCCAAATGGGTATGAAATGATTTCAGCTACGTCCTGTGTAGTGCACTGTGTGTGTGTTTGGGACTGGGCCGTGCTGTAGCGCTGAGGAGCAGCTCGCGCTGGCACGTGCTGTCACTTCAGTGCTGGACAGCGCCGCGGTGAGTGGGAGGGGCCACTCGGGCGCTGCTGGTGGGGGGCAGGGGGGGGGGGGGGGGGCTTCCTGCATCTTTTTTTACTCTTTCACTTGCGGTTAGGATACAAAAAAAAACGGTCCGGATGCTATGTCCAGTATCCCAACTCGTATTATATCAGCTAAAAAGATCACCCGCGAGAGCTATAGAAGCTTTAGTATTTGGCGCGTTGACTCCGCCCCCTCCTGACTCCAGAAGGTGGAAAATCCCGTCTTAACTCAAATCCTCATTTCCGCGTCCAGTGCCCTTCATTCACAACGCGTCCTGCTGTTTCTTCCTGGCTTTTTTTTTCTCTTTTTTCAATTTTCTCAACCGAGAAAAGGCCAGATCTTCCGGTTGATGGAAGAAGTGGTTCCCTACTTGTTCACTTGAAGATGAATTGCTGAGCTGCTCCTGCCGTGTGCCTGATCTAACCGCACACCGCTGCGTGCCTCTGATCACCGGCTCTCCAGCGGATGCTCCCCGAGGCACAACCACCTCAGCCGCCGGTACCAACTCATCACTCCGTCGTATTCAAGACAGATGCGGTAGACATGAGAAACAGCGCGATGGAGCCGCTGATCGCATGCTGATGTTTGCGTCCACGATGGATTCTTGTATGTCCGCCTTAAGCTTCCGATTTAACGGCATCATAAATGGAGGAGGAGAGTGACAACCGCAAGATCAACAACAGCTTCCTTCGGGATCACAACTATGCAACAGAAGGTCAGTAAAAAGTAACTGAATTTGTGGTGCGTTTGAAGAGGCAGGTATAGGTAGGATAAGTGAGGCTGTACTGAAGCCTACATGTTGCTTGCACACACACACACACACACACACACACACACACACACACACACACACACGACCCCGCCTTGTTTGTACACGTTTCTCTAATATGGTATAGAATCTGGACTAGCATAGATAGTTCCGGATAAATCTGTGCCATTGCAAGGATTGTGCAGATCACAGTCGTGGAATGAGGTGTATGTGGGATTGAAGCTGTAAGAAAATGGACTACAGTGGCTATCATATGGCTCCTTTTTCACATTCCAATCTTGGGTGTCACTGTGGCACCATTCACCATTCGCAGAGTGACTCAGATGTTGCATTGCAGAGATTTAGTGTAGAGGCTGTGTTTGAGTAGACCCTCAGACACTCTGCTATGAACACAGAGGATCACATTCTGGATCACCTCTGAGTTAATCTATGCATAACCTAGATGCCATGCAGCCGATGATGATTTGGTGATTGTGGTGGTGACGATGATGGTGATATGAAATTACTTATTAATTAGGCATTATGATGATACTTCAAATCAGATATCTGGTCTTTCATAAAAAGATTACATTGTGATTATATCTCCTGTGATTATGATCTTAAAGGCAAAGAGAGCTCTGTCTAGAAGAATCCAAATGTTGCAGACTCACAGGGCCTGTCGCAAATGCCAGAAATCAATATGCTGTCTGTGGTATATCACTGCCTGCATCAGAAGTAAACCAACACCTTCATCATCATCATCATCATCATCATCGTCGTATTTATCCTGGTCAGGGTCGCAGTGAGTGCGAGGCAGGGACACACCCTGAATGGGACACCATCGCAGGGCACCATACACACACATTCACGCACTCATTCACACCTAGGGACAATTTAGCATAGACTATCCACCTGGGAGGATGGAAACCGGAGATCGTGGAGGAAATCCACATGGACACAGGGAGAACATGCACAGAAACTCCACACAGACTGTAACCTGAGCTCAAATGTGAACCAGAGCGTTTTAAATTATTAAGTGTCTTGTATTAGCATTCTCTTAAATTGGCAGTAGGTATAAAATTAAATTAAATAGATTTTTTTTAAAGAGTTTTTGTGACAGAAGTGTGAATGTCGATGCAGTCCAGCATATTTCCATGCAAGTGTCCTCTTACCTTGCACAGAGATCATATGGGGTCAGATCCCTGGACCTTACCCAGCAGTGGGCACCTTCTTGGTCATTGATTAATAGCATTGGGAGCTTCTGTAAAATGGAACTGGTGCAAAGATGCAATCTGCAGCCTGCAAGCTCAGAAGCTCTCCGTTTATGACCCCTCTGAGGGCCCCGGGCCAGTCTGTAAATCAAACATGTAACTCTTATTCTCACACATATATGCACAGCATGAGCAGCCTGCACCCCACTGGCTCTAAATGCCCTGGGCTGGCTGTCTGAGGCATATGCATGCTGGTACTCTGTGAGTTTGTAGAGTTTGAATGCCCATTAGAGGTTGGGTGCATTAAGAGGAATAGAAGATAAAGGCAGTATCTTCTTCTAGAAACTACACTATAGTGGGTCAGTTTGTATACAAGGTCAGTATGGAGGCTGGGCATTGTTCTGAGTAGAATCCTCACAGCTAAATTTAATCTTGCATACCAGACTCATTAATCCCCCACCCCCCCACCCCAAATGCCCCCACACCCTTATTCTCTGTAATCAGATGTAAAGATTTTTCCAGTGTGCTAAGTACAAAGGCACAGACAATATAGTGTAACTGTTTCCTCTGTAAGAGCTACACTAAGCCAAGTGGTGCATTTGGTGACTTTTAATATACTCATTACATTGCAGTACTCACATGATTATAGACGGAGTACTCACATGATTATAGACGGAGAGTTCAGAGAGTGGCCAGTTCTATGTCCTCCTCATCCCCCACCTCTAATATCAGCCCCTACATGCAGTAATTCACTGACTGGACAACTTATATGATGACGGTATCTCCCCAGTGTGGACATCCTGAGGCTGTGGATGCCTCACATTATAATGACGTGGACAGTTTGTCCTTTCTGATATAGAAATATACACAAAGGCACTACTGGATTTTTAAGAGGGTGCCCTAGATTGAAGTGACGGAAGAATTCTCCAGCGAGATCGCTCAAACCTCAGTGTAACGCAGTGTAATGCACAGGAGGTTTGGGTGTACACACACTGATAATTGCTTGTATTGCTCTTTAGAATGACAGAATATGATCATTCTGATTCAATTGACCTTTCTCTGCACACAATCAGTGCAAGAGTCCTGATGACCCAATAGGGTGACCTCGCAAAATACACCCCCAACATGTGCACGCCATGTTGTCTAATTTACTAAAGTGCCACAGTCCGGGTAATTCAATTTCACGAGGTAACTTTGTAACCCCACTAGTGGTTTCAGAAGTCCCAGACCTAATAAAGTACTGACAGGCATCCCATAGGGTACAGAGGGTAAAAATGAGGTATGTAAATGTGCCTGAAATTACCAGTATGCCCTCTATTAGCGTTTCCCTTTTGTATTAAACAGTGGAGAAACATATCAAATTATCACATGATCATTAGGGGTACGTAAAGACATTTTACATATTGTCTAAGTGTTAATATTTAATGAATGACCTCTAAAAGCTGTGTTGATCTGAAGTAAAATTAGCTCAAATATTTGCTTTTGTAATAGATCTTAGGCTATTATTTCCTCCAGATGATAGTCATGGGAGTCATAGGGGCTTTCTCAGGGGTAACATATGCACAGAGCACCACCACTCTTATGCATTTGTAAGGTAGGATTAATTTGGCAAAATGGGTGACACATTAATAGTAGCCGGATCAGCTGCATGCTCAACCAGGAATAAAATTTTTGAAAAAAGAAATAAACAGCTAAGTTTCAGCACTGCTCCAGCAGTACTAAAATGAATGAATGGATGGATGGATGGATGGATGGATGGATGGATGGATGGATGAATGGATGAATGAATGAATGGATGGATGGATGAATGAATGGATGTAAGCTGTGAAAAAAAATTATTTTGAGAGAACTGGCTAATGCAGATATCAGATTCACTAGCATATGTGCTAGCATAGTTCATTAGGCTACCTAACTGAATAGATGTGCTGGAACACGTCTAGTTAATGATTCTACAAAGATACAGCTTGCTTTTCATATTTTCTCTCTGTGATGTGAATGTGTCTGTTTCATTTGATCATGCTCTCGTTCTCAAAATATGCCGTAGTATTGGGTTATTATCCAAGGAAGACATTGAAAGTAGGCTTGTGGAACCTCTAGGTTAGAATAAAGTACAGCTTTATGGGACGTCTGTGTCTCCATCTGTATATTCAAGGTTAATTTAAGCAAACAATGTGAAAAAATAGAACCAACAAAAGTGGGGATCAAATGATATATTTTTAAATGGTGGGAGAATCTAATGATTCCCACACCTAATGGTTCCTACAGTAATGGCATCAAAGTGACACTTAAATTGATACAAATTTCCATATTTCTTATTCTCCCACGTGCAGGCTCAGAGGATAGAGACAACAGTACAGACTCAATGTGCTTCATTAGCATAAGAGAGATGCCATCAGAATGACATTTGGCTAATAGCAGCAGGATTGATGTGTTGGTGCTGTTAAGGAGGCTCGACCTTCATCTTCATTTGTGCTTGGTGGGCTTAATTACCCAAAACGTACATGCTTACATATCTCTTCATTCCGACACTTGTGCTAAACAACCTGCTTTCTGATTGAGAACATACTGAAAAAGGATTTGCAGTTGTAATGCTAATGCCATCATCAGTTGCCTCCCAGACATAGCATCTGTAGCATATATGGCTTGACAGAGATGGATTTGTGGTGTTGTAGTGTAGTCTGTGCTGCAGTGGAGAAAATAATCTAGTGAACGGGGAAATGAAAATTGCAAAGAGTAGTGCTTGTTTTTTATATGTAAAGAGAATATACAGTTAATTAAATACTTCAAACATTATACTAATAAGTCAGTGATTAAAGGTCAGTGATAGAAGGGGCTAGTTATCGTTTAACTGGCATAACGCTAACTGAGCCACACTATTTATCATTATTTGGTACTAGCAGTTTAAACTGAGTAATTTAAGGTATAGCAGTGTAAGTACTCCTTTAACATAGTTGATTAAGGGAGAACCATTGATTACTTTCCAAATGGCTGAACACAGCTCTATTAATACACAGTTTGTTTATTAATTCAAGCTGTCAGAAACCTTAATGCGTTTAAAATAAAATGCAGCAATTGAATCGATTTCATTTAATCAATGCAATTTAATTTCTTCCTCCCATAATTTAATAAGGCACAGGTACTGGATAGTGTGTGTATAAGTTGGTGGTCTCCAAAGGAAAAACTCAGCTCATCACTTCACAGTTTTCAATAAGCTGTAGTGTATGAGCTGTAGCGTAACACAGCACTGATACACCAGCAATTTTTAGTCCCAGTTTCATTTCACTGTATCTAGCCAAGGCTTAAAAAATGAGCTAATGAACTATTTATTAACATACGTTACTGTTACTGTTGGGTATACAGTATATTATTAGACCTATTTGAAGGATGTGTTTTTGTACTGCTTTAAAATAGAATACATTATCATAAATGTATGATTAAAAGCGATGGATTACATTTTAAACAAGGCTAAACAGCACCAATATTAATGTAGATTAATATGCTACATTTCTTGTTCCTTCTGCATGTTAATCTCTTTTCTACTTGGTCTAAGATGGAGTGTTCTCAGTGAAGCTGCACTGGTAAAAATAGCAGCGCAGTCCCTCAGTGCTCAGAACATGGCCTAGACATGCAGACTGAGTACAGCTCGATGGGGGCTGATGCTAATACACCCACCCTGCCAGCACAATTTACACCCCGGCTCTCACTCACGGTTAATGCCCCACACTGTACAGAACGAGTGAGTGTTATTATTGCTGTTACTAGAACAAGAGAGGTTGGGGGGTTGGTGTGTGTGTGTGTGTGTGTGTTCGGGGGGTATTGGGGTTGAGACTGCCAACACAAATCTCCTCAGGCTACAGTTTAAGATTTTGGTCATAAAACGAAATATCTCTCGAACCCAACGGGGCCACATTGATTATTCAAGAGAAAACTGTGAGGCGCAAAATATTGCAGCTCAGAGAGAAAGAGCGAGAGAGAGAGAGAGAGAGAGAGAGAGCGCACACAGAGAGGGTCTGGACACGTTGAAGATTATCCACTGCTGGGTGCACTGACTTTTTACTGTGGGATATACCCCATATGGGAGCAATAATGAGAAATAAAAAAAAACAGGTTTTATCTTGCCTCACCATTATGTCTGAAGAGCTGAACACTGGTGAATGAGCTAAGCAGGAGCATTGTATAAAGAGAAGCACACTCACTCACACACATACACCTTTTTGTGTGAATCACAGTCATACTAGTTTACTGAGCTTCTTTGCGTTCTCTCTCATTCTTTGTATTCAATGTATATATTATACACTCCATTGTGTTTTGCACATCTGTGGGAAAATTATGTATCTGTTAATGATGTGTGAAAAGAAGGACAATACAAGCTTTTAGGCAACCCCCTCCTCACTCACTCTCTCTCTCTCTCTCTCTCTCACACACACACACACACAGACTCCTTGCACCATTCTACCATTTTTCCAAGAAATGGGGTTAATTGGCTTTTACTCTCCTCTCTACACAGCAAAGTATTGTCGAGACAGAGGCCCCATCTCTAGGAAGTGCAACAGAAAGCCAGCAGCCATAGCGTTTGGGATCAGCAGGTGGTAGAGATGATTACCCCAGTGTGCACTGTTCTCAGATCACGGCTTGTGTCTGCTGAAATGAGTCCAGACCTGCTGTGTTTGCTGGCCCACCAGCTGCCCTTTATATCTTTCTGCTTTTGAAATAGCCAGACATCGACTTGCAGAGTCGTCTGCTGATTGGGGAGTCAGTCGATATACCCAATACATGTTACAAAGCACGCACGACTAGTAGCACAGCAGTCCAGTGGCTTTAACACGTGTTTGTTGTAGGGTGGATTAAAAGGAAGAGATTGATTGGTTGATTTGTTATCATTTTCCGTTGTGAAAACTTCACAGGAGGATGTGATTGTGCTTGAATGATCAGCATAAAACTCCACTGAGCTCTTTTTCCCAACAACAAAGCTTTCGCTTTATGGATAGAAATAGATAATGCACAGAAAGCGAACATTATGTCCTTTTTGTGCACCAAGTCTAATAGTGCTTTTCCACCAGACAGGGTGTTACAGCAAGGTACAGTAAAAAATACATGATCCTACATTTTGTCAATATTTTTATTTCTAAATAATCTCTACTGTAACTTGTGCCTGTGCTGAGCGGGGTCAGCCTCCTTACCAAGGTACCACTTTAATGTACTACGGTTTTGAATGTGTACAAACTTGATAGCACTCAAAAAATGCAAAATAAGCAAAATAACAAAATAAGCAAAATAGCAAAATGTCCAATTTTGCGTGTTTGCCTTAACAAATATGTAATTTGGGGCTTTTCTACCTAAAAGTAAAATTACAGAGCAGGATTTATGCAAATATATTAATTAGCATCCACAATTTTTTATTTAATTTACTAAGTCTGAAACTTTGGGGATTAAGATGACCAAAAAGTATTTGCAGAAGTCTGTTTCCTCCAGTTAAAGAGTAAATTTTTTTTTTTAAACTAGGTTTTAATAATGAGAATGTTTAACAATATTTCTTAAAGTTTCTTGAAATTATGATTAAATATTACCATGGCAAAGTTGGTTTCATACTCTGATGCCAACAGCATTTAAATAGAGACTGTGACAAGCTTTATATTATTTAGAATATCTTATAAACAGAAAATACACTCTTTCATTTTGCATTCATGTTGTATTTTCTCACAGTTTTTAATTGGAGATATACTGGACGATCAGTTATGAGCATGTGGCAAGGATTACTTCAGTTTGACTTGTTCAGGAATTTAACTCTCTGTGGCTATTAAGAACAAACCCACACAAAAGCCTCATTAACATATTGTTTACTCCCTCTACATTGTTTGTGACATAATTCCCGCAATTATTTTTTTGTAAATCACCTGCAACATGTATTTTTATCCCATTCCGCAGACAAATTAGCTTGTGCTATCTGGGATCTCACCAAATCAGGACCCAGGAATACTGAACAGGGGCATGTGTGTGGAAGTAGTGAAGACCATTGCTCGGTCAAATGCAGTTGTCTCAAATTTCAGTCACAAGCTGGCACTATGACAATATGACAGCCACCAGCCATATTGAAAAAAAAAACTAGCTATCTAGAATCACTTTTATACTAGACAGCAGAGCACATCAAGTCTCAGTAGTGTCTACACTCCAAAGCTCCATGTTGGCGGGTGTGTCTCTTTGCGCATGTCTGTTTGAATGGAATCTTCTTTGCAGCCAGATCCTTTGGACATGCAGAGCTCAGCAGAAGTGCTCTAATCTCAGGAGCCATGGCCAAGGTTTAAGGGTGCTCCACCACCCACCATCCTGCCAGCATCCTTCTTAATACCTGCAATTCCAATTACAAAAGTAGCTTTAAACAGAAGAAAAATTTACACTTTTTTTTGCATTGAATGGCTACAGCATTGGCGCTTGCTGGGGAATCATATGTGCCTGAATGTGTGGAAGTGTTCCCGGTGGTGCTGTTGAGCATCAGCAGACACACGGTGACCTACATACTGCAGTATCAGCTCCTCTATCCTGTCACACTGCGGTGCTGGGGACCCACATGCTCTTTGTGTTTCGTGAGGGTTGACAATTACCTCAAATCTCATCCATTTAGATTAACATATTATATTCTTGTTTAATTTAGCTGCCATGATGTCAGTTTCACTTCTCCCTTCGCCAGTCCTCATTGCCTTTCCCAGGTCTGCATTCCCCTTTGAGATCTCCATGATTCAATCATGTGCTTATTGTGTTGGCTCAAAGGTCAGGAATCTCAGTCTGTAAATACAATAGAAGGGAAAATAAATGGGGATTGGAGTCTGGTTATGGTGCTTGGGGTAGAAGGATGTTCTTTCGCATTTCAGTCTTTTTTCCCAGCTGCCTCAGTGATGGAGTGGCATCTATGATACATGTTCTACAGCTGGCGGCGATGCTGCGATAAGACAGGTTGGCACGGTAACCTACTTTATAGTATGTGAGCGATGAGAGGGTGTCGTTTCCGTCAAGCATGGATCCATCTTACCAAGACACTGTGCTATCATGTGACTTAAAAACCTTTGCCCTGGCTGCCTGAAGGATTTATACACACGGTGCTGCAGTGCACTACTACATCTCTCTGTAGTAAGGAACTTCAGAAAACAGGTCACTTGAGGACACATGTTCCTCAGTCATTAAACTGATAGGATCTGTAGGTCTAACATAAGCAGATCCCTAGTGTCTGATTTGCACATGTCTATCTTAAGGGAGGATAAGAGGGAATACCAGAGACACAGCAAGCTCATTATAGATTTTAGTGATTACACTAGTCAAATGTGTTGATAATGAGGCATATCTGCGTATATGATCCAGCTCGAGGATGCAGCTTTTTCCCAGCATTGTGATGGTGAAAGGGATTTAAAGCACATTTAATGCAAGAGAATGCCCATAGGGTATCTGATTTGCATAGTGACTTTCAAGTCTACACTCGAATGTGATTATGATGAATTTCCCTGCTTTTCCTCTCCACTTTTGGCTTCTGTGAGAACATGCTGCCTGATGTATGATCTCTGCATCTGTCTCTTTGTCTCTCCATCACCCACCTGGCTGAAAAAAACACAGGTCAGATACATATAAATGACAGGATCAAGTGGCTCATACATCTATGCTTGCTTGTGTGTAGGGGATTAAGGTTATGCTACCTATTTGGCCACTGGCTGGATGTGAGATTCACATCATGCCTGTTTATATCCCCAGACATTCACCAGTGTGTCCAGGAAACAGCAGGGCCCCCTGTGATAATCCTCTCAATCCCGCTTCCATCACCACCCGCATTTACACTCTATTATACCGCTAAAGCTGGCATCAGGTCTGAGTGAGGCTGCTTACCAAAATAAAACCCCTCACAAAGGGTTCTAAAAAGAGCTGGATTTATATGTATATGGTTTGTGCAATTATTATTGCAGCTGAGTCAGATCCACTGCAACAATGTGGGAAAGAAATAAGTATCTTAGAATGGCAAAGGTCAGCACAGTCTGATCCTTTGATAACCAGATTGCATTCCAGCCAGGACTTAAACTTAGGGGTGAGCAATATAACAAAAATCATATCACAAAACTGCCAGTAATACAGTAGTGTTTCTTTAAAAAAAAAAAAAAAAACTGCAAACAAGTGTGTAATAAATTTATCCCATCAGCTGCTTCTAGTTCCAGCGACTTATAACCATTTATAAAAAAAAATGAACAAAATTAATTTAAAAAAATCACAATATCAGTGATATTTCAGAAAAGTGTATTGTGACACAATTTATGACAATATCAATATTATATCGCCATATTGTCCAGCCCTACTCGTACTGGAAGGTAGTCTGAGAGAATGGAAGGAATAAAAAGACCTCATTGCCCTGTATGTTTTGACAGCATTAAAGCCACGAGCACTGAAGTCACACATCGCAACGTAATACACTTCACCGAACCGTGATGGAAGTGGTTTCCATGGCAACAGCATCCCCTCATCCCCCATTCACCAAGCTTTAAATCCACTGTGGGGGTGTGAGTAGGAAAGCTCCTCTCTCTCTCTCTCTCTCTCTCTCTCTGTTACATTTGTGCTTCTCCATTTTTCATGAGCATACTCCTAGAGATACATTTACACTGAGCGAAATTATTATTCTGAATTTTTATTATTCTGTTCCGTACAGATTTGTAATATCTGACTAGAGGCAGCCTGCGGATGCTGTCATTAAGAGAGCTGCTGTTTTCTCCTTAAACACTTTTAAGTCTACACCCTCATGCATCTTTTTATAGTGAATATAATGGGATATGTAAAAGGTAGACCTGGACTGTTGCGCTTGACTGGGGTGTGTGACTGCTTGAAGCTGCTGATTTCACATTGTCATTGGAAAGTTGTAAGTCTTCCTATAACTGTTCCTGAACTGTGGTTCAATCAACACTGAATAAACCATTATTCCTTGTCTGTGTATTGCTCAATCCCTAATTGTGTCTATATGAGCTAACAGAACACAGGTAAATCTTTGTAAATCGGGTTTTATTGAGCGTTTTTCAGTAATCTGTTTTGTTGGTGCTGGCCCAGCTTGGATCTGTGCTCCTCGCTCTAGTGGAATGAGCAAACACTCTAGAGGAACATGGAAGGAATATCCTGAAACAGCAACACTGAATTTATTGCAATGCCTACTGAACTCCTGCTCTTAGCTAGTGCTTTGATTAAAAAAAAAAAAGGCGGGGATTATGGTCTAGCGAATTCTGCCTTGTGCAAGATGATTTGGAGGATTACATTTCATGCTTCCCAGGTCAGAGCATCAGATCATCTGACAAGCCATTTTTAACCTATTTTCAATATGTGGGTCACTAGGACAGTATTAAATATGACCACGCAAGTCAGATTGCAGGTTTATATTTTGTTCTAATTTGCTTCTATGACCTGCTTTGTAGACATCTGAATGCACAATATCATATTTGCATGCCATTAAACCCCTAAAGCGGTTGCTCGCTGTGAGTGCGCCTGCTTGCCCAAATAAAGCCCATCACAAAAGGGCTCCAGATTTATGTGTGGCCTGCATCCTAATGCGGCACGTGATGAAGTGCTGGATTACTAAAGAACAGTCTTACAAGTGTTTGAGATGTAACACTTTGCTTAATAATATTTACTCCTCCACTAACACTTCTCTTTATGTGGTGTAATCTGATTTGACTGAAAATGCTTTGCTGTTTTTCAGTCAAATTGAACACGTAATTCTATCTTGGTGTGCCTGCTAGACAGTGGGAGTGTGTTTAAACTCCATCTCTCACTCTCTCTTTCTCTCTCTCTCTGTCTGTCTGTGTTATGCTCTGTTGCAGCTGACATCATCTCTACAGTTGAGTTCAACTCAACAGGGGAGCTCTTGGCCACTGGGGACAAGGGAGGACGTGTGGTGGTTTTCCAGAGGGAGCAGGAGGTAAATGCAAGAATGAGCACGGGTCATCCTGCACTTTCTCCTGCGAACGTTGCACTGCTAACATATATTATTCTTCATTGTATATAGTTTCCTTGTATAAATGATTGTGATCAGAGCCTCAAAATCCTTCCCTGAGTGATTATTATTACCACCTAAAGTACTTGTAGTGATGTAATTAAGCTATTAACAAATGATCAATACACAACCCAAACAAAAAACCAGAAACACACAAAAAGGGAAGTAAGCTTCATGTTTGCCTTAATGTACTGCTTTAGCAATTTCCACCTCTATTGATTCTTCTGGCTGGCAGGAAACCACTCTAATTTGCTATGTATTTATTGACTATGAATACATTTATATGCTGCATTACCACCGAATGCGACAGAACGCCCAATGCTGCATTATGTTTTATTCAGTTTGTAGCTACTCAATTAGCTGTCCTGCATCCACACAGTAATGTTTATTGACTACAGTTTAGTGCCAGGTTCAGCTGCAGATACCTAACCAATCTGAGAGGTTTGATTGCACTTTCTCCATCTCTCATCTAGAGTAAGAACCAACCTCAAAGGAGAGGAGAGTACAACGTTTACAGCACATTTCAGAGCCACGAGCCGGAGTTCGACTACCTAAAGAGTCTTGAGATTGAGGAGAAGATCAACAAAATAAGGTGGCTGCCCCAGCAGAATGCGGCTTACTTCCTTCTCTCCACCAACGGTGAGTTGAGTGAGCAGGCATCACTGTGGGTTTACACTGTACGTTTTCTGTAAACAAATTATTCGGTCCACCATTAAGAGGACAGAGTAGTAGTGTGACACTCAATGCGACAGCTACAAATACAATAGTGGCAATGGTGAAATGTAAACAAAACATTTTCACCCAATATGGCTGCTAACCAATTTCATTTTCAGTACAATATGGCTGCTAACCAAGGTTACCAAAGGTAGCCTTGAAGCCATTGAAACCTTCATACTCAAGTGTAGTCAGCATCAAAACCTATGAATGAAATTCTGGCATAAAATATAATATGTACATGTACATGTGCATGTACATTGTGTTCCAGATAGAAGGGAGATAACTTGATGTATGGGTGGTGCATTTTTAGGCAGCATGTCAAAAAATGCTGAAGGAGGCCCCTTAATTGAAGGCAGAAATGTGTGTTTCCTTTCTCGGTGTGGGCAATTCTACATAATCCTTTTTTTAAAAAAAAAACATTATAAACCAAACTGTACCAGAGGAGTGCATTTACAAATTTGTATGTGATTTCTGTGTATGTCTAGCTAGCTAAGAGTGGCTTAGCAACTTCACTAAAAATAAAAAGAATACCGTGTATGAACCTGTTCCCTATTCACTATATAGTGCACTGTTTGGGGTGCAGCCATTTTGTGGTGTTGTCTGAATTCCCAGTGGACAAAATGCATTCCCTGAATAGCTGGATAGTGCACTATATTATTATTCATAGCAGCAGTCGACCGATGCACACTACTTCAGCACTAAGTACCACACTGCATAGTGTTTTCTCTCAACAAACGTTATATAAATAAAATGTAAATATGAGACATTGTTTAACAACCATTAAAGCCAACACTTGTTGCTAGTTGTGTTTTTAATACAGAAAGTCACTTTCATACTTTTATATGACTCTTGTCGTATAGCTAGCTTAAAGCAGCTTGTTCTACAATCATCTTTGTGGTTAATGACCTAGCTAATGTAATGTGAACACACATGCAGCTAACTTGCTAGTCACTAAGACTATCAGGTAATAAACTACTACTAATAAACTAGCAATGTAGTGCACTAAAGGTCATGATGTATGATGACACTGAAAAGCCTGATTGCAAGGCTGTTAGGGTTTCCTTTTGGTTAAATGCAACTCAGTGAGACCTTTGAAAGATGCAGCTACTAAAAGAGCTGCCTTCAGAATGGATCACAAGTGAAATATATATTAGAGATGCATCATTTGAAAATGAGTTATCTATCTGAGTTGACTCTTTCAGGTGAAGGTTTTTAGAGCCAATTTGCATATATGAGCATATATTTTTAGAGATGTAAGCAATGCTGTTCCACCTGCAGTGTAATTTAATCAAAACTACTTTCATGGAAACCTCTTTTGTGGGAGGTGAGGTGTGTATTTGACATTCAACTGATAGGAAAGGATCTGGTGCACTACTAATTGTTAAAGATGTACTGCATGTAGCAGATATGATTATCAGCACAAATGAAAATTAATCTTTACAATGCAAAATAATGTCATTTTGTTACTTAGAAGGTAAAGTGAGAGATCATGAAACAATTTCAGTCATAGTTAAGTAAAGAAGAACAATCACTGCTCAAAATATCCAACTTCCAGTTTAGAAAAACAAACTGGCAGTGAGCCGTTCAGGAGTCGGAAGAGTCGGCTCTTATTGGTGAGCTGAATCAAATGATCTGATTCACTGAAAAGAGCTGGAATTCTCATCAGTAGTGTCTACTAAGCTATATATAGAACAAAAATATGATGTACAGTAGGATCTGAGTTTACTACAGAAAAGAGTTTTGGTAAGTGATAATGGTAAATGAAAATAACGATATGACCTTGCTTATCACTAATCAAAGACCAAATATGTAATCAGTATTATACATTATATGGCCAAAAGTCTGTGGATCTGATCATCAGACTCATATTTGGGTCTTTTTCAAACTGTTGCCACAAAGTTGGAAGCACAGAATTGTATAGAATGTCTTTGTATGCTGTAGCATTTCAATTTTCCTTCATTGGAACTAAGAGGCTCAAACAGTGAAGTCCATGAAGACATGGTTTGCCAAGGTTGGAGTGGAAGAACTCGAGTTGCCTGCTCAGAGCCCTGACCTCAACCCTACTGAACACCTTTGAGATGAATTGGAACACCGACTGCGCCTCAGGCCTCCTCACCAAACATCAGTGCCTGACCTCACTAATACTCTTGTGAATGAATAGGAAAATCCCGTCAGCCATGCTCCAAACACTAGTGGAAAGCCTTCCCAGAAGAGTGGAGGTTATTATAACAGAAAAGGGGACTAAATCAGAAATGGGATGTTCAGCAAGCACATATGGTTGTGCTGGTCAGGTGTCCACAAACTTTTGGCTATATAGTGTATAACTGAAAGGGGACTGTACTAATTACTAATATAAGTTATCAGTTGTTAGGAGAGGACAGCAAAGTGTTAGGTACATGCATGAACCATGACCAATACAGTATATATTGTCACAGCACCATACTGTATATTGACATTGAAAATGAAGCAAAAGATGTATAAACAGAATATACAGATACATTTTAAACTCGTTTTTGATGCATTATGTAATGATGGTGGGTTCAGACTTCTTTTCTGTTGTATTGAAGACATGAAGGGTGTGTTTCAGTTATTTCAGACAATATAATTTATATGCTGCATGAGCTGGAGAGCTGCCACTATTGTGCCAGATTGTGTGCAGTGTCTTGTTGCTCATTCTCCTCTCTCTCTCTGTCTCTCTCTCTCTCTCTCTCAGATAAAACTGTGAAGCTGTGGAAGATCAGTGAGAGAGATAAAAGACCAGAGGGCTACAATCTGAAGGATGAGGATGGGAGGATCCGAGACCCTGCCACCATAACGTCACTACGGGTCAGCACGATACTAACGCTTCTGCTCCTCAAAGCATAATTATGATGTTATACAATTAATACAATGTGTTTAGCACAAATTATGCAACAGACACTGAGCCAAAAGTATGTAGGGATGGTCAGATTGGTAAATCTACTTTATATTTTGGCAGTAGTCACTGAGGACTTGAAGATTTCTGGGCAGCTCAGAAATGTGAAATGTGAGATTTTGAAATCCTCACGTCACTGAGTCATTCCACTGTCTTGCAGTGACCATGCTAAAATATACAGCAGCATCATTGCTTTGTCTGATTTGCTGACTAACTCTTCCTTTGTCAGAAACTGAATAGCTAGCTATACTCTTTTCAGTTTATTAGTTCAGTACTGATGACTGTGGCTTGAGCTTGACAGACTGCTTTGTGAAATTCTTTTCTGTATGAATCTGAAGCTAAGGCAGTTCCTAGCACTTCACCAGAAGCTTTATGGTGCATTCTGTTGTTAAAGCTACGTGTAGCACTCACTCTTCAGTTCAATTCCCATGTGAAATCGCATTTTGTGTGCTCATAGCCAGCACTGATAAATGATCTGCTATCATCAATAGACACTGTCTTTCTCCTAATCAAAGGCAGCTGGTGAGAGTGATGATTGTGTGCAATGAAGGAGACATGATCATTTCTCTCTCTCTCTCTCTCTCTCTCTCTCCATTGTGCACTTTCACCCCTCCCTCCAAATTGAATTCAGATACAAAGGAGGGCATGACTCAGAGTGTCCATTAATGTTTACTGCAGTGTCTCTGTTTGTGGCTTCATGGCCTAATGGATTAAAGCACACTGCTCCTGCGCCATTGTCTGGAAGATTAGCCTGACACGGGGCCGATGGCAAGGAAAGGGTGGCAATCCTATTTGAAGCGTAAAATGTATGTGCACTAGAGATGGAGAGAGGGATTTATCAGCATACACAGGCAAAGGAGTGAAGAGTGGTAGAGTGTAGAGTGGTAGTGTAGTCCATGGGGCAAGCTGTCATGTTTTTTGGCAGCCCTCATTGCCAGCACCATATTCTTGCACTCGTTCATGTTTGTGGTTTTACTCTTGAAATGAACAGGTTTGATGGTAGATACCAAGAATGGCTGATACAGTTGAGTGTAAAAGTTTGCATCCCCTATAGTGAAAAACAGAAAATGTACCTTTTTACAGTTCTCTATTTTACATCTATTTTTTTTAAATCTATTTTATACTTAGAAATGTGGGTGATTTCTGCAACAAAACAATAATCCAAAACATAAAATAAAATTAACAATAAAATAGTCTCCAGATTAGGGGTGTAACACAATGCCACTATCTTTTTCTGTATTTCTATCTGGTTAGTGCTCCTAAACTGGATGTGGTATTTTTTCGTCAACCCTTGAAAACACTTAAAATAGCCAGAGGTAGAAATGCCAGCCCTGTCAAGTTTGTGATCTGACAGTTCCTTAGCCTCAGCTACATCACTCGAGTTCACTAGTACAGCATGGGACTTTTTATAATCTCACTCGGGCAGTTCTTTTTGTTTGTAACTGCCTGTGATATTTTTAACCAGTGTAGATGGTTCCATTTTGCAAAACACAATCAAACTAACTAGGCTAATTTAAACCACTTTAACCTTGAACAGGCAGTTACTAAGGCCTGCCACATGTTCATGTTAATGAATGTGGTCTTTGTTTATCCTGTGAGCTTCATATTTGGCCACTCACTGTAAAAACCTCTTGCTCATGTGATGTTTTTTGGCATCTTGCAGTATTCCAGTCTTTATACACACCTCTAGTTTCAACTAGAGGCCCTGTGAACTTTTCTGGCAAGGCTTCTTAAAAAAAAACAAACAAAAAAAAACCCCGAATAGTACATGTCCTATTCATATCTGTATTTGTTGTTGTACACATTGCTTGTATATCAGATGTACACATTATTCTCTCAGTCTGAATAAGGTATTCATATTTGGTTACATCTCTACTCCAGATCATTTCAATGTTAAAAAAAAAGAGAAAAAAAGAAAAGGGTAAACCAATTTTTGTATATCTTTATTTTGTCTTCTATATTTGGTCCTAAGGGTGTGAAAACCTTTGCAGAAGCCAATAGACACAAAGAAACAACACTTAAAATGATTGTATAACTTACTGTTTACCAACTGTTATGTTGGCTAAAACGTGTGTAAACATACCTGAAGATAAATAAAAGATAAATACGACTGATCACAGATGTATGATATGTCACGGGGTCTCTAAAAATGTCTTCAATTCTCTTTTAATTGACCTTTGATCAGAGACTGATATGAAAAATGGTAGATTGGAAAAATTTGTCTTGTGCTATCGCTTGTGAATACTCACTGGAGCAGAGCTGTGAGCTTTCCTCAGCTGCCTACTCTCAAACAAGAAAAAAAAACACATATATCAACATGCATGACAACAACCAGGCATCATTTTATCTCATTATAGTCATGAGAACGAACGTCGTTAGTTGTGAATAAATGGTTTTAAGTGGCATCTTAAACTGAAACAGCCTATTTCATATTCATACCTAAAAACTCACTCAGACAGTTTAAGAGCCTGAAGATAATGATTAGTATAGTCAAGGTTGCTCTAGGGCCTGATTTTAAACACCTTTCATGCTGCGTGGAGAAGCATTTTATTGCCTTGTGCTATAGGAGGAGGAAATCACACTAGGAGAGGCTTCCTGCTGCTTCAAAACGTGCCATTTTGGACCAAGGCACGCTCCACATCTGCATGGTGCAATTAGGACCTGCAGGAGGGGCTTTAGTGCAGCACAGAATAGACACAGCACAGTGGGACATGAAATCCAGTGGCACCATTCCAAAATAGCCATTATGGTGGTCTTTAGCCCCGATCAGTGGCGAAGAGGTGCCAAAGAAAAAGCTAATGTTTTTCATCTTTAAAACTGAAGTTGTATAATGAAACAGAAATATATGTGAAGAATAAAAAGTGTTGTGTTTACACAGTCATCGTGTTTCTCAGTAATTCCACTTTCCTCTTTTGAGTTTAAAATAAATAGGGAAATGTTAAAGGAGATCTTCTTTCTGAAGTACATCAATCTGCTTATATTGAAGTATGTTTGATGTGCTTAGCATTTCTGGGGCTAATTTTTGGTTGATGCTGTATTTTCTTTATCCCTGTGAGAAGATAGCAGTTGTCTGCTGCTAAAGAAATCTACGTTCTCAAACATAAGGGATCAGGTTTCTCTGGTAGCTCCTAAAACAAAAGAGCAAAAGCTTCTCTTCTTACTCACCAAGTAGTGGAGACAATGTTGGACAAATGTTGGACTTAAAGTTTCAGAATGCAATGCAGCTATACAACAGTAGAGACTCAGCTAGTTAGTGATCTACAAGATGACATGTATTAGCATGAAAGCTGAAGCTTTGGAACCTTTTGTATTTGTGGCAGAGTATACAGATGAGGAGTTGAGTTGAGAGCCAGTCACTTTAGGTAGAGATGAATTCCCACAGGCACCAATATCAGCTGGGAGTTAGATAGCATTGTGGGTAATGTAGAAAACTGTTAACCAAAATAGGTTAATGAAAATAGACCAAGTGAAAGAATGAAAGAAAAAGTCTCAACTTTTGCGCAATTGGAGATCACATATTGATTATAAATGTTGATATGCGAGTCATTCAAGGTGGATTTTTCGTTTAATGATGTGAATGTGTTCTCATTCTGATTCTCTCCCTGTCATTGCAGGTGCCCGTGCTGAGGCCAATGGACCTCATGGTGGAGGCGACGCCCAGAAGGGTTTTCTCCAACGGCCACACATACCACATCAACTCCATCTCGGTTAACAGTGACTACGAGACATACATGTCCACGGATGACCTTAGGATCAACCTGTGGCACCTGGAGATCACCAACAGAAGCTTCAGTATCTTTTGTTACAAAGAAAAGTGACTTTTGGGGCGAGTTGTAGATTTTGTGCACTTTAACAACAAAACATAGACATGATAGGAGAAGGATAACAGTGTCATGCTGTCACTGCTTTACAGGTCTTTGAGTGAGAGCGGTGCAGTTTGTTTCTTGTGAAAGTAAACATACTGTATAAGGCTAACCAGTGTACCATGCCATGTACATTTAAAAAACATTTCTCACTGTATCAGTTGTATGTAGTTCAGTTTTCATCTACTGTCTTTGTTGCTGATGTACAGAGTGATTACTTAGACATAGTTTTGAGTTGTTTGGCTCTGATTGGTTACAATACAGACAACTGAAATAATTATTTGGAAGTGTGAAAATGGCAGGAGCATGTATTGGCTCTTCTAAGATTAACACAGTGAGTCACAGTCTTCTGTCTTTTGATTGACAGAAGGAACCCAGTCTGGATGGTTGTGTCATGATACAGTCTGTCTGTAACTTGCACAGTTTTTAAAACCTTAATATATACCTCAAGGGATTCCTATATTAGTCACAGCTAAGCTTCCACACACTAAGCATTCTGTGATGTAGCAATGTATACTAACACAAAATAAGCCCAACGGGGAGTAGTAGTTATGTATTAGTAACTCCACATCTCCTTAGCACTTCAATTATTACTATTTTTCTGAAGAAAATTGTATTATATGTTGTCATACCCTAAAGGTGTTTCCTGAGCTGTGTTTCTAGACATTGTGGACATTAAACCAGCCAACATGGAGGAGCTGACAGAGGTGATCACAGCAGCAGAGTTTCACCCTCACCAGTGCAACACTTTTGTCTACAGCAGCAGTAAAGGCTCCATCCGTCTGTGTGACATGAGGGCCGCTGCGCTCTGTGATAACCACTCCAAGTGTGAGTACTCGCACAATTCCTCTAGGACTTAATATAACGTAGGAATTCATCTGTATTCAACTGTAGCTGGGGTATAAAGTCACCTCATTTCAAGTTAGAATGCTAGTTGTGCGTCTCGGTGCCGGCAATGGGGTTGGGTTGCTGCCTCATAGCTCCAGGGTACACAGTTTGATCCTGAGCTCGGCTTACTGTCTGTGTGGAGTTTTATATGTTCTTCCCCTGTCTGGGTGTATTTCCTCAGGTCTGCTCTCTAGAAACATGGATTGTCTGTGCTAAATTACCCCTGGATGTGAATCTGTGTGTGCATGGTGCCCTGAGATGGACTGAGGTGTATTCCCACCTCACGCCCAGTGTTCCTGGGATAGTCCCCGGATCCACCATGACCCTGACCAGGATAAAGCAGATACTGAAGTTGAATGAATGATGAATTAATTACATAGCTGATTTTTATCCTGTTGAAGATGCAGCCATCCTGTTGAAGACTGCGGTGTAGCTCTTCAGCTAGAGCCCTCTATCATGTATTATATTTATATACGATTATGAAAGTTTCTGTTTTCCTCATGCCACCACTCCAAATCTCACAGGTCAGAGATGAAACATCACTGGCCAGCAGGTTTCTCTGTTGACCTATTAAATGCAATTTTTCCCAATTATTCTAAATTCAGATTACTGTCTGTGTGAAGCTTCACACGTTCTCTTTGTGTCTGCGTGGGTTTACTCTGGGCTCTTCGGTATTCTCCCACCTCTCAAAAACATTGTAAGGAGAGCTGGTGACTTTAAAAGGTGTGAATGAGTGTGTAACTGTGTGTGTATGCATATTGCCGTCTGATGGACTGGTGTCTCATTCAGGGTGTATTCTCAGGATAAAACAGTTAAATGATAGACAAATGACAGATAAAACAGATAAATGAATGAATATTCTGGAATGCATATTTGTCCTGTCAATACAAATGCAATCAAGCTCTGTTAGCTCCTCTTCAGACATTTCTGCCATTGTTGTGGTTGGTTTGTTGTCTGTTCTGAAGACCTTCCCAAGCAACACTCCAAATGGCAGGAGGATATATAGATCTGCCATCTTAAAATCAAGTGAAAATGAAGTACAGTAAAAGTCAAGCATAGCAATAAGAATAACACCAGAGGAAGCCAGAAAAGCCAGAAATTCCCAGTGTGTACAATACAATAAAATTACCAGCCACCTTTTTATACCTCTGTTTAATTTAAGTCAGAATGAAATGAAACACTGATCAATGTTCTGTGTAAGGTATCTTAAATTCATTTGAATAGAGCCTTAGCAGCATGCAGGATCTAGCCACAGATTCTCCACTGAATCAGACATTACAAATGCATAGAGCAGCCCAGCTCCTTCCACTCAATCCTTTCCCCAAGAGACCAAACAGCACGTCAGCCGTGACAGGGATTATCCCACCTTCCACCTCCACCAGGGGACAAAGAAGGTGAAGCTTATGCTAATATTTAATATAATTATGTTTGCTAAAGCTTAACCCCCTTAATTTCATTTTGAAATGATTTGATGGATTCTGAAAAATCCATACATGTGACTGACTTGATAACTGGACCCAGATAAATTTCTTTTAGATCTCCTCTGGGCTTTGGATCTCCTCAGAGTCTGCGTCGAGATTATGGGCAGGGGTGTGCATTTTAAAATCAGATTGAATACATTGACATTTAAGCGGTGGTTTGAAAAACTAAATCAATGCACTGAGGCGCTGAGCTGTGTGTACTGAAATCTCAGCGGTGGAAAAATCCAGTCATTTGCTGAGCTTTTTGGTTATAGTAGCTGCTCCATACACACAGACATCCTGTTGAATAGGCTGTTTGCATTGTATAACCTGGGGCAGGAGTGGCCTTGGGGGAGGCTGTGAGAGTTGTTTCAGAAACCTCCTCTAGTGTCTGAGGAGGTGAGTATGCTACCCTGCATTATACACACAGCTGTTATTTTCACCTGGTGTGACAACATGCAGTGTGCAGACATGCCAGTTTGTCTGGGGAAACAGAACGTCACTGAAGTCATCTGGTAGCATAGTGTGTATTTGTGTGAGTCAATTTCAGGGTTTGTACAGCTCAAAGTGTGCATATTTAGTGTTTGAGCGTGTGTGTGTGTACTATCCCTTTTTCCTCATCCTTCTCCTCCTCTTGCTTTCCTCTTACACTAATAAATCTTAGTCCTGTCCTGAGGAATATTCTGAAAAATCAATGTGTGCTGTGCCACGGAGACCCCCTGCAGCTTTTCTCCACTTGCACCGTAGCTCCCCAGAGAACTCATTACGCTCTAGTGAACGATATACAGCTTTACTTGCACTTCGATGGATTTGTGGAATGACAGGTGACACAATGTCTGTCTGGGACACACACACTCAATCCAGACAAGCCCAAGTGGCCAGTGCTTTGTGCCTCTACTATAATCTGTCATCACTCCCTCTGCTCATGGCTTTTATTTGTCATGGAGATATGCTTCTGAGACAGCATAGGCCAATTCGCAAAGCATGGAGGGAGTAACTGACAACTGATGATATGTCTTGTCGCACTGGTGACAAATTTGGGTTTGGATGTGAAGGAAACCTAATTCAGAAAACTGTCCATTTTGTCAGGCTGCATTGAGGGAGTTGAGAATTCTGCATAGATTGTGCCACTTAGAATCAACAATTTTCTTTACTTTCTTTCAATGTCTTCTCATGCAGTCTTTGAAGAGCCCGAGGACCCAAGCAACCGGTCCTTCTTTTCTGAAATCATCTCATCCATCTCTGATGTCAAGTTCAGCCACAGCGGACGCTACCTGATGACCAGGGATTACCTGACGGTTAAGGTGTGGGACCTGAACATGGAAAGCAAACCCCTGGAGACCTATCAGGTGAAGCTTTCTTTTTGCTTTCCTCCTCACATGACCCTGCTTAGTATCTTTGAGAAATAGGAGTTTTTCGAGGGAATGCTAAGATATGTGCACTACAGAGACCAAATAGCATGGTAAAGAAGAACTGTAAAATAGGAAATACTTAAAATTTAATGTTGGTCTGTTGGTTAAAAGAAGTGTTCCTTGTGTGTTTTTCTTAAAAGTGATTTACACATCCTAATAGTATTGGTTCAGCTGTATCATGCCTAGACACGTAGACAGAAATAAACAAACAACATGCTAACTTGCACATACAACACATCATTATCCCAGTTAATGAAATTATACGTACAAGGACATAATACAAGGAAAACCATACAAGGGAAGGAAAACCTCTGTGTTCTCTTTTCCCTTAGTTCTCTGTGTTAACCCATTCATCACCACTGTCAGCAACAGGATTCCCACAATACTGCGACTGAGAGCTGCTCTGATATAATGAGTAGGTTTTCTGATGAAATGCACTCTGGTTTTGTCTGTGTGTGCTCCTTTAGGTACATGACTACTTGAGGAGTAAACTCTGCTCCCTGTATGAGAACGACTGCATCTTTGACAAGTTCGAGTGTGTCTGGAATGGATCAGACAGGTCAGAGCTGTTCACGATTAATACCAATGACATCATGCCTCCAATGTCCACTACACATTTTTACCCAGCAGTTATTGATATCAGTGAATGCAAATCTAAATACAAATATTTCAGGTTATGAGTCCAGTGTACCAAGAGTTTCCTGCACGTTAATATCTCATTGCTATTTTAATGGATATTTTTCAGGGTGTGGTTGATGAGGTGTTTGACATATGTGGCTTTAGTTGACTGACAGTCTTGTATGGTAAACACTCAAGTACTTCCTTTTACCAGCCAGCTTTAAGCATAGACCACATCCCAGAATCTTCTCCATTATTTTATACGTTGCATAACATAGGCTGTCGCAGTATCCATCAGAGGCGTAGCTAGGGGGTGGACTTCGAGTTTGAACCCTCCTTGAAATATTTTTTAGCTCCAAATCCTTATTCGTGGATGGCTAACATGACACACAAGCAGTGCTGCTCATTATATCATTTTTATGAACATTCTTATAGTGAAATTACTGCACAAAAACTTCATTTCATGTCAAATAGCATGTTTTTCACAGTAAGTGTGCTGTAATGATGTTCATAAAAGGTCAATGGAGTCATCAGTGCAATTCCATATTTAACCTCTCCTGACATCAAATGAAGGTGTCCCTTAGTTTGTTTAATCACATTTTGGCAGGAGCAGTTGACAATAGATCGGATCTTAAATGATTAAAATATAAATCTGTGTCATTACCAAAAATGCATGAGTGCATCACACTTCATCAATTTAACTGTACTGGTTACGTGGTGATTTTATTTAGTATTTCCTCATACCCCCTTGAAGTGTATTCCAGGCTACTCTACTGATATCCTTGTACTGGATTGTTGTGTGGATGTAAATGGAACTGCAGAGCACAGGCTATTACAGTAAATGTAATCCTGTGAGTACATCTCATCATTTTTATTATTATGTCTGTTACTCTGCATTTATGCACATTTCTGGTTAATGGCTTTCAGCAGATGTTCCTTGCTTGTGTGAGTGTGTTTCCACTTATTTTATTTAAGGCAGTCTGGGAAAACTGGCAAACAGCCCAAAAATTGGGTTTTGCAAAAGAGTTCATTTTTCTGCCAATATCATACGTATGTTTACACTTTAAATTAAACCGAAATATATTTCACCAAAAAACAATGTGGAAATGTCTTCACTTACTTTCGACCATTGCTTTTGCTGTCTTCCTACAAAGATCATGTTGGGTAAGGAGCCAGTTTAACAAACATAGTGGTTTAAAAAAAGTCAGTCTGCCTAAAGCTGTCTAAAACCTTGCTAGGGATCTCAGTTTAAATCCATATCCAGAGTTCTGTCAAGCTGCTTTGACAGTGATTTTGTCCATTGTTAAAAGTGCTATATGAAGTGAAAAAGTAGACCAGGCTAATTTCCTCACACAGAGAATGCTACACATTGATGATCAAGTTTTTGGATTGTTATGCACCATAGAGAAATGGACAAATACATAAACAGATCAGTTTCTAATCAGATACCAGCTTTCAAAATGTCTGTGATACTCCTGTGCCACAGTTGGTATGGACTTTTTAAATGTAAGTCCCTTTTCACTTTGGCGGTAAGCAGACATTAAAATGCTAGATATTTACTTCAGGATGAGATACATATATTTGTTGAGAGATCACAAGCTCTGATCCCAATGATGCCACAGCCATCCGTGGCAGAGAGGGAGGGATGGCATACTCTCTTCCCTGTCAATCACAGCGATACTAGCCAATCGTGGGCATCTGTGAACTCATGTACATGAACGAGGGCAGATAGCACTTTCTTCTGAGTGTGTTACGCTGCCCTGTGAAGCAGTATGAGCAGCAGTTGGAAAAGATGTTGTTGGCTGGCTTCACATGTCCCGGAGGAAGTGTGTGTTAGCCTTCAGGAAGAAGGAGGAAGGGCGTGTTAGCCTTCACCCTCACGATCACAAATTCATGTGAAGGGTTTTCCCAGGTCGCCACACATTATTTGTTAGTAGGCCAAAGAAACTAAATTTCGTCACTGTAGGTGGTTGCAACGTGAAAATTGGGTGCGTCCAAATATGATCAGGCACTGAGCAGCCTCACAGCCCGCCACTTGCCTGTCAATCACTTTGCTGAATCCACCTCTAATTTTCATCACCTGTGAACGAACAAGGCACTTTTAAATTTTTTGCTTCATAACTACGCAATGGGAATATACAGTGTATATACAGTGATTAACCGATACCCAAATGCCTCAGTATTTCAGGATTAATTCTACGGATGTAACGATATACTCTGGTCACGATTCGATTCATGATACTGCCTTCACAATTTCTATTTGATTTGATTCTCAGAATATTTTGAACAAAATTTTAATGAAGAAAAATTATGAATGAAAAGACTCCTTTTATATTTCTGAATCATAAACAATGCAAAACAATGTGCATTTTTGTCAGTAAATAAAAAAATAAATCCAAAATTGCTGTGAACAGAGGTTTAATATTGTAAACAAAATGTACTACAGGTTCACCATAGCTTAAATATAAATAAATAAATACATTTATAAATTCTCCCTGATCTGGGAACTTTGAAAATGATTGACTGAATCCTAATGAGCTCCACAGCAGAAAGAGAGCTCCAAAGTCGGCTAAAGTAGCCGGTTTCTGTGCGTTTTGGTGTTGTTTGAAAGCTACTGAAAAGCTTTTTTAACCATTATAACATGGTCATGTAACCTTATAATGTACAATGTGTGTTGGTCATTGCAATCCGGAGCTATTGAGCTATCAGTCTTCAGAAGTGCAGATCTTGCAGGCTCACCACTAAAGAACGAGATTTGCTAATTTTAGAATGCTTAATTGCACAATGTGAATCGCACCATGATGTCCACTATGCACATCATCACATTTTTGCATCCTGATGCATCATGTCACGATGCATCGTTACAAACCTAATAAATTCAACTACTTTATTTGTCATCTGTGCAACCTAAAGAATAACATGGGCATAAGTAGTGTGAACTTACAGAGACCTGTATATGTTCTCTATACAGACAAGCTTAGATAAAGACAAATCCTAGGGTAATGGAGAAAAAGAGATTAAAAAGACATTTGCATGTATAACAGGAAAAGTTCTTGTCTTTATATTATGGTACTTATTTAGTCAATTTAGTAAATATTGAATTTTACAACATGAGTTATTTTTTCATGATTTGCAGCATGATCATGACCGGATCATACAACAACTTCTTCCGAATGTTCGACCGCAATACGAAACGGGACGTGACTCTGGAGGCGTCGCGGGAGAACAGCAAGCCGCGGGCCGTCCTGAAGCCACGCAAGGTGTGTGTAGGTGGAAAGCGGCGCAAGGACGAAATCAGCGTTGACAGCCTGGACTTCAGCAAGAAAATCCTGCACACCACCTGGCACCCCTCAGAGAACATCATCGCCGTAGCCGCCACTAACAACCTCTATATCTTCCAGGATAAGGTCAACTAACACAGACACAGCTTGGGTGGCCCTGCACACACACACACACACACACACACACACACAAACACACACACGCATGGACACACACAGACAGGCAGACTGGAGTGCCTGATTGCTGCATGGGGCCAGTGTTTGGCTGCAGGAGCCATGATGCTGGTGGAATGTGAACTTTTTGTGCTGAAAGACGCTGGGAATGTGAGATGGAGTGGAATACAGAGAGCTTGACCAGACCGAAATTAAAAACACAGGCATGTTGCGCACTGGAGAGTGTGAATAAGATGTGCTATGCTATTTTGCATAACCCATTCTACTGTCCTATTTTCTTCACCACACCACATTTCCTCTCTTTCCCTCTTTAACATCCTTTATTTATTCTATTTATTTACTTCTCCATTTGAAGGAAATGCCTGATGTTTTAAAATTGAAACAGGGCTGCATTACATGCACTGTTTTTTAGTATTATCAGGTTTAACACATCTGACTCTAAGGACGGTGTCGATAAGCTTTGTTTGGTCTGTTTTTCATTGACTCTCGCATCAGTGCCAAGGCTTGTGACACCAAAGGGCACTCTATAATGAAGCTGACAAAGGTCTAGACAGAAAGGACGCAGTTCCATTCCCCAATGCCCTTCATTCACTACACAGCTGTCAATGAAACTGAACTGGACTATGGACATGGCCATGCACACTGATGCTAAGGCCATATACAATCACGGGACATCATTATAATTCTTTGCTACCTGATTCTTTGAGAACATGGAGGTATAAGTGGTCTGAAGTCATCAACGTTGCCGTTTTATTCGTCTTTTTATGTTAATGTTTCATTAAATAAGCTGTGGTGCCTTCTTTTCGTATGTGGACTTGAGAGCAGTTGGGAAGGGGGTTGATGGGATGTGATCCTGTTTTTGGGTGGTGTGATATGTTGGTTTGTGGAATGTGACTGTTTTTTTTTTTTTTTAATGAAATGTGGACTGAATAGCTTTGTGTAAGAAAAACGAATGAAAATGATGTAATCAAGTACACAAAATGTAAGTACTTGAATTTTGCAAAACAGGTCATGATGTCAGCTCTGTAGGCTTATGATTTATGAAGTCTATGTCCCTGGATTTGACTCATTCAGTGCAGTGTTAGGTGAAAGCTGTTATTGCACTCGTGACGAATCGCTCTAATTAATTTAAGAGAATGTCTGCTCAGCAGGGTGCAAACTGCAGCATGAAACACTTTTGCCTCTTATTCAAACAGCTCACATGTTCCACTGTTGTGCATTTCTCTCAGACAGCTAATGCACCATCCTACTTTGAAGTATGTTTCATGATGTGGAAGAAAGTGAAAGGCCGGCGAATAATGTAGCCTAACTAGACATGAAGAATATATGATATCAGGGAATTTTAGGTACAAGTCCTTTAAAAAAAGTAACATCTAACCAATTTCAGTTGAAAACTTGTTAAAGAAACAAAGTTTTATAGCTCAGAATGTATTTAAATGCAATTGAATGACATGCAGTCTTTATGCTTAATGGAATTTGTTGAAATAAAAAATGAAAACATGTGCAAGTTGAAATAGTTTGATTTTGACTTACTTTGTCTGACTCACTTTCTGGATGACCACAGTCCTACAGAGATTTGTCTTGAAGCTGATGTGTGTGTTTATATTATGTATTAAAGCTAAACTGCACATCATAACCTTAAAGTGGATCAAGTGTGCCCCCGTGTGGCCATTCAGAGCAAAATCTGTTTGGTTTTGTCCAAAAAGCACTTAGTACCGTCACTGCTGTAAACACTACCTGTGGTAAATAGCATAACATATGGCGTGAATTACTACACTCCCAGAGGAAAATAGTACTAAACTGTACCATCCCATGTCACTGGGGTTGTACCATCAACCTTTTGTACCTTAGAGTGGTGTATATAGCATACCCTTAAAGCTTTACACAAAAAAGGCAATTATGGTCCAAGTAAGTACCTTAAATCTTTTTTTAAAGAACACTATATTCACATTTCCAGGTGAAAGATACAAAAAGATAAAACTAGACTAAAGTGTCAATATGGAAAGAGCAAACCACTTCAACACCGATTCTGGGTTTAATAAGTAAATAAATAAATACTAGAAAAGAAGTGATAAGAGGACCACTGCATTAGACCACAAATATTAGACAGGAAATGGGGATATAGGGTTTAAATTTAATAATTTTATTGTGGCAGTTGTATACAGTGTTTTACTATCAAAAAAGCTTTAGTTGTGCTGTCCGTTTCATCTCTGTACCAGTGTTATTGTGGAGAGGTGTGAATTTTCAGCCCAGAAGGGGGCTCACATCCATCCCATTTCCCATCACTCTGCTCACCAGCAGTTAAACACAAAGTCACAATACTCTACACACAGAAACCCAACTGACTAATCTTATAACAGACTTGCAGTGATAAAATAATTGATTCGTTTATACTGATTGATAATGTCCGATAAGTCAGTTTCCATTCCGGAATGGCGGACTGGTAAAAAGGGTTAAACCAGACATATTAGATCGTCAGTAACACAGCAGGTAGCTGCCTCCAACTCCAGTCGCCAGTTCAATCCAGTAAATTGCTCCTAGGTGTGAGTGTGTGTGTGTGTGTGTGTGTGTGTGTGTGTGTGGTCCATCTTCTTGTGATAGACTCTTCTTCAACCATGACAAGGATAAAGCAATTACGAAGATGAATTAATTATTTAATATTAGACTACTGCTGTGAATGTACACTCACAGAGCACTTTATTAGGAACACTATACTAATACTGGGTTGGGCCTCCCTTTGCGCTTAAACAGCCTCGATTCTTCATGGCATGGATACCACAAGAAGTTGGAAACATTCCTTTGAGATTCTGGTCCATGTTAACATTGCTTCATGCAGTTCCTGCAGATTTTCCAGGTGCACTTTCATGCTAGGAATCTCCTGTTTTACCACATCCCAAAGGTGTTCTATTGGATGCAGATCAGGTGACTGAAGAACACTGAACTCATTGTCATGTTCATGAAACCAGTTTGAGACGATGTTTGCTTTGTGACATGGTGCATTATCATGCTGGAAATAGACATTAGAAGATGGGTAAATTGCAGTTGCATCAGATTTTCTCTGTTTAAAGTCAAACAGTCAATATACAGTGAACTCTGCCATTGTTCTCTAATAAATATAGAAATGAAAACAGTAATTATATGGCCTACATTATTTAAAATATTCCAAAATACTGACTTGTGAGAAAAGGAAAAGCAACATGTCTTAGTACGGGGTAGGGCAACCACAAGTTGCACAAAACATCTTCATGCACCTTCAACTCTCTGGAACTCTTATAAAGGGATGAAGTACATTCATCCAAATGATATTTTTTGGTGATGATATTTTAATGATGGAGGGAGAGAACGCTGTCTAACGCATCAGTCCATAATCAGTCCTGTAGGTGTTCAGCTGGGTTGAGATCTGGTGACTGTGAAGCATATGATTGACATCCTCATCAAACTATTCAGTGAGCCTTCATGCCCTCTGGATGGGGGTGGAGTCATCCGGGAAGAGACCACGCCCATCAGTATAGAACTCAAACCATGCCAAAAATACCAAACACAGCATAACACTGTCACGGCACTGTACGTACACTTATTATTTAAGAGATTCTGTATGAATTCTGAATATTACCCTCAGCAGGATATTTTAATATTGTGAATACCATTATTTTACACATCAGGAAACAATCTCTGCTCCCAAACTCTGTACATATTTTGCAAATCTTCATATACAGTGGGCAAAATAATACACTGACTCCAAAACCAAGAATACTCCCCTCAAAATAAAATATATATGTCAATATATTGCTCACAATTGTGATATAAACTTCTTAAATATGCCTGTGTCTGACACTGAAGGAAGTAACTGTCACAGTGCAAGAAAAACAGCAACTAGAGAAAATGTAATAAATTATTTACTAATGTATTTATTTATTTTACACTGTATTAAGTGTGTCTAAGTGGACTAAATGAAATGAAGGAATAAATGAAACAATAATGAACTGAAATATTTTGGATGTAATATTTTGGATATTTTTTAATATTTTGGATTATTTTCCCTCCTTCCTCTGTTTCTCTTTCCTACAACCTTCTTCACTGCTAGTAAAGTTTATTAATATTTTATTGGCATGTGAACTCTATCAGTACTCCTGTTTGAAAGCTGGGAGCACTGGAATCATTTGTAGACATTTCACAGAAAAACTTTGTGGCTTTTTGCATAAAAAGTAATGGTCCATAAATGGAAGTCCATTATACTTCATTTGAAATTTCAGAAACTAAGGGAAATGACGGTTTAACCACAGATTCTTTTTTCTCGTATAGAAAGTAATACAGAACTGTGGCGAAAACCTCGTTTTCCCCTGAACCTTTTTTCCAGTGTTTGTAAATGTGTGCATCTAATGTCCTTATCTTTTCATAATGTGGAGTAAGATCCTGATCATGCAGTTTATTCTTTGAGATTTGGAGTCGATTGTGTTTAGTTTTGCGCTGAAGGCCGAAGGAGAAGAGAGCTTGTCTTTTGTGCGTATTCATGAGAAGAGTTTTAGTTGTTAGTACAGATGAAAAAGATTGCACAAGTAATTTGATTCAGTTCTTGGGATTTGATAAGAAGTAAATTTTGTCGTATCACAAACACATTAAAAAAAACACATTTTCGATGCTCCCCCTGAGCATCCGTTCGGCGTAATCAAGCCCTGTGCGTAAAACTCGCTCAGTTTCCGGTGATTATGAGCAGCTAGTCTGAAAATCACAGTGTGTTGCAGCGCTCGTTAGCTGAAATCACTCTAATTGGCCTCGAGAGGACGCGGCGCTCCGGTCCGTGTGAATGCAGACAGTCAGCTGGGGAGGGCACCTGTCAATCACACTGCGCCTTTATAACCGCGCGCAGCCCGCAGCCTCCGTCAAGAAAACGCCCGGGTCCGAGGGAGTATAAACCGCGTGTGACAGACAGTTATTTACAGTCTGACTTCTTTCTGCGGAAATGGACAAACTTCAGGACGGGAACGTCAGCGCGCCTAACGGCACCTTGAACAGACGCTCGTTTCTGGAGAAAGGCGCATATCAGCACCTGCAGCAGGGAGAGCTGAAGGTGCTGGTGCCGGTAGCGCTGGGCGTCATCTCCGTGCTGGGCTTCATTGCCAACGCCACCGCAGTGGGAGTGCTGGTGGGCAACGCGCGCAAAAGCAAGCTCTCCCTGATCAACGCGCTCATTCTCAACCTCCTGGTGGCTGACGGGCTGCTGCTGGCTTTCGCCGTCCCGTTTAAAGCCACGGCGTACTCCCGAGAAGGCTGGACTCTGGGCTTAGTCGTGTGCAAAACGTGCGACTGGCTCGTGCACTCCTGCATGGCGGCGAAGAGCCTTACGGTGGCCATCATGGCCAAGGCATGCTACAGGTACGTGAGCAACCCGACCAAGCAAGTCACGATCCGCCTCAAGACCATCGTGGTGGTGCTGCTCTTCACGTGGCTCTTGGCTTGCGTCCTCCCGCTGCCCCACTGGCTCTTCACGTCGCTGCAGAAGGAAGACGGAGGACAGCTGTGCGTGCTCGAGGTGCCACCAGAAGCCCGCGAGTTTATGTCCTTTTACGTGAAGGCGTACCCTCTGGTGGCCTTTTGCGCACCGCTTAGCTTCGCGCTGCTTTACTTCTGGCGCGCGTACGGCCGATGCCAGCGCCGCTGCAGCAAGACGCAGAACCTGCGAGCACAGATCCGGTCGCGCAAGCTCACCCTGATGCTGTTCGGCCTGACCGTGGCCATGGCCACCATGTGGCTCCCGCACTGGGTGGCGTGGGTGTGGATGAGGCACGCAGCAGACAGCGACGGTCCCGTGCCGCCTGTGCTCTTCACCGTGGCCGCACAGTTCGTCATGTTTGCCATCTCGCTAGCCAACCCGCTCATAGTGCTCGCGCTGTCCGAGGAGTTCCGCGAGGGCTACAAGGGGCTGTGGCGGCGTCTCACGCTGCGCAAACACGCGCCCAAGCAGCAACCTAAACCCGGGCCGCACGCGCCCACTGCGCCCAGGTCACCCACCCCGCGACCCGAGGCTTCCGCCCACCTTCCCCCGAGGAATACCGACGAGTCCCGAGCCGACAAACAGCAGCAGCAGCAGCAGGAGGAGGAGGAAAGCTCCGGTAACGGCAATAAAGATGGCGTGGTGCCGCCCGATGTGGAGCAGTTCTGGAACGAGCGCGAGGGTGGCTCCATGTCTCATGAGAACGACCCCGTACCCTGGGAGCATCAGGACCCCAAAGAGGGCAAGCAGTAGCCTAAGACACTATACCTGAGAAGCAACACACACACACACACACACACCCCAACTCTGACACTCGCAACAGGAAGCTCAGCAGCTACAACCAAGTGACCTCACGGGAACTCGACCTACAGGCCAAATCCCAGAATTGGACACTATACAGGGTGAAGTCAATATTTCATAGCATATACAGTGCATTTATGCACACTCTAAAAGGTCAGGGTACCACCAGCAAACTTTAAGGCTTCTTACTGAGATTAGAGTTCCTTTCATGTTTCAAACAGGGTTCCACCAGTGAGACATGAAGATCCCCCAGAAGACAATCCTAGCAGTACCATTTGTGGACTATATTTATTAAACTCACATTGTTATTTATCATAAAATAACTTGAGAATGGTTTGGTTTGTTGGCTAAGTGCTCCTGTAGAGAAATGTTTCATGTGGTATATTTTGTGATCCAGATATACACACTTTATGTAGAGAAATTATGCTCTACATTTACATGTTTTATGTCTTTTTGCCTGATGTTATGAAGCTGTAAATAGCACATTTCTGGATTGGATTGTTAAATTAGCAAATTCCTTGTACAACTCTCCAAATAGTGTGAATTTATCTCCACAAATAGAGCTATTACACCTGTAAAATATGAGAGGAAATGTTTTAGAAATGTATTTGCGCAAAATAAATTATGTTCCAGATAAATACTAGGGCATGGCCTGTATTTTACATCAGTATCCCATTTTTCAGTAAGAAAACTAAACTATATATTGAAGTATTATTTTAACAAGAATAAAGAAATCTTATTTAATATGTAAAAAAGTAGGTTGCCTTTATTTCGGTCAACTTGTACAGAAACACCGAAGCTACAAAAAATGGTCATCTTTTCAAAAACATCTGAACAATTAAATTAAACCCCACTAGCAGCAGACTGGCACTTGTCACTGCTTTCACAGACTAACATTACATATGGTTAGTGAAGGAATTAACACCCATCCATTATTTAAAAAATATCTTACATTTTACACAAGTTGTCAGTTAAAATGACAGAAGAACCGAGGTGCTTCAGTAGATGAAAGCCACAGTGGATGACCGCAGTCCCAAATATGAGAGAGAAACTGTGGATCCTGGTTTCAACAAACCGTTTGTACAAAAGTCCAAGCGATGGGGAGCATGGCATGGCATGGCAGACACAGGTTCTGAAAAAAGTAGCGGAATAGGGAGGTACAGGTGGTCTTTGCTGCTCTGCCAATCCCGCTCCCGGACATTTTCCTTGGCACAACACAAACACAGCTAGCCATGCAGAACTAATGCAGATGTCCATCGTGCTAGAGGGATCAGGTGGGTTCGTCTGGGTTTGGAACAGATCCCTGCTTGCACTGCCACTCTAACCGTTTTAGACAGATGTTCTCAGCTGTCACTCAGGCCAGAAGTAAATTTTCACAGAATTTCATCAGCACACCTGCTTCCACTGGTCACCCAGCCTTAGTTCATTCAGATGTGCTGAGGATGAGTAGATAATGTACCAAAAACCTGCATTCGAGAACAGCGTCTGTTTCTGGCCTTAAGAATTTAAGCAATGGATGGCACTCTGCAAACAATGAGTTAAAAAAGCTGGAGGTCTGGAACGTGTGTATGTGTATTTGAGTTAGAAGATCACTTAGTGGAACGCCGGGCAGGCTCGAAGGCTGTGGGAGGGGGAGGGGGTCCTCTGCGCTCCAGCTCCTCCACATATGCCATGATGAGTTTATGTCTCTCATCTGGCATACAGTCCAGTACCAGATAGCGTTTATCATTCTGTAGGATCTTCGTTATATCCGTCAGGTGCTGCTCAGACTCCTGTATCAACTTACGAGATCTGATATGAAAAAATAAACATTGACAATCATTTCCACTATTATTAAAAATGAAATAAAAAACAATTTGTAATGAAACTACAGTTGAAATCAATCCATTAATAGAGTTCATAAAAAAACAATTTCACTGAAGCAATCAACATATTTTCTGAGTCTAAGAATTTAAACCATCTCTAAACATGTGCCAATATGACATAATGATGACGAAAGCTGCAACTAAGACTACTGGACATTTTCATCCTTTAACTGCCGAAGTGTGTGCCTCAGAGCACTTCATGGGTGCAGCAAAGTAGTGGCACTTTGAAAGTAAAGTTAGCACACCAACTGCAGGTGCGAGACAGCTGCCTTACAAACACCTGCCCTGTACCTCATATTACTCTATCATAGTGTCTCTAGAGAACAGGGCAGTCTCCCACACTATCATATTGTCTCTGGAGAACAGTGTGTAGCCTCCAATGCTCTATCACAAGGTCTCTAGAGAACAGTGTGCAGCCTCCAATGCTCTATCATAGAGTCTCTAGAGAACAGGGCAGTCTCCCACACTCGATCATAATCCCTCGAGAACAGCGCACAGTATTCCATGCTATAGCAGTGTTTCTAGAGAACAGCCCAGTCTCCCAAACACCATCACAGTATGTCTAGAGAACAGTGCAGTCACATATGCTCTAGCACAGTGTCTCTAGTGAACAGCAGTTTTCGGTGCTCCATTAAAGCGTCTCTAGAGAACAGCGCAGTCTCCCATATCACATCAAAGTACGTCTACAGAACAGCTCAGTCTCCTACTCTCTCTCACAGTGTCTCTAAAGAACAGAGCAGTCTCATATGCCCCATCACAGTGTTTCTATAGAACAGTGCAGTCTCTCATGCTCTATCAGTGTCTCTGGATACAACTCATACAAAGTACAAAAAAAAATATCTTACAAATAATTTTACGAAAAATATTCTATTCCATGAACATTTGGTGCATCCCCAAGTCAAATCTAGCTCAGTGATGCTGTATGGCAGGCCATGGTTATTTAACTACTCACTTGTATGTGATGAACTTGGTCTCTTTCAGCAGAGTTCTGAAGTCTGCTTTTGCTGAAATGTGCTTGTCTTTAATGTAGTCTTCAAATTCTCTCTGTTTTTTCTGCAAAGAACGCAAAGTACACTCACTCACCAGATTAATCAGGCACATTTCTTTACGATTCTTTATGGCCTAATACAATGAATGATGTAATGAAGTAATAAGTGTTCCTACCCGATCACTACTAGAAAACTTCATACACCTTGGATCCTCTTTGATGCTCTTTTTGACCTCCTTCCATGTTGATGTCAGTGTGATCTATTGAGAGGAAACAAGTTGGTATAATGTTTTTATTTGCATTCCATCCACACAGGAGTATTCACAGTGATGCACATGATTAGATACATAAAAAATAAAGAGCAGATAATGGTGGTTGTACCATGGCCGTCTCGTCTAAAAGTTGGCGGAACAGCTCCTTCTTCTTTTTAGTTAGCGCCTCGATGTGCTCATTGAAAAGCCTCTCCTTCTCCTCTCGCTCCAGCAATGAGGAAGACTCCCAGCGGTGGTCTTTCCTCAGGGAACGTCGCGTCTCAGACCAGGAAGCATCTGAGGATCTGACCTGACATTTAGAAACACCGGAAAAGCTATGAAGCAATCTCAAACAGCTGCTTGTGTGTGAAATTCTGCAAACAGGAGCAAAGGCATGAGGAATAATGGGCTACCTGCTATCGTGGGTTCATCGTATCTTTAATGTTTTCCAAGTGGCCAGCTGTCAGTTACAGTTACATTTTCCCATCTTCGTCACTCTTCAGAGCCACACTGATTTTAATATATTTTGTTCATTTTTCCATTACGTAATGAGAGTTATGCTGACAGACTGAAAGGCAGTTTAGTCCCTGCTTTCATATAGCCGATTTAACTCATGCGAAGGGCTTGAAAATGAGCTAAACCAGGTGAAAACATGAAAACAGGAAACTGGAGTCTGATTGACTTTATGAAGGCCTTGATAATTAGCTGATGAAGTATGTCATCAGTTAACCGTTGAGCCTTACATGTGAGTTTGTAAAGCAGTTTGTAAAGCAGGAAAACCATAAAATACACTGCTGTGGACCTTCACACATGGAGTGTGACATAGCTTTTTACACCTGTCCATATAATTTGCAATGATTTTAGCCAGTGGTGGCATACACATCTCACCATATCAGACATGAGAGCTTTGAAGTGTTGCACAGCCTCCTCTCGTTTGTGCTGCTCTCGTTCACGGTCAATCTCTTTGGTCTGCTCAGAGCGAAACCGCTGCACTGTCCGCTCTCTTTCCCTCAGGCTGGCTTCGATCCGTGCCTGCTTCTCCAGCTCCTTTTCCTTCTCTGAATTTGAATTCTAGGGAAAGCATTAAGGAGACACAAACACATTAAGGACACAAACACAAACACATTAAGGAGACACAAACCATGGTTCCTGACAACCACTGCAAGTTAAAGTGGGCCTGAAACCAGAAAATGCCTCAAACTGAAAAAACTGCAAATTCTACATAACTGAATAAAAGACTATAAACAAAAACAACAGTGGTTAGTCAATTCCCTTTTCACTAGTATCCTATGAGGTGTGGGTGTATACAAAGAAAACAGATTTTATACTTATGAGTTTCGCCCATCTGGTATGCTAAATTGCAAATAAATCCCCTATACCTTGGCGAGCTTCTCCACAAAGCTTTTGAAGAGTTCCTCTCGTGCAGCTGACGTCTCCACTGCTTTATACCGGGGGTCCGTCTCCATCTTCTCCTTCACTTTGCTCCAGCGCTGCTGGCCATCCACATGGTGATCAGACAGCAACTCGAAGAAGTCCTGCCTCACCTAAAACAAGATGGATCACAATCAGCCTGACACACAGCTATTAATTTGACATCATATTGTCGCTAATATCCTTTCAGTTATTATTGCAAAGCTAAACTCTCATTACAATGGAGTAATTTTAGGCTACACGCAGTGGAGTCTGAGTTAAATCTGATGACTTGAATTGATGACAAGAATTGGAGGCTGAGTTGAATTTGATGACTTCTTCTATAGAAAACATTGCCGCATATACCATCCACTTCAATAGGAACACCTCTACACCTGCACTATTGTGCATTTATCTAATCAGTTAATCATGTGGCAGTAGCGCAATGCAAAAAAAAATCATGCAGATACAGGTCACGAGCTCCAGTTAATGTTCACATCAACATCAAAATTGGGAAAAAGAGTGATCTCTGTGACTTCATAAACTCTAAAGACTGTCGTGTATGAAAATCCCTGGAGATCAGCAGTTTCTGAAATACTCAAACCAGCCCAGCTGGAACTAGCAATCATGCCATGGTTAAAGTCACAGAGATCACATCACATTCTGATGTTTGATGTGAACATTACCTGAAGCTCTTGACCTGTATCTGCGTGATTTTTTGGATTGTGCTGCTGCCACGACTGACTGATTAGATAACTGCATGAATGTGCAGGTGTCCAGGTGTTCCTAATAAAGTGGACAGTAAGTGCATAACCTCCCTGGAATTGTACTTGTATATTTTTAGCCAAAAGAACTTGAAAGTTCACCTTATATGCCAATCCAAATCTAATTCAATAAGCAAGTGACTCAAAAACTAGTATGCTTATAAATAATGTTGATTTGGACAGAATGTATTCTGTGTGTAATAGCTGTTGTTGTATTATGTTCATGAAATAAATACGAACTGAGGAGGTCTATGAAATTTACTTTACAGTAAGAGGGGTCCCTGGCTGTAAAACTGTTGAGAACCCCTGATTTAAAGGATCTTTTCCTGTGCCCTGCTCTGACTGGTCATTATACTATGAGTAAGCGATGTTTGTTAAAACAGCCTTAGAGTTGCTGTAGATTGGCATCCTCTGGTGAACCCCACTCTGTGAAGACCTCCCCACCTATCACCCCTCCCCCAACAGGTGACATTTTGTTGCTATTAATGTTTTATTGGTGACCTTTAGCTGCCAAAGGCAATCAGCACAGTCACCCATTACTTAAGCATAACTACTGCATACCAGCCTGCATAAAGCCATGGAAGCACATATGAAGGGAACTACCAGTGTCCTATTTACTTTACCCCCAAAGCAAGTGTAGGTGGACTGGGTCTACTAATCCATGTCATCCCTACTTTTTGCTTGTATTCCATCAATAAACCACCTGATGAAAGGTCCATCAGTGCCCTCCAATCATCTACAGTGGAAATTAAGACTCTTATGGATATCATTCTCACCTTTTCACCTCGGTTCTTTGAGTTCTCCTTCTCTTTCTTTCTGAGAGAGGTCATGAACTCAATAAAAATGGCTTCTCTGTCCTTCATCTTCTCAATAGCTTTAAACCGCGTATCCCTAGCATGCTTGGCTGCAAACTCGCTGAATGTAGTTCTGAAAAATAAAATGCAAAAAAGAGGCAAAATTCAATTGAACATCCATGTATATTACATAAAAATATTAATAACAGTGCTACACTACAAACTGTGATAATGCATTGCTGCCATTTTCATCTATAGTTCAAGTCTAGGTTTGTCATAAATTTGTCGTACTCTTTACTCGTAACATAATTGTGTGCACAGAGCCCCTGCTTTGTATTGCGTGTTTCACCATCATCCTGTTGGCACAATATTTTGTCCTATTGTAAACTTGTACATGGTCCTGGATTGCATACTAGTATTCGAATCAATGGCTAACCAATTGAGGCGCTTGTATTTGAATGCTGACTATTTGGGTGTATGTTATGTCTTACATCCACACGAGATCAATGAGAAAATATTGGAAAAAAGTCAGATTTGGCAGTGTTTTCCTGCAGAGAGCAGCATTTTGTGGTGTGTCGTATGGAAAATGAAGACAAGTGATAAAGTTGGTCTTAGTGTTCACCTGACTCCCAGTCTGGCTTCTTCCATCATCCTCCTGAAGTCCTCTTTAGCTTGCATTATTTTGTTCTTCTTCTCTTTCCTCTCCTCTTCAGCACGGGTCTTTACGTACTGATCAAACACCTGCACAGAACCGAGTTAGGATTTAGGGCCATGAAGTGATTTTTTTCCCCCAGCCTAATATATATTTACTGCATCTGGAGCAGAAAATATGTTCACTCAAAAGTCATTTATAATGATTCAAAGGCTGGTGTTTACTTCCATCAAGAAACATTCACCCAAGACACACAGAAGTGTTCTTCTGCAGAACACTTTCATTAATTCTTCGAAGTCAATTGTTAATTAAGCTCTTAGCATGTATAATTGGCCCTTTCAGAAATAGGACTACTCCTTCAGAGAGAAGTGTTTGATAGTGGGAACTACTTACATAAGAACTACTTCTCTCATGTATTTATTGTTAGCATAACTATTTTTATTTATATATTATCTATTTTTAATTATATATTGTCATATAGACTAAGGAAAATTATTTATCCATGGTAATCTCAAAAAAAAATATATATATATATATATATTGTGGATGAAGATAAAGTTGAAAAACATGGATTCACTTGAGACTTTCTAAGTATAAGAAGTAAACTGAAAGTAAGCAGCGCTGATGCTTAATGTTTATGACAGCTGTTTATGTACATGTTTTACATTGTGCATAATTATGAATATTTGTATATGTTCAGCCCAGGCATAATACATTCTATAATATGATTGTGAAAGAGAGAGGTGTGTGTTTGTGTATCTCTGAATGCATAACAGTGTGTAGCTTTGAACAGTGGGCATGTACCTGCTTCCGTTCTTTGGGGTTCAAAAGCAGATAACGGGGGTCAAAGACTATCTTGTGCAGCTCTTTCTCCCATGTAGAAAATGCTGAAACCTGGCACAGACAGAGAGAAACAAATATAGAAACAAAGAGTGGGAAATGAGAGCTTTTAATGCCCCTTTCCTCTGTAGTTACGCCCATTCTAATGAGCAGGACATTCAGCGGGTGAGCTCTTCTGAGCACGTCACCCCACAGTGCCGATGTCAGGGTGTATGCCTGCCGCGTTTCATCCCCCTCCACATCAGCATCTCTAATGAATAACACACACGGCAGGGTGGCCCAGCACCTCCCTCCAGCTCTCTCCCCACACTAATTGGCAAGGACAAGACTGGGGTAATTAGTCAGGGACAAAAGGGGGAGTGATGGGTGCTCCTCTACATCTTTCGCAGTGGCTGATCTAGTTGCTACATTATGGTCTCTTTTAAGCACACAGAAGCTAAAGGGGGAGGAGGGTCTCACCTTGATGTCTGCTCCTTTTGACTGTATAAAGCTGCCTTTTATCTGTTGCATTGAACACATTGGCAAAGGGCAAATAGCTCTTGGCTAGCACCTTAAAGAGCTCTCAAGCACATACGTAACAGAGCAGTTTACTTTTTAATGTGAGAACCAACTAATCTGCTGCCACTGATCATGGTGAGGGGATAAGTGATGCTCATATTTGATGAGAAGATGAGATGAGGCTGATCAATGTTACTCTGATAAGTTGAAAGGTCAAGAGAGTATCTTAATGAGACTTAAAGCTTCAAGGCAACATCAGGTTTAACCTTTAAAGAACAGAGGCAAGAAAATCCCTTTAGGAATGATGAAAAATCTGAATCTCATATTAAATATCACTCAAAAGGTTATTTGGCCTAGCCAAGCCACAGCTTATATGTTAATACAAATAAAGGATAGAGCAAAGTGTGTGTTTAAGGGAGTACTTAGGTTTTACCCCTCTCTCTAGCAGCATATCTTTGAATTGATTCATCCGAGTCTCTTGTGGAACCACGGCTCGCTCCCTAGCTGCTCTCAGCTCAGCCTCCACTGCTGCTTCCTTCTCCATATCTGCCTCCTTCTTCTCCTCCAATCTGTGACACACAACATAAGAATTTCAAATTAAAGAAAAAAGACTTACTGAGCAACATAAAAAGAGGACGGATTATGAATTTTAGTTGTTAAGGGTATGACAATATACGTATTCAGGTCATTGTCTAATCCAGTTACACAAAATCTTATTTTGTGGGGACAACTCTCACTGCACAGTTGAATCATCTGTCATGCAAGTCCAAGGCCTATGAGTTATACACTCACACTGTCAAATATATATACCTACATTTCCCCTCAAACTTGGTGGGTCTGTCAGAATGAGTGCATAGTGTGTGCTGATTACACGTAAGATACTGCTGGCACTCAGCTCTGGTTACAAGAGCAGCGACTACGTCCTTCATATTTTAGAACTGCTCCATTTCTGTACAATTGCAATACAAAAGATGCCCTCTTTGACATTCCCTCACAACTTTATAATCTATAACAGCCACGTATAAGTGGCCAGTGGTTGAACAAGGGGAGGAGAGGGCAACAAGGAGTGGATTTTAAAATAAGAACGCACCTACCCTTGATAGCATAAAACATTCATGAAGCAAATTCCTTGGTGATTTACACACTAGATTGCTACATAGTGCCCTGTTTGAACTTAGCATATCAGATGTTATGTTTTTAATATATTCATATATTCCCCACAGCCACGTTCCAAAATCTAGTGGAAATGGCTGCAAAGAGGGGATGGATGCCCATGGTTTTAGAATTGGATGTTCAACATGCACATACAGTTGTGATGGTCAGGTGTCCACATACCTTTGGCCATAGTGTATTTTACTGCTCTGGCTTACAATTAGCTTACAACAGCTTTTCCATCATTTTTTGAGGATCCATGTTCTACATTTATGTAGAATTTGATCCCCTGCCCCTCCAAGGGATCATTTCAAAGTTCACTCAGCTAAAACAATGCTGGAATAGCCCTTAAGATGGCATCAGTTATTTCCCCAAAAGAGAAATGGGTTAGGGCAAGACGTTTAGAGCATGTTAAAAACAGTACTGAAATGGGGAACAGGATTTTTCACCTGTGAGAAAACTGTGGGTATATTTCATAGTAAGTATCAGTATGCAAGATAATTATTGGTTCAGTATTAACATGCATGTCTACATCAAAAAGAAAGAAAACATGAAAATGAAATGAACCCTCACTTTCTCTTCTTGGCACTGCTGGGCTCATCCTCTGATGTGTCCTCTGTAGCTGCAAGCTCTTGTTCCTGCTTAACAATTACTGTTCACACAAACACAAACACACACACTTACTTTTGTTAAGGACAGATGGTTTGGACAGGAGGAGTGGAAAATCAGCAAGTCATTCAAGACAGATGACACACAGGTCTTCAGAAGACATTACTAGAGTTCAACTACGATAATGTCCCTTGCATTAAAAGTTTAAGAGTTGACATGTCTGCGTTTGCCATAAATCAAATTCTGTTACAATCACTGATCCAGTGCTAAAATTAATACTGAATGGCATGATCATAGAATAAATGTCCAGTATTTAATACAAAATTGCCAGGCTACAAGTACTTCCAACACAAGCTAGAACTAAGACAATGTAAACAATAACCTTAAAGCCCCGATTTACTCTTGTGACCATGATTAAGTTTTAAGATTAGAAGAGCACTAACCTGACTTAGGGCCATTGTCCTGGCCTCTCTTGTGTGGTGGCTCTTGTATGCTCTTATCAACGTCAGCTCGCCCCACCAGCTCCTCCGGCCGTTCCCACATGGACATACGTGTGGTGGGGTTGTAGAAGAACACACGATCATCACCAGTCCAAACCACACACCTGACATGGAAACAGAATTGAACACAACACTGAAAGGTCTCTGTTGTGTCTATACACAGATAAATTCTCCATAAATTCCATCACAGCTCATATTTAAAATTGTCTACAATTTCCACTGAAGATCAGCTTAAATCAGGCAAAGATTTAAACAGACTGCTATATTTATGCAAAACACACCCTTTAAGTCCCCTGTTATATTCTGGTTCCAGAATAATAGTTAAAATAAATGTTTATGGAATATGAAAATAGGTTTGCGTAATTAAACAGAAACTTTGGATTAAGCCTTATGGTCAGATATTATGGTTGGATGAGGCACCTTTCATTGCATTGTTTTGTTTTAATATTAACTTATTTGTTAACTTATTAATTTATTTGTTTATTTCATATAATATACAATGAAAGTTAGAAATCTTGAGAGCAGTTTATTAGGAACACTAGACTAATACTGGTTTGGGCCTCCCTTTGCTCTCAAAACAGCCTCAATTCTTCCTGGCATGGATTCCACAAGATGTTGGAAACATTCCTTTGAGATTCTGGTCCATGTACACAGACTGCATCATACATTTTCTGCAGACTTTTCAGGTGCACTTTCATGCTGCAAATCTCACGTTCTACCACATCCCAAAGATGTTCTACTAGATTCAGAAGTGGAACCCAACATGGTCTTCTGAGGTTGTAGCTCATCCACCTCAAGGTTCGACATTCTGAGATACTTTTCTGCTCACCACAATTGTTATAGAGTGGTTATCTGAGTTACTGTAGCCTTTCTGTCAGCTCAAACCAGTCTGGACAATCTCCACCGACCTCTCTCATCAACAAGGCATTTCCATCCACAGAACTGCTGCTGACTGGATGTTTTTCCTTTATTGCACCCTTCTGAGTAAACTCTAGGGGCTGTTGTGTTTGAAAATCCCAGGAGATCAGCAGTTATAGAAATACTCAAACCAGCCCATCTGGCACCAATAATCATGCCACAGTCAAAATCACCGAGATCACATTTTTGGATTTAGAAACTTTTACATTTGAGAGAACAGTGAAAAAAGGTTGAGGATTTAAAATTACATGCAATAAAACTACCTGGTTCCTAAGTTGGCCTAATAATTGTTCAAATATTAACAGTAATATGTAATGATAATGTTAATATTGAGCAAGACAATCAAAATAATCACTGTATTGTACAGCTAGGGTTTTAAACATTAGTTGTGTGCTCCACTCCTGCCTACCATGGTGTGCCTGGAATGGGGTTGGTGGCTACAGGTTTGGATTTCTTAGCAACCTTCTCTTCTTCAGTCATCTCTACCTCCTTGGGCTCCTACAACCAAAACCAATCCCAAAAAGATTTAATAAAAAAAAAACAAATCCAGTACACTTCATTTATTAAATATAATCAGTGTCTTGTTTATGCAACTCTTCCACAGTGACACATTAGCTATGATAATCTAGCAGAAATTTACCTCCTTTGGCTCTATAGGTGGATCAATCTTGGGGCTGCCATCTTCCACCTGCATCAGCTCAGTATCCTCAGTATCTTCTGCAGAGTCCTTGGCCTTCTCAAGCTCCTTTTCTGTTATGGAAAATCACAGAGAGGTTACCAGTTACACAATCTGCTCCCAAATCATTCCAAGAGATAGATATATGCCCATGGCATGTCAGAACATGTACCCAAGTCAGGCCATAAGCTGGCCACGTTGTGTGGTCCAGAAACACTATTAAATTCAAAAATTTTGTCTGGATGTCAAGTTTAATTCACTCATATCTTATTTGAGTTTTTAACAGTGGCCCGTTTCAGGGAGTGATCACTCTGCCCCGCTACACACCCAGACCTTTGTCTTTGAGCTCCTCGGGCTTGTCCCAGGTGGTCTCCAGTGTGCGTTTGTTGTAATAGTAGGACTTCCCTTCTGCAGTTTTAAACTCTGACCAATCTCCTCCTAACAGAGGAGATGAGGTTGCTGCTACCGTCATCTGAGGAGGCATCATGGGTAAAAGGGGAGGTGCCATGCCAGGAAGCATACCTAGAAAAAACACACACACACACATTTGTCATAAACACACTGGGTCAGCAATGGCCAAAACTCAAAAACTCTGTTTCTAAAGACCTCTACTACACTTCACAACTTTGTGTGTTCAATTCCACAATTATTTATATACAGACAGGTCCATAAATATTTGGACATTGACAAAGTTATTGTTATTTTAGCTGTTTACCACAGTATATTGGACTTGAAATTAAATAATGAATACCTGAAAGTGCAAACTTTCAGCTTTAATTTGAGGGTATTTACATCCAAATCGGGTGAATGGTGTTAGCCAAAAGTATTCGGATAATTCGCTGCTCAGCTGTTCCATAGCCAGGTGCGTGTTATTCCCTCGTTATTTCACTCACAGGTAACCAGATATGGTCTACAGTTGATTTCAAGTGTGGCACCTGCATTTGGAATCTGTTGTTGTTAGCTATCACTGTCACTGCCAGTGAAGCAAGCCATCGTTAGGCTGAAAATCACAAGAAACCCATCAGAGAAATAGCAAAAATAACAGATGCGGTCAAATCAACTATTTGATGCATTCTTAAAGAAAAATCTGGTGAATTCAGGAACATCTAAAGGCCTGGAAGACAACAGAAAACATCTGTGGTGGATGACAGAAGAATTATTTCCCTGGTGAAGAAAAAAAAAAACCCTTCACAACATTTGGTCAGATCAAAAAGACCCTTCAGGAGATTAATCAAGAGACTTCACCAGAGTATTATACAGAGTGTTTACCACAAGATGGAAAACCATGGGTGAACCTTGAAAACAGTAAGACCAGATAAGAGTTTGGCCAAAAAAATAAAAAAATTAAAAAATCTAAACACGAACATACAAGCAAACAAAAAAACAAAAACAAAAAGCAAGCCTGTATAGTTCTGGAACATCATCCTATGGACAGATGAAACAAAGAGCAACGTGTACTAGAATGAAGGGAAGAGAAGAATATGGAAAAAGGAAGGAACTTCTTATTATCCAAAGCATGCCTCCTCATCTTAAGGTTGTGGGCATGTATGGCTGCCAGTGGAACTGGTTCCCTTCTATTTATTGATGATGTGACTGCTGATGAAAGCATCAGGATAAATTCGGAAGTGTTCAGGGCTATAATATCTGCTCAGATTCAGCTAAATGCTTCAAAACTCATTGGACAGCACTTCACAGTACATATCGACAATGACCTGAAGCATACGACGAAAACATCCCAAGACTTTTTTTTTAAGGTAAAGAAGTGGAATGTTCTGCAGTGGGCAAGTCAATCACCTGACGTGAATCCAACTGAGCATGCATTTCACTTGTTGAAGGAAAATCAAAAAAGACCCCAAGAACAAACAGGAACTGAAGACACCTGCAGTAGAATCCTGGCAGAACATCACCAGGGAGGAAACTCAGAGTCTAGTGATGTCTGTGTGTTCTAGACTTCAGGCAGTCGTTGACTGTAAAGAATTTGCAACCAAGTATTAAAAAACTACAACTTAATTTATGATTATGTTAGTTTGCCCAATTACTGGTCCCTTAAAAGGGAGAGACCATAGATATAAAGTGCTATAATTCCTACAATGATATAAATACACTTAAATTAAAGCTGAAAGTCATTTTCCAGTGAAAAACACATAGTAAAGGTACAAAAGATAAGGGTATCTTCCCAGTGACAATGAAAGTGAGGGTGTATCAGTAGCCCTTATTAAGCTAATATGAGAGAAGGAAAAATAAGCTGATATACATGTGAGAGAAGGAAAAATAGGAACCAGTGGAGTGAACAAAACGTCAATGAGCCTTTGAAACTGTATTGTTATCAAGTTGGGGGGGAAAAAAAAAACTGGCAGCAGGCAGACCCAACCTTATAGGTTATAGGATACAATCACTTCGTGTAAACCATTTGTTGCTATGCAGCCACTCTCTATTCCCTCCATCATTAGAAATGCACCACTGCTGACCAGATGTTATTTGGGTTATGGATCATTCAGCAGCGCGTGTTGAACTGGTTCTAGCGAATTAGGCATAACAGCGTTACTGAGATTTTTTTATACACCTCAAGGTCACTGGGTTGAGAATAGTCCACCAAGCAAAAATATCCAGCCAAAGGCATCCTGTGGTCAGAAACTGATACTGATTATGGGCCAGAAGACAAATAGCACAAACTGTTTAACTTCTCAATGAAAATAAAAATAATAATGTTGTTCAAATTTCATTCTAATTCAGCCTCACTGATCAGTTTTATATTTTGGCCCTTAGACAAGCTTTAACAGGATGGCTGTTGAACATGATTTCACTTAAACCAACCCTCTCCATGAGATTCTACGGGCTGTTCTTTAGAGTTCAACATTAATATAAAAACCTTGTGTTACCTTTTATTGTTTCATCCTGTGGGATCTCAGCCCCTGAAGCTGGCAAGCTATCTACAGTTAAAAAATAAAAAAAACTCTGAATACTCTATCTATTTTTGTGATTTTTCTGTATTCGGTTAGGACACATTTGTTTAGGTTTGACGGGCATTCTGACATGCTTTTCTGCCCACCATGGCTGTAAAGAGTGTTTATTTGAATCACCAGAGACTTCCTGTCAGCTTGAACCAGTCTGGCCATTCTCCTGTGACCTCTCTCATCATTTCTGCCCACAGAACTGCCGATCACTGGATGTTTTATTTCTTGCACAACCAACACTACACCTAAAAGGGCATACATGTGTATTTACCTTGCTTGCAGTTTAGCCCTCAAGAATCTATAGTGCTATTTCAGAAAGTTGGTGATTACTGGAAAATATCTTTGATATATTTTGAACAAAGTTTGCAACAAATCCAGGCCAGAAGGAAAACAAAGTGATCCCTGACTTCAGTTTGGGTGTCACCTTAAGAATTGCATTTGACACTGACAACACAACAATGCATGCTACAGCAATGACACATACCACAAATATACCACAAATAAATCACTACAAAATACAGAGAAGCACAAAGATTTGACAAGAACAGCAATTCATAGCTACAAGAAAATGTAAGCTTATGAGATGTTGGAAGCTATAAATTTATTGCCTGGGCTCTCTGCATTTAAAATCACTCTGAAACAATAAAGTCTTCAGGTTTTGGTTGGAAATTATGGGCTCTTTATAACTACAAGGTAAATACAATACATAAAGCATAGATGCACAACAGTCACCAGCATGCCGACTAGCGATGGAGAGGGAATTACCGTTCTTGCTGGGAGAGATAGTCTTTATATAAGGACAGCTGACTATCTGCATCATTGCTACACCTAAAAGAATCAAGTAAGCACAGACCATTGGTCAAAGAAAGACAGACGTCAACTACAGTTCACAGGTAACAGGCAGAGTGTCTGCAGCCCGCAGGTCAAACAACCAACAGCTTCTGTGTTGGTAATGACAATTTCCTCGGTCAGTCTGATACACTAGACTGACTATCTTTAACAAAAAACTCCTCTAAAATATACACCAAGCTTAAACTGAGGCTAGTAGCAATTACGTAATCTGCTTGTAGTATAATAATAATAATAATAATAATAATAATAATAATAATAATGAGAGTAATACTGCCATCTATGGATTACTCTCGCAAAGCTTTATCAATCAAAAAATTATTACAGGCTGCAACTACCACTTTCAACAGAAAGAAAGAAGGAAAGGACAGAAGGATGAAGATTAAAATCAATATCAAGGGAAAGAGGGAGGAGGCATTCAGATGCAGCACAAAAGAGGTGACACTGCAGTTTTCATCAAGTGAGAGATTCAACCTACCGGGCAGTGGAATGGGCAATCCAGGCAGAGGCACTCTGAAGGGTGGCACCATGACCGGGGGGAATGCTGGGATGGCAGCAGCGGGCTGTGGCACAGTGTGGGGTAATGCCACAGGAAGTGGCTGTGGCCCTGTTGTGACAGTGACTGCTCCTGCGGGGGCATTTACAGCAACTACGTGGGTCACAGCCACAGTGTGGGGGGCAGTTACTGCAGATGACAGCTCTGTGCCTTCTGGAACTGTAAAAGACCAGGAGAAGATATTAGATGAAATTGAGTCAAAATCACATATTATTTAGCATTAATATTTACATCCATCTTTGGCATGTCTAGGAGAAGAGACATCCCTGTAGGAAACTGGAATGGATAAGGAACACTCTATGCTATATACTAGGAATCATTTACAGAGCATTTACACTACTGAAACAATAAACAAAAGCTGCCAAAATGTGAGAATGTTACTACTCTGAATGTCCAGATTTATATATATATATATATATATATATATATATATATATATATATATATAATATTTTTAACTGTGGGCTAGGTAAAAGCACACAGTCTAGCCCTAGTGCTAATGCTTGTTCTGTGTACAGTGCTACAAAATTGACATTCAGCTACATCTGAATACTAAATAGCTGCTAACTTAACATTCAAATGCAAATAGTAAAAGATTTGTATCCTGTTCTTATACCCAACACTGCATATGTTTAACACAATCAGTACTGCTCACCGGTCCTCTGTGGGACCCGAATGCTATTACACTGTAATTCACGAGTTTCATATCCAATCATCACGTGTCACTCCGAGAATGAATTCTAGACCAGGATTTATGTAAAGCTGCTTTGTGACTATATCTGTTCTTAAAAGCACTGTACAAATAAAATTCAATCAACTTGAATTAAAGACACAAAAACCCTTTTAAGTAAACTTATCCACTGGCACAAATCAGAAAGAAGAGTAAAGTTCAAGCTGATGTGGGTTTGGAGCAGGTGTGTTCTGTCTACCTGTTCCAGGAGTGGGTAGGAGAGGCGAGACTACATTCGTACTGGGGGTGGAGGTGGAGCTCATGACTGTGGAAGAGGCCTGGGTGGTGTGTGTGGTACTGGAGGCTGCTGCAGCTGCTGCTGGGAGGTTGTTTGATGGGCTGGGGCTGCTGGATGCCACTCCTGCAGCCTGGCTCATCATCAGAGGCGTGAGTTCAGCCTGCTGGATCACCTTCACACCCTCTGGTTTTGCCCAAGCTGACTCTCGTGTACGTGCGTTATAGTAATACACCTGTATGAAAGCAAGCAGATTAGAGCTAGAACCAGAACTGGTGTACTGGGTGAGGCAGAAAAATAAAGTTTAGAAGACACCAGCAGCATATGAACATGTTTACATCTGAGTTACCAGGAGTAGAACTGCATGAATAATGTTTTTTCAAAATATGGGAGCAGAATGAAACCAAACTGCGCTATGGAGAAAAAAAAAACGATTCTGGTTGACCACATAATGTTACAGTGCACAGGTTCACAATAAAGTTTGTTCAGATTTAAATATTTCAGGAAATCATACTGTGTCTTAAAGCACACCGCCAAATGTGTGTATCTCCACTTAGGAACTTTTTTCCACATAAAAATATGTGAAAGATTTCCACATCTCACATCTCCTTTGGGAAAGTGGAAATTGGGGTTAACTTGTTTTAACTATTCAAAAAAAGTGTAATGGGCAGCAGCAATACAATAAATACAGCCCTTCGTGTCGGATGAATACACATTAGTATATAGGCTAGCTGGTACATACCTAACTGATCTATTTAGCATATGAAGACTACACATTAAGCACAATACCTTTCCCTCTGGACTCTTGTTTTCCACCCAGATCTCCTCTGTAGATGTGAGGGAAGGAGCAGCAGCAGGTGAAGCCGCAGGTGGAATACCAGGAGGGAAGATTATTCCAGGAGGAGGAGGCATGGCACTTACCGGTGGTGGAATGAACGGTGGTCTCTTAGAGGACCAAAAAAAAAAACAGCAATAGACACAATAAACTTTAGTTACACAGTAGTGTTTACATTAGTATCCTGAAGTGAGATGAACAAATATTAATAATAGTAATATATGTCATATGTGATGCGGAGGGCCAGCCTGAAGTTGATTAATTTCATATAACTGCATGGTTTGTCGTATTTGGGGAAAAGCTAGAAACAGGGAAATTCACTTATGTAGTCTTCTTGTACGCAAAGGTAAAATCGTGATATTGATTAAAATGTTTGATGTAAAATTCAAATTAACACATGTCTGGGTGGACAAACTTCAAGATACTTCCAAAAATATGTTCAGGGATGTTTTTTTTTTTCTTAAAAGATTAGCTGTAAGTAGACTATATAATTGAAGTTCCCAGTTTGTAGTTTTTCCCCCCACACAGAAGTAAAGGAGCAAAAGTAAAGGAGCAAATGGTGGCACAGGAGGTGCCATTTAATTCTTGCTAATTTCCTGATCAATGATTTGTTGTTAAGACCATTAAAAGATTAATATTTTTTGTGCTTGGCCCATTTTTTTTTTTTTTTTTGAACAGGAATGTAGAGGTGTTTCCCAGAAACACTTCTGTATCTAATCCACTCACAGCAGCACTGTGTGTGCTACCATGTCACTATTGTGCTGAGAATATTTCCATGAGTCAAATATCATCTTGTCAGCAGTGGATCTATTCTGTGTCCCTTTCCATTGATGAACAGGGTTGAGGTGGGCAGACATGGTAATTACAAGCTTAGCACTAAATCTAACCAATGATCCTGGTGCATTTGGTTAATAAATCAGTTTCTAATGCAGTGAAGTGTAAACAGGTACACCTGTAAATGGGCGGCGCCCACCGGCGGCGGCACGCTGGGGTCAAAGGGCATCCGTGCGAACGGGGCTCGCGCTGCGGGAGCAGGGCCTCTCATCACGGGGAACGGCGGAGTGGCGGGAGTGCTCAGTAACGGCTGCCTCCGCGGTAATGCCCCAGCCACCGGAGGGACAGCGGCGGGGAACCGGGGGGCTGACTGCTGCGCCATCCTGCTGATACACATAAAGTACATCGAGTCATACAACCAAAAACACACATAAACAGAAAAACACGGCGGGCATCATTCATTCAGCACCTCCAGCCTCCAGCCACATCCCACTTTTGCATCAGTTTACGACACCCTGCGTTAGGGTTGATTACAAAACAGCAAAACTAGCTATGAAAATCGCAAAATAGCTCCTAATTAACTGCAGCTGGATACACCATTCAGCTTAAACAGCACATATCAGAGACGAGCAGCCTCCGTATTGTCCATCTTAAACTAGTAACCACACTAGCATGCTATGCTAGGCACGTTAGCGCGCTAGCCTCCTACAGCCTCAAATTCAGAAAAAAGAAGTCCAAATGGGCAATTTATTAACTGCAATTTTTAAATCTCACCCTCGTTATTTATTAACTGAATATGTGTCGAGGTAAGTCAATAATATGAGTTAAAAGCTGACCTGTTAGCACTGAACCCAACGCTTTCTCCCTCCGTGTGTTCCGCCATTACAGGAACACAACAAAGCGCTAGAGTGACGCATTTCCGCCAGTAACGGCCCACAGCTACACCACATGCACTGTGGATCCAAATACAAACATATATATATATATAATATATATATATATATATATATATATAAAATCATTTAATGAATGACTTAGACACTTTTTGGGGAAAAAAATCATTCCCCAAATTGTGCACTTCATTATTTTCAGAAAATGAGAATTCCCTAAACAGGAGTGAATATCAAGCAATATTTTGCTGAATGATGGACTGTGGAGAATATTCCATTTTAGCTCCATGAATAAGCAACACAACACTGCATCGGTGTAGCTTTTAAAGACCATCTGAATCATGGCAAAACCAGCCCAAAGTCTGTCAAAGTGTCTGAGCACATTTCCTTCCACACAAGTCCAACTAAAAGTAGGCCTTTTGTCAGGTGAACCACTGAATCTGGCAACTTTGCTACTCAAACTTTCTGTTCATCCATGACTGAGTGGTTGTGACAAACCCAGTTAATAATTCATTCAGTGGGCACAGGCACTGAAACTGGACAGTTAAAGTTTCGGGGTGCACCAAAAAACAAACAAACAATAATCACCTGGTCTTTTTGTGATCTGTCCACTCTCAGTGAATCTGTATGTGGCCTGGCCTCAGATTCATGTTCCTGGCTGACAGAAGAGGAGCCCAGTGTGGTATTCTGTAGCTGTAGCCCATCCACTCCAAAGTTCAACATATTGTGCATTCTGAAGTGCTTTTCTGCTCACCATGGTTGCAAAGAGTGTTTGAGTTGCTTCCTGTCAGCTGAAAACAGGCTGACCATTCTCTCTGACCTCTCATCATTGTTTCCTCCATGCAGAACTGCTGCTCACAGGATGTTTTTCAGTTTTTAGCACCATTCTATGTAAACTCTAGAAACTGCTGAATATCCCAGGAGATCAGCAATTTCTGAAATACTCAAACTGGCCCATCTGGCACCAACAAAACAGGCTTAAGTCATATTTTTGTGAACACTAACTGAACCTCTTGATCTCTATCTGCAAGAGTTTATATGTTGTGCTGATGGCACATAACTTGCTAAGGGCATGAATGAGCAGGTGTACCTGTGGAAGTGGTTGGTGAGTGTGCACGCGTGTACGCACGTGTGCACACATGCACACATGCACCAATCACAAATGAGCATTTATCAGTGACCTGGAATTAATCATAACACAAACTGAACACAAGAGGGGAAGAAGCACACAAAAGAAATATTTGTTTACTTTTATTCAAAAACGTACTGTCTCCAGATAAATAGAAATCAGAAACAGTACAGTAGGTGACAGGACAGGGAAACAATTATCAGCATAAATCTTTGAACAGGGAAAAGATCATAAGTTTATAAACATTAACAGGAAAAAAAACACTAGAAAATTAAGTTTTTGTTAAAATGCACGTATATTTACACAATCTATTCAGCAGTTTTGCCAATGTAGTGGTGAGTGACACAGGTGCCAGTTTTCAGAGGCTTTGTTTTCATAGATCTTTAAGTTGTGTTGCACTTTCTAACTCAAAAATTACACTCATGCTATTTGGGAAAATGGCTTATACAGCAGTGCTCACCCCTGTCTGAGACATCTGTCCTTCTACAGCATTGTGTTCCAGCCCTAATCAAACAGGCTAATCAGGTAGATTGATTTATTTGGCGCTGGTGTGTTGGTTTAGGGTTCAAACTGCTTACTGCAGAAGGTAGATCTCCAAGACCAGGCTTGGTGATCACTGTCCTAAAATAATTAGAAATCTGCACAAAACAAAAAAATGAAAAGTAACATAATATTGAAAAATTGAGAACTTTTGTACAGGCGTGTTTAAGGCCAAGAAATGGAATGATTAAAAGGTATTCCTCTGACAAAACATGTTAGGATATCTCAATACAAATATCTCAATACAAGCTAGATGAGTTAATTTAACTTTATAGAGCTGCCCAAAAGCAACATGAAATACGTTCATGTTTGAATGGAGTATTACACTGTGTTACACTGAAGCTTTGATATTGGAAAAAAAAAATTAAAGCTGAATGTACTAACTCTGAATGTGAAGCTTAGCCAACCAAATTTACATTTAGGAAAATGTAAAAACCCGAAAACCTGTCAAAAAGCAAACACACAAACAAAACACCATATAAAATGCAAATAAAAATACCTCCTTGGTGCTTGGCTACATGCTTTAACGTTAATATACTTTTTTTAAAATTTCCTTTTCAACTTTAAATTGGAGCTTAAAAGTAAGAAAAGTCCTAAACGCAGTTATAAAATCAGCACCAATTGATACTTTTATCTTTAATTATTTAACTTTATTTTAAAGTACATGTCTACATCACTGTTCAGCTGAATATCAGGGAGAAGACAATGGAGCAGACTTACTACAGTAATCTTTGCTTTTAATTCGAGACAAACACAATGGCACTACTGGAGAGATTTCCTTTTGATTCCTTGGTTTTGCCCTTTGAAGGGGTGGATCTAATATTTGGGGAGATGATTTGTGGGACAACATACACTCAGCTTCATGTTTCTGATTTTTTCACCGTTATTAACAGACACTATGAGCTGCATTTTTGTTATCGTTCTCAAAGGGAGGTGAACGAAACTAAACACTAGATATAAAGAGGTGGAGGATGTCCTCCATTTTACATATTAGTTAAGAAGATTAAAATATATCACATCACTCACTATGATGAGCAATAACCTGCTTATAAATTACTACTTTACACCTGATTACTCACTATTACAAAAGGGCTATACATAACATAGTTATCTTTAAGTTAAAAAAAAAAAAAAAAAAAAAAAAAAAAAAAAAGATGCATTCACCCCGGTTTCAAGAAATACCACAACTCTAGGAGAGCTCACATACACTTCTTCACACAAGATGACGTTCAACTTTGAAATATATTTTTATATATTTATACATGGCAAAGAACAGTCCAACAATCCATGGCATTCAATCGGCCCCCCAGCATTTTGCATTAAGAGGGAACGCTTACTCAATGACTAAGCCATTACATCATCTTTTAAGATTCTAGTGAACAAGAATAGATGTTTTTGTTTAACCAGTTACTACACTGATCTTGTGTATATTTCTTTACAAAATCAATTTAATATTACAGAAAAGATTTTTTTTTCCCAAAAAAGATTTTCTCCATTATTTTATCCTAAAACATGAGTACTCCAATGGCCTACAAAAGAAAATGTTTAAATACAGTGTGAGTTCAGTGTTACCAAATAAATGGCCCTTGATTCTCTTTAATTGGAGTTACCATTTCTTAGATTGAGGCTGTTTATACTCCACAACATGGAGTAAACTGTAGAACTGAGCTGTCTTTTAGAAATCACTCCTATTAGTGCCATCTAGTGGTGCTCTCTCATGGCCATAGAGTGGAGCTTTGTTCGCCCCGCATTACCGCTGAAAAGCATCATAACCCAGGAAATGAGTGGTCCTTACAGACTCATCCATGATGGAGGCTGGGTCGAAAAAGTCTGGCTTCAATTCTGTTCTCTCTCGTCGATTCTTCGAGGCAGGCTACAAAACAAGGCAGATAAGTACATCAACAATTATGAATTTTACAACGTAATACAGTTGAGCCAGTCTGGCAATGTTTTGTCAAATAAGAATCTAAATATTATAAAATATGAGCATATAAAGACATTATAAAGGAAGCCTGTAAAGAGAATGCCATACAAATTCCATTACCACTAACAGTTAGAATTCATTACCAGATCAATATCCATCGTGTCGAAGTCCATGCCTTCATTGAGATCCTCAATTCGGCTTTCTGATGACATCATTACGTCCTCGACAATTGGTTCCTCATCGTCTTCCATTAGGCCTGATCCTCGACGTCTGAAAGACAAACAGTTGTCAAACAAGTTCTTAAACTCATTTTTCTACCAGAACCGACAAAAAAAAAAAAATCTAAATATGGCTTGATTTACTTGAAAATTTAACAAAGCTCTTTATAGATAAATCTTAAATCACTTGGTCCCTCTGTGTTTCAGATGAAATGTTCATGAGATCACTTAGTCTAACACCACATGGCATAAGACCTCACACTTTCTGTAGCTCTAAGGCTTTCTGTAGCCAAAACAAACACAGCTTGCTGAATAACAGGCAATTAGCCAGTTAGTATAACTGAAAGACCCATCAAATTCTAAAACCTCGAGAAGACATAAGAATCATATATTCAAGAAAAGGTATTTAACTTTTAAAAAACTAACAGTTAGAATTCTGGTTTAAGAAAGTTAAAAAAATTCTTTACATCATCAAATAACATCGAACAATATATATATATATATATATAAAAAAGGCATTATTAAAGCATGCAAACATATTTAGTATGTGCTCCCTCACATTGCATGCTGCAGGTTGCTCCTCAGTTTGGCGTAGTTCATGGCTCTCTCGTGCTGCTGCCTAGCGGCCTCTTCCTGCTGCTGCCTTTGGGCCAACATCCAAGTTACCTGCGTGCTGCAAAAACACCAAAGGCACATTTTACAGCATGAACTACACAAAGAAGCAATACTATCGAGCAGAACTCCTTATGTACAGGTACAACATATCTGTTTTTCACCCAAAGAATGACTGCCATGCTGTGGTGTTGAGTGCAGCAGCAGGGCATAAATCACAAGACCGGGTGCCCAGGCTACCAGTTTTTGATTGCTTATTGGTCAGAGGAGAAGTCACTAATATTTCCTCCATCAGTGCTGTTTTCCACTGGCTTTTGCGACTAAACAAAAATTCTGTGTTATCTTTAATTGTAAAATTAAAGCTGCTTGTTACATACAAATTAGATTCATTTGTTAGTGTACTTTCCTAGCCATTAAAACTAGGTCTACAATGATTGGCATACGCGACTAAATCCATTATGAAAGTTCATAAAATTTTTTTTTTTTGGTGTTGTTTACTTAAACAACAACAAAAATGAGCAGCAAGGCAACGTGTATGTGTAACCTACTGATTTTGAAGCATTTAGGTAGAATGATACACAACTTGTTTGAATTATTTCAAGTCTCTTTTGTCATTACTTCATTTTAATTAATTAGCTACTGTAATTATTAGATTAGTGAAAAAAAAAAAAAAATCTCATTTCAACATATATGCACAAATGCCAAATGTTAATTTTTTAAAGGAGATATACGAGATGATGCCACATGCTCAGTAAGAAATATTGCTGTTGACTTCTGTCTCACAGAACCTACAAGTCTTTGACTACTGTGCCCTTACTTGTAGTCCATGGGGGTCTGGTGATGGTGAGGCTGGGGTGTGTGCGGGTGTGTGTGGTGCTGTGGATGCTGCTGTTGCTGCTGCTCAGTTGGCATCGTATACACTCCCATGTAGCTGTCCTCAGGCCGCAGGCGTTTGGGCTCACGCATGACTGTGGAGGTGAGATGCGGCGAAGGCATCATGACCGGTGTCTGCATGCTCTGCTCTCGGTTCAGCCACACCTCACTGCTGCTGCTGCTTTCCTCTGCTACATAAAAGAAAAAAGCAAAGTTAAGGGGTTAGAGTAGGGCTGCATGATTCTTAATGAATTAGGAATACATTTTTTGGCTTAGAATTCAGAATACAATTCTCACACAATATTTGTAAGGAACAGTATGTGTATGTATTAAATTCTTACATCCTGTTGCAGACCATGCTGGCTACATTTTTCTAGTACATATATACTTCAACAGCCTAAATCCTGAGCAAAATAACTGCTATTTCATATGAACCTATAATTGTATGAGGGTGCCAAGAGCACAGTGTGTTCACCCAAAGTTAAAAGGAAACTACCAATATTAACAGATGGTTAAATAATCCATCATGGGAAGATTTCTGTTCCTCTGGCAACAGCAACTTATAAGCCATTTGTGGACAAAAAATAAAAATTAATAATAATAATAATAATAATAATAATCTTGATAAACACATACTATGCACAATGTCTCTGTGGCAAGTTTTGAGTGAGACATGACTGACTCGGAACATATTTATTCATTTCAAACATTTAATAGTTATTTGTTTATTAACTAGGAATGTAAAATTTAACATATTAAACATTTATCATCAAACATTTAAGACATACCTGTTCCTTCTCATTACAAGCATGCATTTGCAAGTCATGCTTCAAATGGGTACATAACAATGACTGTATGTATGAGTCAACAATGTGATGCTACTGACACCCATTGTGTGGGTTTGCAGCTTAAACTTGGTCGAACTGAAAGCTGCCATCTTGCCAGTTGCCACAAAAATAGCAAAGCAAGCCAAGCTGATGATCTGATAGAACAGTTTACAGCAGTACAAAACAAGTTTGGCTTGTTTTCTATCCACTTACATGGGACTAGGAAAGGTTAAATATTGTGACACAGCCAGCCATTAGAGGGCCTCAGAGTCATTTTGGCTTCATTTTTTCACCCCTGCTACAACATCTGCCCATATGTACAGTCTCTGGTGTGTAAGGATTTGTGGTATAAAGGCAATAGTGCTGCTCTGTTGTATGCAATGGTTGCTCAAGTGCAAATGGTGCAAATCAAACTGCATTGAAAAACAAGTCAAGATTTTAATATGATTTTTTGTGCAGTCCCACAGCATAGCTGCAGCTACTTTTATGGCTCAAGTGAATGTTCAGCTGCTTTACAATTCATGTGACAGTGCCTTTAAACTGAGACTTGTACCTTCAGACAGTTTCCTCTTGCCTGTGACAGGCTTGGCTTTTTTGCTGCGAATGGTGGAACCACGGCTGCTGATGCCGCTCACCACAGACATGGTATCATCATCACCGCCAGCCTGCAGAGAGTTCCTGTAGGAGATGAGTGGGAGCCAGCAGTCTTCCCTTTGCAATGCCATCTGAAACGTCATAAAGCGCTCCAGATACATGTGCCTGAGGAGAGGGAAAGAGAAAGGATCAGCAGTAATACTGGCACTGTGTTTAAATCACTACGCAACATGACCATGCACAAAAAAAAAAAAGGGGGGGGGGGGGGGGGGTTGTTCATGGAACACAGATTTTATTGATGGTAACACAGCACCGTAACCATCAATAAAAGGAACAATCTGCCAGCTTAAAATTTAGCATCTGGCACCAATGTTTTTCCTGACCTACTCCATCTACTGCATCTGCACCATGTATGTCATTGCCAGAGCTAAGAGCTGACACGTTTTACTGTACTCTGTAAAAAAAAATGGAAACCGCATTTTCACAAAATCTACTCATAATGAAAGTCTATGATTTTACACAAAATTCATAAGCTCCTCAGTTTTTGTAAATTGTAAACTAAAAGAGAAGTTGTTTCTTGGTTTCTGCCTTATCATGTCTGGACATGACAAACTTCATGTTGTGTAAAAGCTGGAGAAAGCTACATTAGGTTAAAAATGCTGGAGTATTCCTTTAAATACCAGGGCTGCATCACAGGTATAACATTAAGAACTGGAACTCACACAGTGCGTTTGTCCTGTCTCATGAGCTTGGAAGAGAATTCACTGAGGATGTCCAAGAAGGCCAGGTTTACAGGGGGATATCCATCTCCTTGAGGGTTTGGCTCCTTAAAGGCAAACTCAATACCATCCCTACAAGCCAAATGCAGAGTAAAACAATGATTGAAGTACAGATCACTAGAAATCCCCCATGTCCATCCCAATGCCACAGGAAAGCAAGAATCTGAGAGTGACAGCAATGGCTTAGAAGAAGCATACTTGTGTAACATGGCGATAGCCTCTCTGGTCTTGAGTTGATCCAGACCAAAAGTGAGAGAGAACCGACGGGCCAGCTCTTTAATGCCACAGAAGGCTGAAGATGAGCGGTCAAAGCCTGGGCCCAGATCCGACAGCATCTCGTTGAACAACTATATAAAACAAAGAGGAAGGAGCATGTAACTCTCATTTTGTGAAAGTGTATGAGAAAATGGATCATACGGTTTGGAATAAACACACACTTACCTGCTGCAAGCTCAGAATGAGCGTCTTTGCACACTGAATTTTATCAATCTGTCTTGTTTTGCTCATGGTTTCCTTGATGATGTCACCATAGTCATTATAATACTAATACAGAAAAAGGGCAGTCAGATTGGTGGAGTTGAATTTAGCAGTTAGATGTGTTAGTATTAAAGCTTAAAGAAACTAAATTACGAAATGAAACACAGCAAGACTCACCCTCATATACTGCTTAAATATGTCAGCGCCAGTCTTCATCTCCACCACATTGTAGATGATGAGCTTGCAGTAAGCAGCAAGCAGGTTGCGTCTCTTGTGTAAAGCTTCTATTTTGCCTGCTTCATCGTCCTGCTGCCCATCTGTTCAAACAAGATCAGCACAGAAAATGACTGTGTAATCGTAAGTATTTCATGTTCATATCTACTGTTCCAGGTTCATAAACACAGCTGCACTGTCTCCCTCTTGTGGCAAATAGCATTCAGTGATGAATGATAAGTGATTAATGTCATTAAAGCAACCCACTACACCCACTAACTTTATACTGAAACCAACGATACAACCCTGTTTACACATGTTTCTAAAGGTTTTCAAACTTTTGCAAGTTTTACAGTGTCAGGTGTGTGTGTGTGTGTATACACATACACACACACACCCCTTTGGTCTAAACAAGCATTTAGGTCAGACCAGTTTAGCTGGAGTCAAAAAGACATTCAACTCCATGTTTACATTGCACGTCACAAACTAATCTACCCATTAATGTCTATACTCATGATCTAAAGCCAATTTCAGGAATTACCTAAGTCAAATACTACAAGCATTAGAAATAATTAAGCCAAAACTGGATGGTCTGCCCACTCCACATAGACTTTACTCCAATGTTTAACAAGGCTTTATGTTGAACCTGTGCTGTTGTTATCTTCATCCTGGTCAATGAATACATGGTCTAAGATGAAGCTGAGCAGCTCAGACTGCAATGAGGCCTCTGGTGAGTAAACCAGAGGCTCTAGCACCTCCCTCCCTCCAGATATGATTTGGTGACTGAAGATCATCAGCAGGTCACACAAGATGGTGAAGGCCTGCAGAGAATGTACAGAATGTGATAATCAAGTAAGTGTGTTCATCAAGTAAGATATGGAAAGATGCAAGGACAATTAAATGAGCTTCTGTTCACTCAGAATGACCTGTTCTTTCACAGTGGTGTTGACACTGGCTAAATATCGCTGGCACATCAGGCAGAACGCTCGCATTTGTTTCCTCAAAGTCACCATATCCTCCTACGAGCATTAAAACAAATAATTAACAAACTAAGAAAAGAAAAGTAACTTTCCAAAATGGAAGCAAACAAACACAGTCTTACTTTTTTGCAGCTGCCTTCAGAGACCTTGGCTAAGTGCCAGAGAATCACATAGTGTGTACACTGCAGCGCATGTATGACAATCTGAAACAGGTCAGGCAAAAACTGAGTCATTCATTCACTGTAATGATGTTGTACTCCAAATCAAACAAAACAGCATTTAAAATGTCACCTGCTCAGGCATATCCCCATTCTCAATGCCTGTATTGAGTAACTTATAATTGCTGGTGAACAGATCCCATTTCGAGAGGTCATGAGCACTGAAGAGAAAGGCAGAGGGGACAAAGCAAACAAATTACATGACAAACAACTGCAGCTGTACAAAAGAAATGAATGTAAACTGTAAAATGTAGATCTTTACTTGTGAAAAGCAGTGATCCTCTTTAGCGTGGATAGGACTTGATAAGCATCATCTTCGTCTGGGTCCTCTCCCTAAGAAAGACAACAAAACAACGCTAAAGTAAAAAAAAAAATTTTGAATGTTTAAATAGACAACTTAAATACAATTTCAATTTCATTTGGTATATCCAATTCAAGCAGGAAAGAGTAGATATGTGTAAGTACATATGATAATAGACAGTGTGACAATGCAAAAGTCTATTAAACTGTACAGAGCTCCGTTTGCCTGTCCTCACCTCCTGAAGAAAGTCTTCCAACAGCTTATTGAACTTGTCCACCAGTTCGTCCAAGAGCTGGCTGCGGGCGATGTCTACCCTGTTGAAGATTGTGAACTCCTCGTTGCAGAGGGCGTGGTAGGTCTTCGAGCAGGCCTCCAGCACATCAGTGTCAGTGTGCTTCTCCACAATCTCCCTGATTTGTCTCAGCAGTGATTCCAGATGCTGAAGATGAGAGAACAGTAAGACAGCATCTTAAATACTGCCTACTGACAGATCTACAGCCAATGAAGAAAACACGATTTTGTATTCTCACTGTCTAAACTGTGTATGTACGAAGTGGCTCTGGGACTCACCTTTTCCAACCGCCCTGTCGTATAAATCTCTAGATCAAAGAACTGTGGTAACTGCAGAAGATTGGTCACCTTCTCTGCATCAACTGAATACTGTCAGGAGAAAGAGTATTTGTACTTATCCACAGATGAAATATTTGCTCATTTCTTTCCCCAAAAATCTTATATATGGGGGAAAGAAAAGCCACACCAGTATTTACCTTTGCAAGTAAAGGTGGCATTGCCACTGCAAAAAGTTCAGTCATTCGTGTCCGGTCATCAAGCTGTGTTTTCTTCTCTTTTGCTGTCAATACCTGGAACAAGAAGAGGAGACTGCTAAACAATGTGTACAATGTGCATTGAGAATATCATGATTTGAATCCACCATTAATTTGATCATTTCTTTTGTGCACAATCTCTTCCCTTGAAAGCATAGAAACTTGTGATTCTGCTTGAACCTAATTTGAATTCCACACATTTGAAATGGTAATGATGTGCATTACCACATAATCTCTTACCCTTTTGCCAGTGCCTCTGCCCACAGGAGGATGACATTCTGCAGCTTGGCGGATGGTACAGAGCATGATCTCAATCAGGGCCGTCTCCTGTCTGTCCGTCAGAGCTGCACAGGACACATTCCATTATAGACATTCTCCCAATGAAATAGACTTGCCACAATGCCAACACATTCCCATGGGATATGTTGATCTCATGTAGAACGCACACGTACAATGAGGTACATATAAAAATCCATGTTTCATAAGATAAACTATTCATGTGGCTCAATTTGTTACAGTTACAACAATTACTACACTCACCTTTTCTTATTTCATATGCATGAAACTAACTGAAATCTTACCACATTTCCCTTGCTCAGCTGAATTTGTAAGAATTTGAGGTTAGGTTCATACATTTACATCTGTAGTGCCCATTGCCAGTTAAGCAATCAAAGATATCTGATTCACCTAATCAGCTAATTACCACATTTAGTATAATAATGCATGCTTTCTCTGAGTACAAACAGAGAAATATGTAGAAATCAAGTAAACGTTCTGTAAGATGAGGCTTGCAGTAAAGCTAAATGGACAAAAAGAAATGGAAGAGGGTCAGACCTTCCTCTCCAGGCAAGGGCTCATCCAGCAGAAGACTGATCATGCACTCCCAGTCCTTCAGCAGCTCGGAGGCACAGTCCCACATGCTGTCCACCAGGTATGCAGCATGTTCATGGAGCTGAAGACGAGATAGTGTGTTAAACACTGAGCATCTGAAGTCTAGACATGCTGAGTCATTCCCCTGGTCAATCTTTTTTTTTTTGTTAGGTCTATAAAGGTGTTCAGCACCTTGATATGATGACCTGTGCATGCAACTTCAGCAAAACACAGCATTTAGGTCAACAGAGAAATGAGGCTGAATGGGTTGTTGTGACTCACCTCACTCTCTAGGAAGAAGAAAACAGTAGTTTTCATGAGATTTGCATTCAGACTCTGTCTACCTCGTCTCTTAGGCATGCTGTCATCCTCTATGTTTTGATGGCTGAACAATCTGCAAAAGAAAACAAAGATGTTTCAGGGCGAGATATCAAGAGTCATTTAGGTCCTGACCCTGTATTTCATCTTTGCATAGATAACAGGAGCACACTCTATCACATTAATGCCACACAAGTAGGGAAAAAGGAGTCAGAGGACAAAATATAATCTATGATATTCCAAACTGCTGAGCTGCCCTGACAATCCTGTAATAGGAACAGAACAATAGGTAATAGAATTGGGGGAAATTTGTATGCATATGTTATAAGACAGCTCAGACAAGTCAAACATCATCATGCCCCAACACACAAGAAGTCCCACTACATGATGACAGACAGGAGGCGGTGGCCAATATGGAGAAAGAGCAAGAGTGTGCTCCAGAGTGGCACAATGGAAAAGCATTCGCCCTATTGTCAGGAGATTGTGAGTTAAAATCTAGATAAAGCCACAGCCATCCATGGCTGTGAGCCATGGGAGCAAAATTGGCCATGCTCTCTAGGTTGGACGAATGGCAAACTCTCTTTGTCCAGTCAATCACAGCAACACTAGCCAATCAAGGGCATCTGTGAAATCATGCATATGGAAGAAAGCAGATAGCGCTTTCGTCCATGTGTTACACTGCCCTGACACACCACATGAGCAGCAGTTCGATAAGACTCAGTTGGCTGGATTCACATGTCTCAGAGGAAGCATGTGTTAGCCTTCACCCTTCCTGGGTCTTGGCTGCTATATCGGTTAAGTGTGAGCAATATACACTGCTTGCCCAAGGTCTATAGCTTTGAGAACTATGCTGAACCTCAGAGCACTATGCTTATACCAATCTGCTCCCATAAGCTCAACATGCTTCATGTTGCTCTAATCTCTATTCTCCAAAACATCCTGGTTCAGGAAATACAGAGGTTTTGGAGTGAAGCACAACTGCATGTCTCGTAAGTTAAAAAAAAAAAAAAAAAAAAAAAAAAAAGGGAAGTGAAAGCAATCCTCACTTCTTAAAGAGGAACTCTCCAGCAGCCACAGCGACCGGCCGGTGGGCTGAGTACACCAGGTGGTAGACACTCTCACAGTCCTCCGCTGTCAGCACCTCATCACTGCTACTGGAAAAGCAAACACCAGAATCAGGTCAGCACGCTATTTTGTGTCACGTCATCTAAAAGCTAATTCACAGATAATGATTTAGACAATGTCTGAATATGCATACTTACTGTAACACCAGTGTGAGTAGTTTTATTGCTTGCACGGCGACGTCATACTCTTTGTCCAGTGTCATGGAAACAATGCGGTCCTGAAAGGAGAGAGAAAGTTAGTAGCAAGATACATATATTCATATACACGAAAATATTTCAAATAATACTGAGAACATTTTAAATGAAACTTTAACAAATACATCTCTCACTATTAAAAATAATAAAATTAACTACAAACGATTCTTCCTTCCCACTTTAATGAAATTCTGCTCTTACTTGGAGACTAACTCAATACTGCTTTCTCCCTCTATGCATTTGGAAAGAAATAAACTGCAGATGGCTCTCACCTTGAAGCGGCTGGTAAAGAGCTCCAACTTGGCGTTGAGCTCTCGGTTGTAGTAGAGGCCCTGCAGAGCTGTGAGGCATTTCAATCGCACTTCACCTTGCTGTTGAAGAGAGCAGAGAAACAATGAGGCTCCACTATTAAAAACCAGCACATGTTTCATCCCTGTGTGAGTCAAACAGCTGAGAAATAATCTTCAACCTCACCTTGTCGTGCATGGTCCAGCCTACATATTTCAGGTAGCTGTCGTTGAGAAATGCGTCACTGTACATTTTCATCCACACCCCAATCTCCTCGATGCAGATTGCTCGTATCTCTGCTATTGCATCACTGCAGGGACAACGACAATCAGTAACCAGAGTCCCACTGGTCATTATGATGCCTAGATGTAAGCTTAGATTATAAACATGATTGACGAAAACAGACATTTCTTTATATAAAAATACAGAAAGCAACTGGGAAGCAATTATATCAATTATATTTTTCACTAATCAATTAATCCAATTACCTGCCCTGTCTCTCTAAAAAACAGAATTATCCAGCTTTTTTCAAATATTAATTCAGATCATTTGTATTAATAAGCATTAGCAATCAATCATATACAATGTACTTTTGGTAAAAAAAGAATTCACGCAGTTATACCAGCACTATTGCCGTTACAAGACCAAATGCATTCATCAGAAAAAATGATGGCATACCGGTATCTGTGCACGAAAACTCCCTTGAAAATAGCGTTCATCATATTTTCAATTTCATCCTGATTTTCTTGTAGCTGCAAGGAGAAGTACAAAATTTATTACTTAAATCCAAAAACATCTTAGTAAAAATGTTTATACAAAGCATAGGTTTGTGATTAGTTTTAATACAACGCTCGAGAGACATGAATGGTCATTCCCAGTTAAATCACACACCAGCCTCCAACACACTCACACAGATGGCATGTCAGCAGGACTATCATTACATAACTGAACTGTTAATTAATATTAGTACGCCAAACTAAAGATAGCGCTGCTATTTGCAATTATCCTAACAATTCTTTGTTATACAGAATTACATGTTATCTAAAAAAATCCTCATAACTAATTCTTTCTCAGTGCAGTCAGTTTATTTGGTGAACTGTTTTCATCAGGCAGGGCTACTAACACACAAGCATTTTTGTGTGCACATAATATTTGACCAGTAGGACTACACATCACATGGCACATTAGCCAATACAATTACAACGAAATAGTCCATTAATAAAAGTATACTATTAAAGGGTATGTGGTTTTAATCTTACAAGTTGCAAAACAACGATAAATATTAATAACAGCTATTCACTTTGACAAAAGAACATTAAACACAGAAAGTAACAGATATCATGACCCTTAAAGACAGTTTTGCTTATCCACTAGCTCCTTGGCACAGTGCTTTAGTATAGACATCAATAGCGCTGTTACCTGTAACTCGAAGCTGCTTTTATATTTTATTGTTGATGTTATGACATATATATCACACTTGCTGAGGAGTAACATCGAGTGTACATTATAAAAACCAAGAAATGTCTACATCTGTCTGTAGCAGACACAAAAGATATGCTTCTGTCTCTCCATATAAAAAAACATGCCATTTCTAGCACAGGGAATGTGGCGGCGCAGGTCAGTAGCTAGAGATATAAACTATGCTACCTTACAAATCTGAAATATTATTAGCTACAGACCTGGAAGTCTAACACTTCATGCTTTTATGCTTTATAATTTCTGGTGTTGTAGAGTTTCTTGTAAGGATAAGACATGAATAAAATGATGCATGTTCCATATATTACCTTCCATGGAAAGTACTGAATAGACACGGCTACCTTTCTCTTATGATTTCCATACAGATTTTCTAGTAGAAAAAGCTGCCCTGTTTGAAGGCACTGAAATTTTGCATAAGGTGAACAGATCCCTTGAAGCTGCTTGAGTAGTTGCAATGCTAGGCTCACCTCCTTGCGTTTCTGTAAGAGCAGCTCCAACCTGTCACTGGCCCGCTTGCCGATCATCTTGTTTCGCTCGGCCTCATACTGGCGTTGAGTGTTGTCCATGTTAATGCTGAGGTTCAGTGCCACATTCACCAGAGCTGTCATCAGCTTCATGGCTGTGTAGATCACAACGCACATGACAAATAGGGATGAAATATAACAATTGCTGTTGATCCAACCATCAGCCATAGACAAGCACAGCTTATCCACACTGAGATTAGATCTGAAGCATGTATGGCCACTGTAAATGATTTGCAAGATGGTAGGTCTGACCTGCTAGTGTGCTGGTGTGCCTAAAGGCTCGCACTTGGGAGTCTGACAGACCGGTGAGCAGGGAGATGACTGTGTCCATCATATACTCATCATAGATGATGCTGTACTGACACTGTCGGACCAATACAGAAATGAACTCGCAAAAACTGGACTTGAACTTCTTCCACTGTGGCCCAGCCATTGTGAGTGGGTAGTCTCCACTGTCCTACAGTGACAAACACAATATTCTTATTTAACACTGAAACAGAGATGCCCAGCATATTAAACACATCACTAAAACCATGCTTCACAGGAAGTAAAATCTTGCCTCGTCAAATTCTTCAGTCATCTTTCTGATGATCTCAGAGTTCTGCATGTGCCGAAACATCTCGCCACTCACAACACCTGCAATAATAAACAGAGAAAGTGCTCTTCAATAACAGACAAGATCACACTGTAACTTATTTCTAGCTCACTTTAGAGAGAATCATAATGTACCTTTACAGCCAGAACACTGGATAAAGAAGTTGATCAAATCAAGGAGAGCCATGTCTCGGTCCTGTTTGTAGGACTCAATCCAATCGTCCACGACAGACTAGGGGAAAGAAAGAAAAAAAAATCAAAATCTGTCAGACCAATAGAAAATTCTAAATTTAAAATGATAAACTAAACTTTTTTTTTTTTTTTTTGGAGAGCATAGCAATGTCGACACTGACCTGCATGGCGCTCTTTCCCAGCTTGACCACTTCAAATAGCATGATATTCTCCATGCCATTCTCTTGATGGTGTCCATTTAAGCGACCAGCGCCCTTTCCACCTCCTTTCCCCTTCTCTCCAGGGGCCTTCTTCCCCTTTTTCACCTAAAACACAGTATTGCCTTAACAATGGCTCTTTAAAGATCCTTCAATCCAAATTAAATGACTCTGAAAAGAATTCTTGATCATAGAAAATTTGACACTATGTTTGATGTTTTTCAGCGTACAAGTTTTAAGGATAGCATCCTTGTAAAATCAACGTTGAGTCAAGTTTACTGCAGTGAATCACATACCCACTGCCTCACAATGTGAGCTTTATGTCACTAAAAAGTTAAGGCCATTCCAAATAAAATTTCAGTTCAACTGGGTGGGTAGATCTTTTAATAGACTTCAAAATACCAGAATAATACCCATGTAAACCTTTGTGATTACCCACACCATCGGAATTTGCGAATATGACATGATACCACCCCAAAGTGGGTTTATTTTTGTACAATTACACAGTCTGGCGCTTTATTAAGATTATACCAGAGAAATTTCCTAATGATTATACCTTTTTTTTTTTTTTAATTATTAATTATCATTTTTTTTTAATATTATTAATGAATGACACATCCCACATTTTAACAGTTTAAAGTTAGATTCAGTGCTGTGGGACATCCGAGACAAGTTAGTTCCTTTTATCACTCATGTTATAGCCGCAAAAAACAGCCATTTTCTCACCAGCCTCTCTCTCAAAACACACAACTTGTCATTTTACAGAGAAGCCAGAAAGCGTGACTGGCATGAAATCTTTCCTGTGCTGGGAAACTTTGCAAAGCACCATGACTTTTATAAAACACTGACAGCCATTCCATAAATGTCTCCTAAAAAAAGAAAGTCACCACATCAACAATTATAGGTTGTACTTTGTTAAACAACACATGTTTTAAAATTAATTTATTATTAGTCTTAGATTATGTGGAGCGTCTGCCATAGAAGTCCCTGTGTATGAGCTGTTACTATAGAAACAGTACCATATTAGAACACGCGCATTAATATAAACTTATCTTTCATGTTACAGCCAGAACTACTGTCCGAACCGGCGAGATTTGAGAATTCAACCGTGCTGTGGTACAATGAATACTAATATATGCATTTTGTTAATTTCAACAATCTCCATGCTGCCGAATTTTGGGCAAATCTTAAATGTTGAGCAGTTTACAGCGGTCACAAACTCTTTTTGTTATCCGATTAATAATGACATTTGGTGGACGTTTTGCTGACATGGACATCATTTAAAACTCATTAAGAACACAAGCAGAGCAATTTGACCCTAGGCCAAAAAGCTGAAACCGCTGATCTCACTCATGTGCTCCTTGTTGCTTTGTAACTAATGCTCACTAAACCCTGCTTCTTGCACACTGCCTATAAACTGCCCAGTTTAAGAAACATATGAACAGTATTATTTTGATTATTAATTGATTAATATACAATATAAACATACCTACCAGCTACTCACTTTCCTAACTTATTTCCCCATTATTAGAGGCAACCATATTGCACATACACATACTATTGTGCAATGTAAGATTATTGATCACAAGACAATTGATTGGTCAATGTTACGTGCAGGATACTTAGTCACACAAAACATACCTTTCCTTTCCCTTGAACAGCATTTCTCCCATCAGAATCATCAAAGTCTGTATCTGATGAGAATCGTGTGTCTGTGTCCCTGTTAAACACAAAATTCAATCTTAACCATGATCTCATTACACATAAGACTGAGTATATGTTACGGAAAATAATATGAAGGGTCACTTACTGGGGATAATGAAACTCCGCTTGTAATTCTGGTGCTGCTATCATTTCTTTAACATCTTCTGGACCACCTTAACTTGTCAAAGTGTTAATCTTCTGTAAACACTTGAAGCAACAGCTGGTACCTTTGTGTCATATGACCTAGAATAGTTCCACAGTAAATATAAAATCAGAATATCTGTCTTTATTTTCAAGCCTAATTATCTAAAAATGAATAACTTCAGGGGGGTGGGGGGAGGTGAAGGTGGAGAAAAACAGACTATCAATAAGTCTTTTTATAAAAAAAAAAAAAAAAAAAAAAAAAAAAAAAAGTTTATGCCATAAACATGAAATATGGAGAGACTGTATTCAACCATGAAAGCATTATGCAGAGAGCAACTAGAGAAAAACTGAGAAGTACAATATGAAGTTGTGGTTACATCATGGCCACAAGGGGAGCAGTGTTGCACTACTTTTGAGCAGCTGTTCTCTGTGAGTGCTTGTCCATGTGGGTGATGCACTGAGACAGAAACCAGAAACAGGAAACAAAAGTAATACGGGTTGTGCACTCAAGATAAATCCCAGTTCCAAACTCCTGTCTCAGAGCAGATGCTACTAGTAACTAAAAAATATACATACTCTGCAACTGGGAGAAAAGGTGAAAATGAAAGAAATGAGTAGTGCTTACATTTGGTCTTAAAATGCATAAATTTCTTTTATTACCAGGATTTCACTATGAGCCGTACCAGTGCTGTATCAGCAAAAATGAAATTAGTTTTATGCAGAGCGAAGATAAGTTACATATATGTTTCTGCAGTAAACTACTTTACTTATACAGACAGATTTTTATATAATCAGTTATGATTAAATTTTCAATATATGGTACATTGTATGTTAGGAAAGCTAGAGAAATACTTACAGAAAAAAGACAATAAACACTGATCCCTGGCCAGACATTTCATTAGAACATAATGGTATTCTGCATTCATGCAGTCAGTCTTAAATGAAATACAACTGACTGCATAGCTATACTTCTCATATTGTTTTCAGTTACACTTGCTCCCCTTTAACTGGACTATTTTAGATACTAGAGACGTAACTTAATATGAATACATTACTCGGAATGAACAAATAACATGTTCTAAATTGAAACAAATAAGAGATATGGAGAAAAGACACTATTCTTCTTCTTCTTTTTTTTTTTTTTAAAGAAAGCTTGCCAGAAAGGTTCACATGGCTTGAGAGCTAGTCGAGACTAGACATCTGCATCAGGACTGGGATCTCGCAACACACAAACTTGAGGGCGCAAGCAAGCTGTAATATGTGAAGCCCACAGAACAAAGAAAATCCATGTTCATTAACATGAATGTGCGGCACTGCTCGATGCATTTACAGCATCCTTAGTAACTGCCTGGTCAGGGTCAAATGGTTTAAATTAAGCTACTAGTTCCTTATCTGTATGTCCTGTGAACATCCCTAGTTGAGACAAAATATGAAATTTAGTACTGTAGCTGAGGTTGAAGAACTGTCAGAGCCAGAATTCAGAGCATGATGTCAGAGTTGGCATTTCTACAGCTGGATCTTTTTCAGCATTCTCCACTGTTTTTAATATGCATAGTGGTAGACTTCATATTCAATAAAAATAAACAAACAAATAAATAAAACCTTTCTGTTTAGACCACGCCCAGCTCCTGTTTAAATCTGAATACTGACAGACATGTCAGCACACTGAACAGATACAGCAGGTGGCATATCCTTACACTCCTACAAGACACCATCCCATTTTGGTTGAAGTTTGCCTAAAACCAGGATGCCAGTGTTGGCCAAATACAGATAACGCATTAACCCATGTTTCAGAGGTCTGAGCAAAATAAACCTCATATGATTATGAGGAATGCTGAATGTAATTTCCACATCACAGTCGCTGAACCCATCATGCTTTAACATTTCCACATTTAACTGTTAATTTTGGCAGTGAATGTTGATGTCCTCACATCTCTGAGCTGGAGCAGAGAATGAGTCTGTGCACCGAAAAATACAACCACAAACATATCGGTGTGTGTGTGTGTGTATCACTGCACGTGCGACCTTTGAACCTGAACGGACATTCATAAATTCCAAAAACTCCTGCTCATCAACCGTAGTTATGCATTACTCTAGAACCAAAAGCATAATGTAGTACTGCGTGACTAGAGGACACCGCGGAGAAGTCTGCTCGTCTGCAACTCGGTACCGTGCTGTGAAAGAGCCACACGCCTGAAAATGTGCTTGCGGATGTAGATGAAAACAAGGGGGCGTGGCGGCCCGCACACTGTCACGCTATGCGGCTTTTTCATTGGCCGTTCCGTCTCCGGTTTCCAGGAAACAAGCAAGGGAGAGGGCTTCCTCCGTTACCATATAAGGTATTAATCTATCCGCCCTCGTGCTTATCGCGTCCAATCACTGACGCTCATTATCATTCGTGGCCGTAAACATGAATAAGTGGGAGAAGGAAGGAAACAAGCAAAGGAATCTGTGGAGAAGAGACGCCTGTGTGTTTTAAAGTGCAGTTTCATCAGTAGTTCTTGATAGTTTGTCTAACATGGTCCTGAATAACTTAAGGAGAAAATATACTGCCTTACAAGTAAAAACGCTACAGGTAAAATCCCCAGTAACGCAATGGGGCGTGGCGTATACATTAAAAATATATATTTCTTTATGACCACTAAGAGTTAAGGTCCTCAAAGTAGTGACTGGATAATAACACATGCACAGTTACAGAACAACCAAGACCCACGATTAGTTTAAAAACAAGACCGAGTGAGATTTTTTTAAAGACTAATGTTAATAATAGATGCATTTATGAACCATAATAATACAGCGAACTGCACGAGCTTGACGGACAATACTAAATCTTAACGTGCTGTAAGTTTAATCTGCACTAAAAAATTTAATTAGAAACAACAAATTAAAGTGTGCATGTCTGCAAACCCCGTATCTGTGGCGCCGTTAAGTCTGAGCTCGGCTGTTATGAAATACCAAGTGATTAAAAACAAAAACAGACTGTAACCACATAGCGTGAGATAACAAAATAATTTATTAAAAAAAAATTAGTAAGTGAAATAAAGCTGCAAACTCTTTAAGAAAACTGGCGAGATTTGACTTCTTGAAAAGTGGCGCCAAATGAAGCTAACAAGCCTCACGACACCGCAATCAGGATGTTCAGAGCTGCACAAGTTAGTCGGCTTCACACATTACTTACATAACACACCAGTAAATGTGTTCAAGAAGCCCGGACGCAGTAAAACACCACGCAGAGAGCGAGTTTCAATTATAAAGAGAGCTAGCATCTACGTTAGCTTGTTGCCAGCGTCTGTCAAACATTTCAGTCTACGCATCTGGCCTAAACATCCTCCACAAAGTTAGTCTCTGGGACTGGGACTGTAACTTTATTCATAAACACCACCTCGACATGGTTAATAAGAGTCTGAGAGCTCAGAGTGCACTGAACATTTACCACACTCAAAAGTATTCGCTCGAAATTATTCAAAACAGGACGCGAGCTAGCCAGGTGAAGAGTGCGGTCAGCTATGAGCTAGCTCACAGGAAACATTAGTGGGACGAGAAACGGACGGATCCGAAATTCCCCCTGATCAATCATCTCTCCGAGCAGCTTTAAGTTTGTTCTTATTCTCTGCTGTGAGTGTATAAAACGATTTTCACAAGCGACCCCGGCGACTGAATAAGTAAAATCAAACAGCGACGACAAACAAGTTATAGGGGAAACGCGAATAGGCAGAGAAAAAAAATCTCCATCTTGAAACCAATCCAGCAGCTGTTTTCGGGATTCTCCATTTTGGCTCCGTTTACAGTCAGTCATTATGCATTCCAGCCGAGCCACTCATGTTGTGTTACACTACATTTACTGTCGTTAAATATGTTATTCGAAGATATGAGTTTAATACAAGGACTCCAAGAGTCGTTTTTGTTCGTGCGACAACAGTTTTCTCTTTTCACGTGCGGGGGGAAAAAAACGCCTCCCCGCGTCCTCCATCTTGGTTGTGAATTTGTGCTCCAGTTTCGCCATAGCGGCTGCGCTCGCGGGCTCGCTGTGTTTAGCCAGCTAGCTACATCAACAAAACAGCGCACAGAAATACCGCGGAAGTGGCCTACGGTGGCAATTATACAACTGGTCAGCGCTGGAAAACGCCTCTAAAACCTTAAACTACAATGTTTTAAAACGCAGTTCGAACCAACAAAACCTAGCTTATGTGGCTGTTTGGGAAGCTAAACCGACTTCTGTCCGCTCAAGTCCCGCGTATTCGGGTACGCAAGCTAACCGAGGCTAGCTTTCAGCTCGGCGCACCAGCAAAATATCACTAAACCCCACCAACTTCTGTAAACGTCTCCGCCATTTTACAACTTACCTACCACCAGTATTAAATCCAGCACACATGCAGCTCCGTAACAGTGTCGAGTGGCGCTAGTTGTTTTGAACGAAAAGCCCGGACAGATTCATGGATGTTAGTTTGAAAGTGGCGGTCAGAGGCTGTCTGTTTCAGACACACACTCAGCCCGCTCGCACCGCTTGGTTTGTTGTTTCGAAGATCGAGCTGGAGAAACGGCACAAAGCTGCCACCTGCTGGTCACATGGTCACGACCCCTCACATTGGACTGTGGGTGACATCTAGTGGTCAAAATTGGTTATGGCGCTTTACTAAAAGAGTGATAAATAAGGGCAAAGCTCACAACGATGAAATGACGAGTAAACGCCAAAAAAGGGACTTTCTCATTGGAAGTTATTTTGAGTCACATCTATGCCAATGAAAATATATTATTTAACAGTGTAACAGCACCTGAAAAGGCCAAAGTCTGGAGCCAAATTACAGAAAAGGTGAGTTCAATGTGAAGTGAAAAGAAAATGGTTTGACATGAAAAAGGAGAAAATTTATATTTATTATTCCCAGGTGATCAGGTCTTGTCAACTGTTGGCCAGAAATCCCTCACACACTAATGTGCCCTCTCCAATGCCATGCTGGAAATCCAGGAAGAAGAAGAAGCCTTTATTTGTCACCTATACATTACAGCACAGTGAAATACTTTTCTTTGCATATCAGCCACGATACAGCATCTCTGAAGCAGAGGGGGTTAAGGGCCTTGCTCAAGGGCCTAACAGTGGCAGCTTGGTAATGCTGAGGCTTGAACACACAACCTTCTGATTAGTAACCCAGAGCCTTAACCATTGAGCCACTACTGTCAAAGGAAGCCTGATATTGTCACACAGCACACAAGGGAGTACATGGGACATTGCAGGTTGAGACATACCAGATCAGTCACTTATCATTCACTTAGTGCTGGCTCTAATAAAGTGTTGTACAGGAGAGAAGATTGTGTGGCAAACGGAACTGACTTATACTGACTTAACTGACTGACCATTACATCCTGTCCTCCTTTTTTTACAGCAGCATTTCTTTTTAATTGAATGACTGGTTTTATTTGTCTTAACTTATGGATTTATCTTGGCTTGTTTTCTTAGATTTTTAATATTTTTAAAATTTAATTAATGCAGTTAAAATAAAACAAGTGGGGTTCACAAAATTTTAATTAAATTTGTGTGTAAAATTGAAATACATAAGCTATTTAAACTTGACAGAGCAATCCGTATATAAAAGTGCAGTAATCTATGCAAGTGATATCATTTGAATCCAACCAGCCAAAAAAACACACTTTTCCTAAGCACACAAGTGAATACGTTAGCATACTAGCATATTATTGCCTATGTTAAGCAGCAAGCAGGAGCTGGAAGAATACCCCAAATCAAACTTTTTCCCCATGAGCCCTAACTTCCCAAATTTTTGAGAACTTCCTGGAAAGTTATGATACTGATGGCCCATGAGTGGTGGTCTGAAAACATAACAAATACACCAAATATGTGTGCACATACACCTGTGCTAATACTGCAAACATACAGCTACATGGCGCACACACATACATGTTGTATTCAGGCAGCCTTTCCTCACTGTTTCAATCCTGGCTAAAGAAATCCTGAATAAGAAGTCCATATTTGGTAGTGGAGAATGCAGGATTGAAAGTACATCTGGGGCTACAGAGTGCAAAGTGACTCTGACAGAACAATTAGCTAACCTAGCCACCTTGGGAGTTAAACTAGTGAAAGCTTAGCCATGTTTAATTTTGTTCCATTCTAATGCACAGCTTTTGTTCCATTAAATGCTGCTAAGAGCCTGAATGGATCAAATAAACACTGTGTCCTTATTAAGTTTCAAGTATTGTACTTTTATATTGTTTAATGCTTTATTTACAATTGAAAATGGAAATCTAAGACACATATTCAGACAATGCTTATTTTTGCTGTATCAAAAGGCAAATCGTATCGAGGCACCACCATACCAAAATCATATTGAATTTGAATTTTGGTATTGTTACGTTTCTAAAAAAGTGTATGCTAATAGTGTATATCATTAAAGAAACCATTAAAGTAGTCTATGATAAATGTGGACTTTTATCCCACTTTTTAAGTTTATAAAATTTGATATGGATATTGTGTTGATGACAGACTTTGCCAGTTTGAGTTTGAACTTCTCATGCCTTAAATAAGACTTCCCAAAATGTTCTGGGAACAGATATTTTTAGTTCCTGTTTGGTTTTCCAATTAAGATTTATTCACAGAAATACAATGTTCACGTTTATGGTCAACTTTGCACGTGTAATTTTTCCTACCTCAAGATTTTTGGGCTCAGTTTACAGTTGAACCAGACCACCAGTGCCATTTATGAATGTTTGGGGGCCCTAAGCCACAACTTACTCAGGAGCCCACACCCAGACCAATCATATTATTTTAAATGCAAGAATAAATAGAATTAATACTTCATTATCTTGGATGAGTCAACAGGCAACAAGCTAGCAACTTGATGTGTGTTAGCCTAACACTACTTACTCACATACTATCTAGCTAGTTAGCCAGTAACTTTTTCCATTTCACTTACATCAGGTGGAAGGAAGAAGCGAACAAACTGACTAAATTCAATTAATTAGCGTTTATTTCTTACCAGTGTTTTGGGTCCATTTCTCCTCTTATGCTTTTTCTTTTTCGTGTTTTTTCCGCCCCAAATAGATATGAATGCTTCATGATCACTGGTTCTTCATGATCTTCTGACATGATTTAGTTAAATAATTAGTAATTATAATTTAATTATGTATATTGCCATTTTTCGCACTTCAGTGTGTCTGAATGCAGAAGTGTAAGTAGTAGGGATTCAGAAAGTGAGATGAGACAGTGAACAATGGCAGCAAATACAGTTCGCAATCACAGCAGCAATTGTAAATGCACAAAGAATTCAAGCAAACATTATTATTTGAGCTTTCGGTTATTTCCCCCGATGTGCTTGTGAGAAAGAAATAACTTTGCTGTATATGCTGGGATGAGGTTGAACATTTTAAGATTCAGCATGTACAGTACATCTGAGCCAGCATTTCAAAGAATCGGACTACCTAAAACATGGGGCTATACCCTTTAACTTTGAATGGACAGATCAGACATCTGTTGTCTGGCAAAATGTTTTTGACAAACTCCAAGCCAGCAGTTTGTGTGGAAAGCCAATTCCACAAGCCAGAAAATCTAGCAGAGTGTGTGGGATGTACTCCTGCTAGAGACCACAAAAATGCAGCTGTTCCTCCTCCAGATAAGTGAACTAATGTATATATACATTACAAAGTGACAAGCTTCATCATACCCTTGTCGGGCATCAGCTGAGGATGGAGAGGCGGTGGTTTGAACTGGCAGTTAACACGTGATGATTCTCACCTGTGGTTAATCATGGTGAATTTACTTATGTGTGGTTTATTTGTCTTTTATTGAGGCTGTGAACCGGACAGAGAGAGATGAGCTGAACTCCATGTTTGTGTTTGTGCATGTGTGTGTCTGTGCATGAGAAAACACTGAAAAGTTCTCACACAAGAAATTAAAAATAAAAAATAAAAAGCTTTGTAAAAAGTCACCCTGTCTCCCGAGTCCTCCTTCCCACCCACACATGCCAGGTTCTACAGTGGTGCCAAAACTCGGGACGAGGTACCAGATGCCATCATGGAACTTTCTGTGCTTAGCAAGGTCATTAAGTCTGTCACCATCGTTCACCAGACACATCATCTGGCTCTCCTTGAACTGCACTGTGAGCACTGACTATCCGGAGGCCTTCGTGGAGCTCTTCGAGCGCACGGCAGCTGCATGGGGATGGCCCGAGGATAAGTGGGCCCTACACCTCCTCCCCTTGCTGTCAGGGGAAGCCCAGCTCACCACGCAGCAGCTGCCACTCCAAGTGCAGCTGGAGTACCAGACAGTGAGGAAGGTGGCGCTGCCCGGAGGAACGTTGACGACGCTTCCGGGCCCATCTGTTTCCAGCTCTCAGGGGCCAAGGTGCCAGGACCCCAAAACCGGTATCCTGAACCCAGTTTTCACCTCACTTTTCCTACCATCCCTCTGTTTCTTCTCTAATATCCCCCCATACTCCCTCTCTCCACATAGGGATAACCTCCCATGCCCATGAGGACTGGGGCAAAGTCTGAGCAGGTTGGCTGGTGCGGCAGGGAAGCCGGGCATTTCCAGGACCAGAGTTTCCTAATGGAATTAGGAACACTGATCCGGATCTCTGATGTGCCGCAGGCCTTCCCCGATCAAGCAGGAACATACAACGTGTCAGTGAGTATACAAGGAAGTACACATCAGGCCTTGGTGAACTTGGGGTGTAACCAGACCACCATCTGGTTATGCACGAGCGGTGAAGGAGAGGTGTGTGCACGGGGATGTTCATGAGTATCTGCTGGTACCAGTCGTTATTAAATTCTGGGGATAGAAGCACAGAGTAGAGGTGGTGGTTAGTCGTCATCTCACCCATCCACTAATTCTTGGGACAAATTGGGCAGGCATTAGTATAAGAAATGTTTGTGAATGGGTCCTGCGTGAATGGGAGGCATGGTGTGGAATGTGTGCAGTGTTGGCTGGGAGTTGGTGCCAGGGCCGTCAAAGTCAGCTCCATGTCAGAGAGACACAGTTTGTGGGGATTTTCCTCTGGGATTTCCCATTGGAGCAGTTGCGCGATGAGACCCTTAGACACGCCTTCAACCAAGTAAGAGTAATTGATGGTTAGCAAATTCAGCCCAGTGTTGCGCTATCCTACTAGTATTTTTCAGTTATTAAGGATAGGTTATATTGAGTGATGCAGTACACTTAGACTAAGGAAGCGACGACCCAATTGTTGGTACTGAAGAGCCATTGGGAAATGCTGTTCCATGCAGCTTATTATTATCCCATTACTGGGCATTTGGGACAGGATAAGACACTAAACTCTCTAATTGCCCATGTCTTTTGGTGTCGTAGACGATCAGCTGGTGGATCCACCGGCCACTCCAAAATCGCCATTTCATCTCCTTCAATAGAATTGGCATGGACCTCGTCAGGCCATTAGAATAGAATGCACAAGTTCACTGCTTTGTGTTAGTTTTAGTGGACCATGCAACGCCATACCTGAAAGCTGTGGCTCTTCGCAACATCTGCGAACGCACTCTTCTGGGTAGTTTCCTGAGTTGGGATCAGAAAGGTGCTTTATAAATTAAGTAAAGAAAGAAAGAGATCCTGACTGACCAGGGCACTTGTTTCATGTCATGCACCCTTCAACAAACTGTATGAATTATTAGGGATTAAATTGATTGATTGAGGAGAATTTGCATTATGCCCAAGAACAACAGTTCTGACTGAACAACAGGGGTGCTACAGGAATTTGCACTGGGAGATAAGGTACCCATTTTACTACCAACATCCAACATAGTAATTTAAGGAAAATTGAGACTTTTTCTGGCAAATATTCCAAACAGTCTGCTGGGCATGGTGGTCACATCTTACCATAGTTTAGGAGACTTTGGATATCACCATCTGCACTTGTCTAATTATCCTAGTAAAATTGTCTACCTCAAGAAATTGAACTGGAACTTAGATCCTCAACAATTGCTACCACTGTACCATAGAGAGCATCCTGACTAGGTGTTTCACTGTATGGTATGACAGTTGCTCCACGCACAACTGCAAAGCTCTCCAGAGAGTGATGAGAACTCATCACAGGCAAGTCTCCCAGGACAGTTCACAAAATGACCTCAGACCTCAGTCACCCAGCACACGAACTATTTTCCAGATTCTCATTTAGCAGACGATATAGAAACATCCAGTCATGGACAAGCAAATTAAAAAGCAGTTTTCACCTTTCCATTGCTGCTTGGACACTTTAGTGCAATACTTTTCTTGTAGTTTTGTGTATGCCTTTTCCCCTTTCCTTACTTTTATACAATGTATATTGTATTTTGTTTATTATATTCTTGTTTGATCTGTTTTATTCTGTTTGATCAGTTGTTTAAGCTCGTGTTTCTGTGTTTTGTGTATTCTGTTACACATAAAAGGATTTATATCCTTGACATACCGCACAAACGATCAATAAACTTGCATTGTAAACTCTCTCCTCTCAATTTTAGCCACTCTACTGCTTGGTGCACTGCACATTCTCATTCTCATTCTCATTCAGCTTTTGTGAAATGTTTTGTGAAAGAACAATTGCAAAGAAAAAAAATGTAGTAGTCACTGATATATCATTTTATTGTCTACTGTTGATACAAATTTAGGTCAAGTTAACCAAAGCTTAATCAAGACATTATTCATTATTGTTCATTATTTCCTAGTCAGACAGAGTCGGGACATAAAAACACTACTGTAAACAATTTATTAGAACGAAATTTAAAATATACATTATATTAATTACATTAAAATAAGGCACTCTGTTAACGAGGCTGAAGCATTGGTTGTCTGGGTGCAGATTAAAATTTGATTTAAAAATGTTTTTGAATGAGATTTTACCATCAAATTGTCTATACATGTGCATGCAGGCAGAGTTCGGTTTGATTCCCTGCAATGGCACATAGTTTGTCCATGTCAATACAGTGCGTCATGTTCTAATGCAGTTTTTTTCTTCAGAACAGTACGACTGATGTGCTGCTAAATTATGCACATAGACCTCTAGGCAAAAAACTAGCCCCAACCAAGAATATATAAAAGAGATTAAATTAACTACTTAGAGTATATTTATCGTAGGATTACATTCGATATGTAGCCAAACAGCAGCCTCAGATCTACATAGTCTTTCCAAGAAGCAAACTAAGCAATAATAATTTTAATAAAAGTATATTTGTATGTCATATGTAATATAGATTTGCTCTAATGTATTCCAAATATACAAATATTTCTCATCATTATATACTATATTATATACTGTAGTATAAAACAATACAATTATTCATGTCTAAAACCTCCATGTATTGTATGTGTATTTTTAAGGAATGCTCATAATTAACTGGGTGGGAAATGCAGCAGTTCTGTCTGAGCTTGAGTGCGCTGGAGGTTATGAGCTGTACGTCTTGATTTTCTGTGTGATGTCTGCACAACAGATGGGGCACTTGCTAAGAGACTCAGAGCATTTCTTGCAGGTCACCAAGTGTCCACAGGGGATGAAGACGATCGCAATGTCACTGTCCATGCACACTTTGCAGAGCTTTTCATGTTGCAGCTTCTCCAGCTTCTTCAGGGGGTCTTCAGCTGAAAGCCACAAGAAAAGATTACTCTCTGATTTGCTGCATGGATATCTTACATCAGCGAGGACAGAAGTTTGCAACAAACTGCACTTACTCTGAGTTTCCTGACACATATCAGAATCACTATCAAACACACCACTGGTCATGTCTTGAATGAGATCTTCCACAGTTGAATAGCCCTCACTGCTCTGACGGATCCGTTCTAAAATGGTTCTTTCCACTTTAATAGGATCAAAACCCATGTCGACAGCTTTGCTGGCGATCTCTGATTGCAGTACATTTGACGCTGCTGAAGAAAAAGCCAAAATAAGATGCATGCCAGAAAAATCCTACCAAATTCACATCAGACAGCAAACTTTGTAAACAAGGCTGACACAATACACTTATCTACAATATATACTACAATATATAAAATCAGATGTACATACTTCTCTCATGACTGGAAAATCCATTCTAAAGAGATAAAAATATGATAAATAATGCTTGCTCGATATTGTAAATATTTTAAATAGATTTAAAAAAAAAAAAGTCATTATCCACATTCCACATGAGATTAACACATTTATTAGTTTCACTCACTGAAGAGCTGAGTCCAGGGTTTCTTAGCTGAACACTGTTGATAAACTCTTGTCCTTTTTCTGCGAGCAGGAAACTGCATCTATTGGTCATTTCAAAAGTGGATTCACTGGTCACATTTCATGTCAAGGCACACATTTACTAGGGTTAGGGTTAGTAAGTGCACTACTGTATATATACTCAATTTGAATCTAATTGGTCACACGGTGTTGATTAATTTTCTGTAACAGCATGGCTCTGACAGTAATGCTGACTGCAAGACAAATCACAGGTTTGTATTAATGCAGTCTTTCTCATACGTTTTCATTTCTACAGTAACAACTAATTCACAAGGATATGTATGGCGGACACTCCACATTACTAATAATAAATGGATTAAAAACGTGCTGTAAAGAAAAAGGTATAGTCATTGATATGGTGATGTTTTGTGTAAAGGGATATTTTATTTAACATTTACGGAAAGAGTCTCTAGTGTCAGTGCTTTGTAACCGTCAGTAAGCTTTCTGATACGGGAAAGTGTTCATGACAGAGGACATTTTAGGTGCTTTCCAGTTTTTCGGTCTGATTAAGTTAAAGAAAAAGAAAAATGGATGTTGGCGAGAGAATGACTTTATAACTGCTATAACATAAGTGATAACAGAAACTAGTGTGTTTCAGAACATTAAATGTAACTACAAATAGATAAGAAGTATAACTTGTTCTTTATTTAAATTGCTGTGGTAAGAGGAAAAAAAACATTTGAGGGCATGCTGTTATATGAAAATAATCAGCTTTGTTGTGGTAACATTAACTCTATTTCATATTGAACCTCAACACCCCATTGTTGATTACTTTACTTACAGCAGAAGATTAACTCATCTTTAAATTTTTTAAATCATATGAATGGTCAACAACTGCAAAAATATACTATGCATGTGTATCTAACAAATTACTAACCACATCATTTTAATTATTTAGTCACTTTCTACCCATCTACCAATCTCAAATAACAAATTACCCTGGATAGTGCTTGGCATGCTCCTCCCAGGGATCCTCATCTGGCTGCCAGTTCTTCAGACGTCCTCCACATTTGAAGCAAACCACACAGTCTCGCTCACCTGCATAAACAACATGCATAACAGTGGCATCACAATACATCACAATAATGTGACTGTAAATATGTCTGTAAATATGCTAGTGTCAAAGTTCAGTCCTACAGTACTACTGTAAAAGAAATGCATACTCAGTCCTGTTACAATCTGCATAAGACAAGAAAAACATAGTAGAACGGTGTTAATAAGCCTTACCTGTGCTAGAAAACCCAGCTCTAGCCAGCCTTTCAGGGCTGATGGGATGCGCTCTGTCCCTGAAGCTTTCAAGCCGTTCCTCAAATGATTCCATTGAACTGCTATGACCACTGCTTCTCTGTCTCGGCTGCTCAGAGGGGATGTTCCCCACATCATGACCCAAAATGAAGAAGCAGTTTGGGTAAGCTCTGGCATGTTCCTGCCAGGGATCATCACCTTCCTCCCAGCTCACCAGCATGCCTGCGCAGCAGAAACACTGCACCCTGTCTATTTGCCTGTCAGCCTCTGGCACATAAAACATCCCAGCTTGTGCTAGGTCATGAGGCTGGACTGGGGACCAAGAGGGCCAGTTGCTGAATGTCCTCAGTCGTGCATCTTCACTCTTCATATGTGGAATCTTGGGGTACAATGACTCATCCACCACTTCTCCTGTTCTTAACCTGAACTCCATGGCTTCCGCTTCTTCGTCATAGATGGAGCCAGGAGACTGAGAGGAGTTTGCATCAGCAAGGCTCCTGTGATGAACACACTTGAGGAACGTGCAGGCAGGTGAAACATTGTGGTGTCGTTCTACTGGGCTGTCCCCTTGGCGCCAGTTCTCAATGGTGTGCAGGCAGCTGAAGCAGCGCACTCGATCAGATTCACCAGTGAAGTAGAAGCCCGCCCGGGCTAGCCTCTCTGCAGGAACCTGCTCAGAATGGGGAAAAGCCCGGAACGAGTTCAATCGTGTGCTCATCGCAGACCAGTCTGGCAGTCCGTCATCACTTTCAATTTGGCCAAAAACATGAGAGCCAGCCATTGTTGCGATGAGAAGGTCAGCTGAAACACAAATACACAAGATCCTTAAGTAGTTGTTCCTCTTTCGGCTGCTCCCATTAGGGATCACCACAGCGGATCTGCACATTGGTCCGCATATTTGATTTGGCACAGTTTTTACGCCGGATGCCCTTCCTGACACAACCCTCCCCAACTGTATCCGGGCTTGGGACCGAACCTGGGCCGTGGCGGTGAGCACACAGAGGCCTAACCACTAGTCCTCCAGGGATCTGACACAGATCCTTAAGTACTTTGTGAATAAAGAACAATGCTAATAGTCTCTGCCACAGTGACTGAAAGTTAACATTATTAAAATAACTTAGAAAGATATCACATATCAAACTATTTGTATTGTATCGAGTAAGTAAATGGAACAGGCAGAAATCAGGCTTGGTTTGAGTATAAAACAATTCCTGGTTTTGATTAACTTGTTTATTAACTCTGTCCATTCTTCTTAAAAAAAAAAAAAAAAACATACATTCATATCCTATTTTATGACAGCTATGTGGGCACAGTTTTTAGAATTATTTTAAGAATATCATTCCAAATGTTTTCACAATCAACCAACCAATCAGTTAACCAATCAAATCAGTAAAAAAAAATTGACTGAAGGGAACAGAGCAGCTGACAGAGGCGTTGTGTCACGTGACTATCCCGCCTACGTATAAGTAACACACCCATTTACAAAACATTTGGACCAACACCTAAGCTCATTATCTCCTCCAGAATGGACTTTCAACTCCCAACAACAACTGTGAGTTACTACAGTGTGTTAACATTTATAACGTCAAAAAAAAAAAAAAACCTGCAAACCTGTTTTCACCTGTATGTCACGTCAGAAGGTACGTTCTGTAGGTGAACTGCGTTTACTGGACACCGACATTTCTGGATATTTCCCAACAGCTCTTGCGGAAGATCACACTGACAACGAACAGTGGATCCTGCTGACGTTCAGCTCAAACAAACCCGGTGTAACCAAAAGAGAAAACTACAGCGGCAACCTTCAACTCGCATGCGCAAGAGTCTGCGCGTGCGCTTTATTCGAGCGCGTAATCTCGCACCATCTCGCGATACGTCCTAAACGTGTTTAGGATAACGCGCCTGTCTATGGCAAGATAGATTTACACTAAATGTCATTGAAGTTTAAATAGAACAGGGGCGTCTAGTTTCTTTAAATACAGTCTATTACATTCTGAACAGTAAGTTTATAAGGATAAAATAAATATGGGTAAAAAATAAAGGAAACGAATTGTTATTTAGTTATTTAGCTAAAGCTACGCGACAAGCTCCACGGTAAAAAAAAAAAAAATTATAATAATAATAATAATAATAATTACACAACTACACTGACTCATGCCATCTCTTCTGCTAACTTCAATAGTAAACAAAAGCACACGACAAGTCCATAAAATAGTGTACAAGTGCTAAGCTAGTGGATTGGCAACAGTAATAACTTTCCCACTCACTAATGGAAATTTGTCATTTCAGTGCTTGCGTTTGTATTTTCGGAACTGCACATAAGATGAGACTTTTTGAAATTTCCCTGCTGGAATTATTCGTGTATAATTTTTTTGCGCATTTTTTCCGCTGCAAATATTTTCTAGGTATCTGCAAATATTTTTGACACATTCACACATTCAACTTCAGTTTACATGTAGACATGTGAACACACCCATACATTTTTTCCACATGCACACAAAAATGTGATAACTGCATTATCCATACTAAACATCGCAACGCAGTAAACTTCTCTACGTCAGCTTTTAATGTTTACACTTTTACACGTGAGAAGTGTCAAATATTCACAGCAGTATTTTCATTATAGCATCTCACAATTGCTTTTTGATTACTGCCTGTATTAGTTAGTTAGTTAGTAAATAAATAAATAAATAAATAAAATTATATATATAATTAGATAAAGTAAGTCCAGCAAATACTTTATCTTTGGTAATACTAGTTGCCTTGTTGACAGTGATGGCGTCCAGGTTAACAATTCAACCAAAAGTACCAAAATGCTAAGACAAGCAGTAGAGGGAAATGAATTTGGTCGAATTGTGACAAACTATTCCAGTACAGTTCACCTTCCCAGGCACAAACACTCGACAGAACAACGCACACATATATAAAAAAGGGCTAATGCCCAATCTAGCAACGCCTCACTTCAACGTGACTTAACCTAACCTACGCTTATGCTAACATGCTAGCCGAGGTAGCGACAGTACAAACATTATCAGGAAAAAACCCGCGATGGATTTATAACTATTACTCACCTTGTGCTGGTAAATCAGGCAAGTCTGCCCCTAATGTATCAGACTGTTATGTATCGGATATACTGTTTGTATACCGACAGTTCTCCTGTGGACTGACGGCTGACCTACTCTACACTCCCACCAGAAGGACCGAGACTACAGCGATGAGGAGACGTGTGACGTCATCAACACGCGCATGACACGTTTTTTTGGCATTAAACTTCCCTCTTTATCCGGCACAACCCATTTCAGACATTTATATACACAAATTTATTTTTGTGCCCTCGCAATAAATTTGTTGTCTTCGTTTCCTCTGTAAAACCCCTCTTAGATCCAGCTAATTAATAATCAAACGTACATCTTCCTTTCTCACACCATATTCTCTGCACTTACAATAATAATAATAATAATAATAATAATAATAACATAATTGTTATTATTATTATTATTATTATTATTAATAATAATAATAATGCATACATCTGCACCCATGGGGGGGGGGGGGGGGGTTTCACTGTGCTGTAATGTATATGACAAATAAAGGCTTCTTCTCTATATATAACTTGTATACATTGGAATGAAATTCCGATGTAAAAAAACGGTACGAAAGACTACATAAAATGCAAATAAATAAAAGTGTGAGATGAGTGCAGTGTAGTTAGGTACTGTACTAGTTGTGTACTTTTTCTTAGGGTGGCTTGTTACTTTATGTAGTTTCCCCAACCCTGCCAGGATTTCTGAAAGGATTTTTATTTATCATTTTGTTTATAATGATAGGGTGGTCTAATGGCTAAGGATCCCGCCCTCTCACTGCCACTGGCCCGTGCTTGTTTCCCAGGCAGGAAACCAACCCAGCCACTGGGAGTGTACTCTCAGTGCTGGTCCCAAACCCGGATAAAATGGGAGGGCTCCATCAGGAAGGGCGTCCAGCGTAAAACCTATTCCAAAATCAAAACACCACTGATCTGCGGTGGCGAGCAGCTGAAACAACCACAACTTGTTTATAATCGTATAACTTGGATGGAACTTGACTTGGCAGAGCTGGGGCTTGAACCCACCTTCTGATCAGGAGCCCAAAGCTCTTGTTATTGTGTCTGCCCATTCGCGTCGGGTCATCTGATTCAGAGCTCTGACTACTAATTCACTAAAATGTATCAAATTATGCAAGATGCCTCATTAGTAATTTCCTCCGTGACTACTCATGAACCACTTGGCAGTGGGCCATGCAGTGACTTAGATGTACATAGTGCATGGGTATTTGCAGCATTTTATGGCCATAGGATTGGGTCACATTTGGACAACAGGTCATTGTTAGAAGCTCCACTGGAGATGTAGGATAGACAGAATTTGCACTCTTCTGGTTCTGCCTTTCTCTCAAGATGTGAGTTGACAATAATTGCACAGTTCCCATAGTGGTCATTTAACTCAGCACACAACTCTTGAAATATGTCCTCATCTGGTTTCAGCATCATGTCACTCAAATAGAAGTGCAACTTGTAGTTCCAAGGAACCCAACCAAGTGCTCCACCAGCATGGATAATGCTCCATGTAGGATGGTTTTTCAGTCTAGCATTTAGAGGAGATATGTTTCCTTTGACAAGGCTTTCAGAAATTTCTGTTTTGCCCACATAAACCAGATAGAAGCCGCTGCTTTGCAATTTTCAAACTTCTCTGATGTATGTTGTGCACTGTGAGCAGCAACTCACGTTTCTTTGCCACATTTGTTGCACGACGTTCATCAGTCTTAGATGCGTGACTGAGCAGTAACTGTTGTTTAGTTATCCTAGTAGTAACTTAATAAGTTATCCTAGCAGTAACTTGTTTGGTTATCCTAGCAGTAATTTGTTTGGTTATCCTAGCAGTAACTCCTTTGGTTACCCTTGCATTAACCTGTTTGATTATTCTAGCATTTTTTGCAGATAACTTTGTAACTGGAATCTTAGAATTTTGACCTCAAGTGGAACCTTATCTCAGTGCTGAGGCATGCATCACAATGGAATGATACAACTGCACTTCAATTTCACATAGAGCTAAACCCTTTTTACATGTTTCAAACCATCAACTTCTGACTTCAGACTTCTCTATCCCCAGCCACAGCCTTCAGCTTGTCTTTGGGGATCCTCAGACATTCTCAAACCAACTGTCCTTGGTCTGCCCAGGGGTCTTCATCCAGTGGGTTATGCCTGATACAGTTCTAGCAGAAGCTGACCAAAATCACCCTATCATGGAGAGTAAGCCCAGAAACCCTGCGGAGGACCTTATTCTATCAGTGACTACCCCCAACTCATGACTACAGGTGATGATAGGGACCTAGATAGAGAGATTTGTCTGATCCCAAGATATATAAACTCCTCCACCAGGGGCAGGAGAGAATCATGGCCTCAGACATAGAGGTGCTGGTTTTCATCCCAGCCACTTCACACTCAGCAGTGAAATGTTTGAGTACATGTCAGAAGTCCACTTCAGAAATTGCCAAGAGTAAATCATCTGCAATTTACTGGAATGCACACTGGACACCTTTCCAACCTTGAAGACAAGACACACCCCTGATGGAGACTGATCAATACCCTCATGGCTGCACTCATACAGAGACTGGATTGAATAAAATAGTGACACAGATATCAAGTACTCCTGTAGTACCACCCACAATAAATGTCAAGGCACAAACATTGTCTTATTGCATGAGCTTATTGAGATATGGAAATATTAATTTGTGCCAATTTCCTTACCTTTATTTTGCAATTATACACATTTTCTTATTAGAACATGTTCATAGTATATTCTGTTGCTAAAGCTACGGAGAAAACCATATAACATTAAAGGACTTGAGTAGCTGTAGGACTTGAGTCCATTCTTGAGACATTTCCTGGAGATGATTGACTTGGATTATCTTTGATTTATTGCCATTTGTACTTGGAATTGTTTCGGTCTTGGGCGTTGGTCTCCCTAAATATGGTCTTCATCTTGACTGAGAGTTTGTAAAAATGTCTGTCTTCTTTTCTTTTATTTTGACAAAAGTTAATTCCTTCTTCTCGTAAACATAGCATAATCATTGGCACAATGCATAAATGAAGCCAACTAGCAGAGAGAACTAGCATAATTGGTTCAAATTCAACTAACTATTTAAGAATGGGCATTGAAATTGGCTGGTAATAAATCTTGTTTACCAATGGTAGTGTGAGAAATTCAGCCTTTTCTAAGTGAGTGTTAAGTACAACACTATGTAAAGCAATACTACAAATAAATAATAGGACATAATTTGACCTTACTGCATTGTTTTATTGCCCATGTTTTTTCATCATTGCAAATGTGACATCATTTTACATTACAAACATACTACATACAACCCCCTTGTACACTTTGCATGTGCCAAATAAAACTGCTCGTGGTAACCCAGGTATAGTCAGGTCCGGAAGTATTTGGACAATGACAGAGTTTTTGTGATTTTGCCTTTATACACCACAATGGATTAGAAACCAAAGAATCAAGATGTAATCGAAGTGTAGACTTTCAGCTTTATTTTAAGAGGTTCCACAAAAATATGGCATTTACCATTTAGGAATTAGAGCCATTTTAAGCAAAATACTTCCAGTTTCAGGGGTACAAAGGTATTTGGACAATTGACTGACAAGAAGTTAATTGACCAGGTGCGGTCCATTCCCTTGTTATGAAGCAGATAAAAGGTCTGGAGTTGATATCAGGTATTGAGTTGGCATTTGGCAGCTGTTCGACTGGAGCTACCAATATGAAGTCCAAGGAGATCTCAATGCAAGTGAAGGAGGCCATCATTAGGCTGAAAAAACAACATAAATCTATAAGAGAGATAGCAAAAACCTTAGGTGTGGCCAAATTAACAGTTGGGTACATTCTTAAAAAGAAAGAAAGCACTGGTAAGCTCAACAACATCAAAAGGCCTGGAAGACCATGGAAGACAACTAAAGTGGTGGATCGCAGAATCCTTTCCTTGGTGAAGAAAAACCCCTTCACAACATCAACAGAAGTCAAGAATACTCTGGAGAAGGTAGGCGTATCATTGTCAAAATCTACAATCAAGAGAGGCCTTCATGAATGTAAATACAGAGGGTTTACAACAAGGTGCAAACCACTGGTAACATTCAAGAACAGGAAAGCCAGATTAGACTTTGCCAGAAAACATCTAAAAAAGCCCCCCATGTTCTGGAATAAGATTCTTTGGACTGATGAAACCAAGATTAACTCGTACCAGAATGATGGGAAGAGAAAAGTAATGGAGCAAAGAAATGGAATATTCTTCAATGGCCAAGTCAGTTGCCTGATCTCAACCCAATAGAGCATGCTTTTCACTTACTGAAGACAAGACTGAAGCCACAAACAAGCATCAACTGAAGATGGAAACTTGGTGATATCTATGGGCTCCAGACTTCAGGCAGTCATTGACTGCAAAGGATTTTCATCCAAGTATTAAAATTATGGTTATATTTACAATTATGTCACTTTGTCCAAATAGCTTTGAGCCCCTGAAAATGGAGGTACTTGAAAATGTTGAAAAATGGCTGTAATTCCTAAATGGTAAATGCCATATTTTTGTGGAACCTCTTAAAATAAAGCTGAAAGTCTACACTTCAATCTTGGTTGGTTTATTTCAAATCCATTGTGGTGGTGTATAAAGGCAAAATCACAAAAACTCTGTCATTGTCCAAATATTTCCACACCTAACTGTATATGCCTCAGTCTATTGTGGAGAATAATTCTGCAGGATTTTATGTAATTCTCAAGACAATTTGTAAATTTGGTCAGGCATTTATGTATGAAATTGAAGTAAAGGCTTGGCCTCAAAAGGCCTTGACTTTGACTTGCTTTTATTTGGACTCAAACTTGACTTGGCCTTGACCACCTTAAGACTCTGTCTTGACTCTCCCTCTAGTCCTGGTCTTGGACTTGACAATGACGTAATCTGTCTACAGCCCTAGTGATCAGAGCTTAGAACACAGACATTCATACACTTTATTTCTCTGACTACCATCAACCATTCAGAGCAGAGAAAAGCAATTGTCTGTTTATGTAGACAAAACTGGACTATTGTAGAAACCCCACCATAAGCAAAATCTTATATGATAGACTGAGAATTTCTAGACCACCAGTATTTCATGTGGAAGGAGCACGAGTTTGGGGTCCCCAAAAATATAAGTTGCACTTTGATATACATTTCATGTTTCCCAAACAAAGTGAGGACCTCCCAAAGTAAGTGACCACTATGGGAACTATGCTATTATCATCAACCCACAACCTTGAGAGAAAAGCAAAACTTAAATAATGGAAAATCTCTTCCCCACAATCTCTTGTGAAGCTTCTACCAATGACATGTTCTCCAAAAGTGGCCCAAGCCTATGGCCATAAACTGCTGCACCTACCCCAGCGTCTTAGTTCCAGTGAAGAGTAATGTTAATGCTACAGCATACAAAGACATTTTAGACAATTGTATGCTTCCAACTTTGTGGTAACAGTTTGGAGAAGGCCGTTTCCTGTTCCAGCATGACTGTGCCCCTGTGCACAACACAAGGTCCACAAAGACATGGTTTGAAGAATTTGGTGTGGAGGAACTCCAGTGGCCTGTACATTAAAAATATTTATGTCCATAGTTTGGAAGTGGATGTTCGACAAGCTCATCATATATCTGATGGTCAGGTGTCCACATACATTTCCCTCCAAAAGTATTGGAACAACAAGGCTAATTTGTTTGTTTATGCTATGCACTAAAGACATTTAGGTTTGAGATCAAAAGATCAATATGGGACAATAGATCAGAATTTCAGCTTTCATTTCCTGATATTTATATCTAGAACATGGCACCTTTGGTGGCAGACCACCTGATTCTTAGGTGAGCAAAAGTATTGGAACAGATAGTCTTAAAGTAAATAAGACTTAAATATTTGGATGCATATCCCTTGCTTGCAATAACTGCATCAATCTGGCAACCCACTGACATCAACCAGGTTACTTAGGTTTTTATTTGTTTTTCACTTAAATTGTGTTGGTTGCTATATCACTTTAAAGGTGAAAGAAAGAAGAAAATTGTGTTTAGAATCTCTATAGTTCAGGGTTCTGCCTTTCTTTCGAGGTAAGTGAGTTGACAATGAAGGCACATTTCTCATGGTTTTCAGTTTGCTCAGAACCTTGGCCGTTTCATCTCCTCACTTGGTTTCTGTCACTCATCTTTCAATATTTATTTCCAGAGAACGCAACCCTGTGCTCCTTCTGCATGTATAACATTCCATAATGTTAAACTATGCGGCCAAAAATACAGTCCCCTCCGAAAGCAAGGCCAATTCTTTTGTTTTTGCTGTACACTGAAGACATTTGGGTTTTTTGATCAAAAGCTGCTTTTTAAAAAATTATCCATTACCTGATTTGTGGGGATGAACAACCATTTGTCTCTTCTTTGCTGAAAGTTCTTTGGTGTTTTTTCATGGTAATGAATAATAGGGATTTTACATGTGTACCACTGCATATTTATACCCCAGAGAAACATTACATGGTTTAATGGAACAACAGAGTTCCTAGGGACTGAGAATGAAAAGATAATTACTGAGAATTACTGAGAATAAAGATACATTTTCAAGAACAGCAATTTGCATTTATTTTAAAATATTTTAGGGGTGTCAAAAACTTTGGCACATATATATTTGAAAGAAGATAATATTAATTAAAAAGCGCATTTCTACAGAATGAGAATGACTTTTTTGTTAGAACAAAGAAATAATTTCTATTGTTTGAGCAAACTTGGGGACAAATTCTACCATTATTGGTTATGTATAATGTTGTTATCACAACTCTTAGGTAAAGTTCAAATTCCTCTTTTTTGACAACAAACTTGTATAATAAAGCAAGTCTGCCAATATTTCCCTCTACATAGCATCACATGATTGCTAGAGGAAGTTTTCTTAAATATTTATTGCAATAGTGTTTTTTCATTTCTGTCAGCTCTAGTATAACATACTGTAAAGTTGTGTCTGAAAAGCAAACATAACAATATTAGCAGTATTTAATCATTTATTTCCCTATTAAAGCAACATCATTGTGAACTAAATAACTGTAAGCTAATGATACTTAAGATTTCAAAATGTTAAACTTTCCTCCCAAAAAAACAGATTAAAATAACCTATGTGTTAGATGTAGGTTGAAGAGAAGTGCATGTTTTATTAAACAACAATACAAAAAAGATGAAAATTTTTCAAAAACATTGACCATGTACTTTTCAGACTTCACTCCCACACACAGCCAAGTCCAGGATCTAGTCCTTTTATTTTTCCCCTCTGGGACAGAAGCTCCTCATGTCTGTAGAGCCGACCAGCCTGAAGCAGCTTCAGCCTTCTACAATCCTCCTAAGAATATTACCAAGTCCACCTTTGGCAATCTGTAAAGGTGTCTTTTCCTCTTTATTCTCAATGTAAATGCTGGCACCGTGTTCGACCAAGAGCTTTGCAGCCTCCACTCGCTCCTCATCACATGCAAGATGGCTGGAAAAACAGAGAAAGACACCATTATTATAGAAGTTCTGTCACAGGTGGGAAAATGATATAGTACATTAAAATCTTTTGTGTAAAAAATGTGACGACACTCACAGTGGTGTGTTGCCTTCAGAGTCCTGAATATTAGTAGAAGCACTCTGTTTTAAGAGAAGTTGGATGAGACGATAGTTTCCCTTTGCTGAGGCTCTGTGTAGAGGTGTGGATTCAAGTTTATCTGTGGCATTAGGGTCGGCACCATTTTCCAGCAATAGCAGGGCTATCTGTTTAAAAAAAAAAAAAAAACACACCACTACATATGTAGTAAACTCAGTTATCAGTTTATTTGGTAAGCCAATCTGGTTTCTACACTCATTTACCATTTTATCATCTAAACCAATCTGTAGATTTATAATTACTGACTATAGCCAAGTGTTACTATGTGCAATCTGTCAGCTTGTCCTGTTTATCAATAAAAAGAGAGCATTATATTGTATACAGTTCTCGAAATCTCCAGCATGTCTTCTGTGTCTGATTCATTCGTACCACCAGCACACACACTACCATGTCAGTGTCAGTGCTGTGCAGAGGCAGCTTCATCATCCAAAAACTACCGGATCAGTGATAATTCATTGCATGGATGCGGTAGAGACAAGCTAACAAACTGTGCATAATAAGAGATGGGATACAGTCGGTAAGCATCTATATGGTATATCAATGTAAGTAGAAGGTATGTGCACTTAATTAATGGCATATATATATTAATGTTTATTTATTTAGATTCTAGTACAAAGGCAGAAAGTTAAAAAATAAAAAAAGAAAGAAAGCCAAACATTGAAATATCTAAACTACCTCATATCTGTCCTTTGATGCTGCATAATGTAATGGGGTGCAACCATTCTGGTTGACTGAATTCAGTTGTGCTCCTCTGCCTATTAGAGATCTAACTATTTCCTCTCTTCCTGCAGAAGCTGCAATATGCAGAGGAGTCCAAGACGCCTACAAATGGTGTGAAACAAACAACATGGTTAATGACATGATAATGAGCCATTGCAGTGGATACGAGTGAGCATGCAGCTGAGAGGGAGAGAAGATGCTGACTCACATCATCCTTAATATCCACCTCAACTCCAAGATCCAGAAGAAACTGAACGATATGTGCATGTCCAGCTGAACACGCCCAGTGCAAAGCAGTCCTGTGGTCCTGGAAGGACAAACACAATCAGCAAGAAAGCCATCACACTTTGTCCATAACTACTACACTGTAATATCAACTTCACAGAAAAGACTTGTGGCTAGCTAACTGGCTAACTACATCTTGCTCAATATTTCACCAACATGAAAATAATACATACCTGATCTGTTCTCGCTGCCAGACGTCTGTCAGACAAAATACATTTTTTAAGTTGCTCAAATTTGCCCGTGTAGGCTAAATTACAGATCTCTAAGTTGGACACAGAGCCCTCCATAACAACTTTCCACAATATAGCCCGTAGTGTTCACAGCGGATGTTACACTCAAAAGTATCCGGCATGGAAACAATCAAGATTTCAAATTAAAAGTATTATGAAATTTTAATATTATATTTTAATGAACATCAACATCAATACAGATACTATATCATCTATACATAAGCAATTGGCGTTAAATATAAAATATCAGTTACTATATTTTAAAATAATAAATAGCTGCTCATAATCAAGTGGGAACTAAAATATCGGGAGTAAGACTACACGGACGACGTTTACAGGAACACACATTTGAGGGAATTCTCAACAGAGCAGCGGGTTTGGTGTTTCTTTTGGTACTGTAAGAAATATATAAACTATTGTGTATAATTGGTCAAGACTGGATTTTGTTTATACACTGGGGTAGCTAGTTTTGTCGAATTTGTTTCAGTAAGTACATCTTAAGAGAGCAAACACACAGAGAGAAATTCATCAGTATGGCTTCAACAGTTGTAAGTTGAACCTTTTTTCCCTCTCAAATGCTACTAACTAGTAACTAGGAAACTATTAAGGTCCAGTTTTATACTAGTAACCAACATTAAACTGATATTTCCCCCCATCAACAGGACTTCAGGACTCACGTGGATCAGTCGTGCAGATACTCCGAGGAGTTTGTCAACATTTACTATGACTGCATGGACAAGAAAAGAAGAGTGCGTATAATACATATTCATAGTTAAATCTTATTACACGAGGATTAGGGGTGTTACAGTGTGACATTTTCACTGTAGTACACTCCATGGGCAAGAAAAAAAGAGCTAAGCCAAAAATGTTAAGCTTTTAATGGTCTTACCAACAAATCACTGGTCAGGAAATTGGCAAGAATTAAACAAATAGATAAAGGACGTTAATATGGGATAGCTTTTCCTTCTGATTTCTCTAAATGTTTGAGCCTTGTGGCCCCTTGATGGGCTGCATCAGGTGTGGCAGATCACCAAATAATCACTTTTAAGTTTTTAAGTTTTAAGTTTTTCAAATTAATCTTTTAAGAAAAACAAAATCCCAGACGATATTTTTGGAAAATTCTGTACACCCAGACGTGTTATTTTGAATTTTACATCAAACATTTTAATCATTATCATGATTTTACCTTTGTGTACAAGAAGACTATATAAATGAATTTCCTTGTTTCTAGCTCTTCCCCAAACAGCAAAAGTAAATGAGCAAAAGGTGGCTCAGGAGGTCTCAGGAGTGCATTTGTTTAATTCTTGCTCATTTTCTGACCAATGATTTGTATTAAGACCATTAAAAGCTTATTATTTGCCATTTTGGAGTGTATAACCTAGACTAAAATATCATGGTTTTGTGGTATCACAATGTTAATTTAAAAGAGAGAGGAAAAAAACAAAACAAAACAAAGAAAACGCACACACAAGCTGGTGGTTAAATTAAAAGGAAATGTTTTACAACATTTTTATATAAAGGTCTCTGTGTATATTTAATAAAAAAAAAATAAAATTCCCCAATTGTTGTCCTTTCTTAGAAAAATTTTTTAAGCTGCTTAGTCAAAAATATATAGTTATTTTGTTTAGTTCTGGTCAGTAATGCTGTGCATTTGATAACCATTGTGTATGATAAAATTAAGAGCATACTAGGAGTGACAGCAGAGATCAGAGTATGTAATGTCTTTACAGCAGTAACGGATTACACAGCCAATGGGTTTGCAGTGCAGTCTGTGTCACCTACATGGAGAAATTGAGGTTACTGTACTATGATTTTAAGGGGAGCACAGAGGGAGGTGGTTGTGAAATTTGTGTGGAGTTGCAGTAGAACATAAAACGGATGAGAACCACAGTAGTAAGGAATTTAACTGGGTTAAAAAAAACGGGAACAGGGAGACAGTGATAGACAGAAATGCATTTTAATCAGTATTTTGAAAAAGTCAAGGGGATCATTCTCCGTGACTCACTGTGACAGCCCTGTGTCACATGATAATGTGGATTGTCATCAATCTCATATATATGACATTTTCAAAATACTGATGTATTTCCATCTGTCACTGTCTCTCTGTTCCTGTTTTTTTACCCACGTGATAATGTGGATTGTCATCAGTCTCATATATATATATATGACCTAAAATGCCTTATGCCTGTTTCAGAACCTGACGAGACTTTACCTGGATAAAGCGACACTGGTGTGGAACGGGAATAATGTTTCAGGACAGGATGCACTTGGAGAATTTTTCGAGTCTCTTCCCTCAAGTGAATTTCAGGTGCACACACTCGACTGCCAGCCTGTCCATGGTAGGTGCATTGTGGCTGTGGCATCGTTACAGGACAGCTTACCTTCAGCCCGCACTGTTTTTATTTGCCTCTACACAGTGTAACAAACTGTTATACCATATCTGGTCATTATTTCTGTTGCCAGGTGACCTCTACCATCAATAAGTACTTGTGTTCTGTTGCCTTTTGGCCAGGTATCGAACATAAAAAACTGGGTCATGTGGGTGGAGCTAGAAATAATGCAGTGTGTAGGTCAAACATAGTTGTGACTTGAATTAGACATCATTTTGATAAAAACCCTATCTAAAATCACTTATTCTCTTGGACAGTATGGCACAGTAGTTGTCTGATGATAATTCCATTATATATAGCTGAGTTTGCTCGGCTGCTTTTTGCCTTTTTACGGAAAAATAAGTGCATAGTAAAATGCAAATCAGAACTCATCTGTTGTTGCTTCTGGTAGTTTTTATTGCTAACATTAGTGACCCTTCGACAACCTTGACAGAACCCCTCGAACATTATCAGATGGAAACAGACACAGGTAGTAATCCAGAGAACAGATCATTCTGGATTTAGATTAGGGACCATGTCTGCATAATTTCATGCATTGCACTGCTCCCACATGGTTGGCTGATCACAAAATTGCATGAATTAGCAGGTGTACATGTGTTCCTATTAAAATGGACGGTGCGTGTAAGTAGCGTTTAAGAGGTATGTACACAAGAGCATAAAGGATCAGGCTGATTTAAAATTCAGTTTTATCAATTATACGTGTAGTATTGTAGGAGTGTAACATTCAATAGATAATTTGTTTAACCAGAGTGTTGAAAACCTTTATTTCCATATTTCAGAACAAGCGACTCAAGGCCAGACAACATTGCTGGTTGTCACTGCGGGCACGGTCAAGTTTGACGGGAGCAAACAGAGATATTTCAACCAGAATTTCCTGTTAACGGCTCAGGCATCCACAAACAGCGACCAGCCAGTGTGGAAAATCGCAAGTGACTGTTTTCGCTTCCAAGATTGGGCAAGCTGAATGATCACGGCTTCCCACTCTACATGTCCTGTTTGTATGAAAATACTTCAAAACAATGGCCATTGTGGAAGATCTGAGTGACTGTTACTTCCATGGCTAGTGTAATGTTTACTATTTTAAAGCGTTTTAGAAATGAAACATTTGTTACAAAATCACACAGTGGACAATATGTACTCTGTAGAAAACAATTTAATTATCACAATGTATATTACATATAGAATGTGGTTCACAAAATTGAATAAATAAGAGCGTCATGAAACATTCAAGCAAATGCACGGGATCCTCTGACGTTCACATTTTAAAATGGTCCATTACATACAATTAAGTTGGGACCCTGAGGCTTGATGGAAAAATAAAATGAAGTCTTGAAATCTTTTTAAATTTTTTTTTAAAGATAATATCCTTCCAGAAGGGAGAACACACAATCCAATCCATTTCAAACAACAAAGTCTTGATTGGTACAGTAGCTGTTTTTTTTTTTTTTTTTTTTTAAATAATGGCATAAAAACACATTTAACACACTTAAATTAAACATTGCAGCAGTGCAAATGAACAATACTTTTCTCAATAGTAATTAAATATTTGGTAAGGAGATTGGTGTCAGGATAATCTTCAAATGAAAGTCTGCATTTTCTGAAGCAGCAACTCAAATAAATTATAGTGCAAAAAAAAAAAAACTAGGCAGTGTCTACTAACGAACGAACAATTGAACAAATTTGAACAAAACATGGAAAATATTTCCGAAGACAAAAGCCCAATCTAAATGCTCAAGTCAGTAATCTAGTCACTAAACATTGTCAAATATATTCTACAGACCGCAGTGGGAACTGATTAAACATGGTGAGCTTCAGCAGCGGTTGCTTTTACAGATAAACATTTGCTAAAATGTTAAAACGGTTTCCCTTCATAACTGCCAGCTACAATTTTACAGTCCTGAGTCCTTCCAAAAGTACAAGGTCAGTCAATAAATTAGCACAATATTAACATTTGAAAAACCACTTAGTGCACACAAAACAAAACAAAACAAAAAAATCGGAAAGTCACACATAAAGAACGATAATCGATCAGTCATGGAGCCATTGTAAATCCTTTCGAGTAATATATTACACCATCATCAGTGGACGTGCGTAGTTCCTGACAGGAGCTCACTGTTATTGAAAAAAAGACCGCTCGGAAGGCACAAAGAGATCACCATACGCTGCTCACTTCACAAAGGAAGTACAGCCTCTCTGTACAGTGACGACCTCGTCTCGTATCTAACGACTGGGTTTCGCCTTCAGATTCTTTACAAGTGTATTAGAAAGATGAAAATACAAACTGATCATTTTTTTTTTTTTTTTACAAAAATACAAATAGCTGAATGTGATGGCATTTTAAAAGCAATTATATAGTTGAGAACCTTGCGTGAGTCGTTGTCGTTTTTTTGTTGTGTAAGTTTGAATGTTGTCCCATTAACTGAGTCTCATGCCACACAGCTAAGTGAACTATTCTACAGCAAAGAGACTAGAGCTCTGGATAGACTCTTACAGATCTGCTGATATTATCTACAGTATTATGAGCAATAGTTTGGAAACAGAACAGCACAACAGATTCTCAGGACATGTGTGTGACACACTAAGCGATAACATGTAGTTACAGCAAAATGTTTCTAAACATGTATACATATGCAGCATGAGCAGGACGGCAGCAGAATGATGACAATTGATAGTATTTGTCTGGTTTTATTTGCGACCGTACATTCGCTCAATGTCGTGGAGATAGTGGTTCTTCAGCTCCTTCCTCTTCAGTTTAAACGCATCTGTGACCAAGCCGGTTTCAGGAGTCCATGGGTCTGGACTCAGGTGAACTTTTATTGGGATCTCGAAGCGCTGCAGTTTAACTACAATCACACAAAAATAATATGAGTAATGGCATGAGTGGAAAGGAATAAACAGCAGAAGAAAACTCTCTACAGCGTGTCCCAGGAGTAATAATGTAGTTACTGAAACAATCCACAATGTCTTCAATTTCATTACCATCTATAATTAGTATGATTTCAAATATCAATTGCTTTTTATTTGATGTTATTTCTCAATAATAATTTTAATCCCAGATTTAGTGAACTGCCTGTAGGTGGGGAAAAAACCACTCAGGATTTAATGAGCATACGTGTGCCATGAATCACTGTGGTTCAGCTGTGGTTTATTGTCAAATCAAATTTATGAAATTTTATATGCTGCTTCAAGAGCAAACAACAAAACCTGCATTCTGATACATTTTCACTCCGAGTTTGTCTCTTGTGGGCAGCAAACGCTATTGTTATCGCAGATGGGTGTACATGGTGCAGCTGCTGAAAACGGTATACACGTTAAGGTTTTGTGCTATGAAATAGATAGCTGTTGCCAGGTTTTCTTCCATGTTTGTGCACCAAACACAGCTGAATAGTACTAAACGCAAACAGAAGCTAAAGTTGAGAGAATAGAGAATGTGGGAATGTGGACATTGTGCAACTTAGGACTGGCTCTAATAAATTACTTGGAACAATCATTTGTATATGTCAGTGTACTCATAAAATTAGAGGATTTGTCTTCCTTATCTTATCAATATCTTCCATAGTCTAAATTGACAAAGCAAAATTTACTTGATTACATAATTTACTGTACACATGATTACACTATATGTAAAACACAGGCATAATGAAGGCATTATTTAGTGCTGACTGGTAATAATAATAATAATAATAATAATAATAATAATCCTGAAGGGTGATTAATTAGTTTATCCTTAATGGGAGATTTTAAGTTATGATATATCTACATGATCAGAGGCCACTGAATTATTTATATTAAAGCATATCAGAATTTCAAGGTAGAACTAAGGAGAGCCTCTACTATCAACGGCACAATGTCATGTGAAGGCCTTTTGCAAAACAGAAAAATAAGAGCGAGGCATGCTGCATTTTTGAAAATCGCTCACTTTTTACACTATTATTTCTGGGACACATTGTACAGGGTGATATGATTCTTTGAATTAGTCAAAAAACTTATGTTATAGTCGTTGCAGAAATAATAATAATAAATAATTATTAAAAAAGAAAAAAACATACTTGAAGTGGCAACTTCTTTAATTTCCCTCAAGACTTCCATCTCCATAACTGGATGGTTGCAGATGTCCATCCATGTGCCAGTGATACCCTTCTGATGAGCCAGAGCAGTCAGGTTCTTTTGGTTTGGTACCACAAAGCTGATCACATAGTTCTGGTCACTGGAGAGCAAATAGAAAACAGCAGCCTATAAACTGTGGCTCTTCTTTAGAAATAGCAGCAGCTCTGTTTTTCACATTTCATACTGCTTGTGCAGATGTTTAGTTAACCCACCTGTTAGCGTATGCGCAGATGTTGTCAATGAGGGAGCAGTTCTTCAGTGCTGACTCAACTTTACCCAAAGACACATATTCTCCAGCCTGCAGTTTCACAAGGTCCTTCTTACGATCTAATTATTAGAGGTACGAAAATGACCAATGAAATGGGTAGCAGAAAAAAATGCTTCACTGAGTAATGCTAATAACCAGTAGTGTCTAAGAACACACTTGTCTAATGGGCTATATTAGCACTACCACCATTACTGGTAAGCAACATTAACATTTCTGGACAAATGAGCCTTTATCCATTATAAAGACCAGTGTAGACACACACCCACAATCTGGAGACAGCCATCAGGGTGAATCTCTCCTATATCTCCAGTGCAAAACCAATGCTGTCCATTTTCATCCACAAAGAAATCCTCACTGGTACTGTTGTCATACTTGTAGTAGCCCATGGTCACGTTTGGACCACCAATCATAATCTCTCCTCGTGGATGAGGCTTGTCCAGCTTTGTATAGCCACCTGGATGAAAGAGAATACATTTTACTTTAGGACCCTCAAGAACATTTTTGTCAGTTGAGCATTTTCTACACTCTTCTAAACTCATTAGCGGCTTCATAATGAACTAAGAGCTGAACCACACTGGGATAAACACGACAGGTACAGTACTGTGCAAAAGTCTTAGGCACATGCAAAGAAATGCTGTAGAGCAAACATGCCTTCAAATATAATGAAATTAAATGTTCCACATTAAAAATAATACTATAAAGCGCAGTCAATATCTGGTGTGACAAGTCTTTGCTTTAAAAAAAATATTTAGTAGTCTCAGGTACAATTTGTGCAGTTTTATAAGGAAATTAGCTGTAAGTTTTACTGAGCATCTTGCAGAACCAGTCACAGTTCTTCTGGAGACTTTGACTGTCACACTTGCTTCTTATGTTTGCAGCAAAACCCAGCAGCCTTCATTATGTGTTTTTGTCTGAAAAGTGGTTTCTTATGTAATATGTTGCTTTCTTTACTGACATACAAACATTTTTCTGTAATATTTAATTTTATACTGGAAAACTAATGTTTGGAATTCTCAAATGTTTTTGTACTGAATCAATAATGTAGAAGTCATAAAGTAAAAAATCTATAACAGAGTTTGTTCTAAAACAATAGTGTGCCTAAGACTTTTGCACAGTACTGTATGTTCCTCCATATCATCCACTGACCTTCTGCCCAGTCTCGGACTTTAACCTCACAGCAAATGAGAGGAGCCCCGACTCTTCCTGTGCTGTAGTCCGTCACTGCAAGCCAAGAGAAACAGAGTCATGATAACACAAGTTAACAGTTTCATTTAAAAAAAAAAACTTTGGAGAGAAGGTGTCAGGCATGTGAGTTGCACCTTTCCTGAAGAAAGTACATTATTTTAAGATGCAATCACTGGGGGAAAGCAAATCCTTCATTCGAACTAATCTCTAGTGGACATTGCACAACTTTCAAAATCTCAGAACCGCTGTACTGCTCACACTCCATTACATTTATCACTTGCTATCTGTTGTTTTGAGGACATATTGGTGTGCACACTACACAATGGCGAGATCCCCAACGAAGCGTTACAAAAAGGAAATAAACACAAGAGCTGTCTGTCAACTAACTATGTCAATATGGAGCCTGGGTTGGTTGTTTATGCACAATTTTGTACAAAAACAAGAAAAAGAGGAAAAAAGACAATGTGCAGGAATGAATGATTGCGGAGGCTTAGGCGGCAAGGATTGCCTGTTCTGCAAAGAGAACAGGAGGTATAATGCAAACAAACATACAGTAGGTAGTTTTATATTGTGTGTTGCCAAGAATCATGTTGTGTTTTTTTTTTATTATTTTGGCTGTTCCATTTAAACAACCATTTAGGTATGTGGGTGGTGGGGGATGGGGGTGATTTTGTAGATCCTCTAAATTAGGCTGTGACAAGAAAATCGGGGATAAAATTATTAATTGGGCATTCAGCATAATTTATAAAAAATCTGTCTTTTCAGATATTTTGTCTAGGACTGTACTATACAAAAGTGAGTCCAACTTTCATCAGCTATGAAAAATATAATATAGTCTATAATGTTAATCACTTGATATATTTTCCAAGAATCTTTTTTAAAACTGAAAATTGTAGCTGTTGAGAAACACTTGTATGAAACTAAAAACTCATCATCCTGTTTGCCTAACGTTTGTTGAATTAGTCGAGCCATATATTTCATTCAGATGATATCTGGATCACAGTGTAGTAACAACGCTTAATCCTGATTTAATGCAGGGTAAATGAGGGTCTAATTGTTCTATTACTCTTCTAACTTAATGAAGATATTAAAGAAATATAACTGAAGAAAACTGCATTTGTTTTGATAACGGATTAATATACAGATATAAAGTGGTTATGTGTCTCATTCTCCCTGTCAGGATCTTCTCACCCTCAGTGATCGTGCCTGCTCCACAGGTCTCAGTGAGGCCGTAACCCTGACCCACAGGGCAGCAGAAACAGATGTTCATGAAGCGCTGCGTGGAAGAGGAGAGAGGAGCCCCTCCTGACAACATCATTCGCACATTTCCTCCCAGCAGAGCCCTCACCTTCTTAAACAGCCTACACACACACAGACACACAAAGAATCACCATGAATCTGAATCAACATAGAAACATTTCCTTCAGTGTCACACAAACATGCACGATCTCTTACATGTTGCAAAGGGGAGCATCATAGCCATTCTTGATCTGCTCAAGCTTGTAGTTGTAGGCCAGATTGAACAGGTTCCTCTGCACAACGTTCATCTCCTGCACTTTGCTCATGACATTTTTCTTGATGCGGTCCATTATTTCCTAGTGGACAAAAAGTATGTGATTAATGGATTATGATGATCATAAAGTTAAACTGAGGTAATAATTACAGAATATAGTAAGACTCACTGGTACAGCTGCCATCAGTGTTGGCTTTAGGACAGTACAGTCGCCCTTACTCCCCTTTTTAATTTTTGTAGACTACAGAAAAGAAGAGAAATAAAAAATAAGCCATTATTAAAATAAAGGTATTATTTCAACCTTCCTTCAAAGTATTTTTTTAATCGCAGGTTAAAGACTAGTTCTTTATTTTGAGGCTGTGTTACCTGATCAGAGAGTGTCTGCGGGGAGGAGTAACCAATCCTGCAGCCGTAGGCTACGCATGAGATCTCCGCAGTCATCTCCAGCACATGGGCCAAGGGCAAATAAGCTATGTACGTGTCCGTGGATCTATCAAAACAAAGTCACGTTCAAAATAAACTGTACTGACTCTGTATGAGTATATGCAAGGTCTTGTATGGTACATTCTACTCACCCAAGGCCTGGGATCCTCTCACACTGGCCTGTCATGCCTGCAATGAGATTGCTATGGACAATCACGACTCCTTTGGGTCGTCCAGTGGAGCCACTGGTGTACATGATGACAGCCAAGTCTGATGGGACGGGTCTGACTATCTCCCTGTTCACTGCAACATAAAACAAGCATTGTGTTTTCTCAGATGGACAGTAAGGGGGTTGATATACACGGGTTTCAACACAAATTACCGCAGAATGTGCAGGAAAGAGTCTGAAGGTTAATAGGTTAATTCAAGGAACTACTGAAATACAACAACAGCTAGATCTTAAATCTTGTACCCAATGCCAACATTGCTTAAAGGGAAAAAGGAAATGTCTAAGTATATGATGCTTTGGAATAACTATGTATATGATTCTATACTTAAAGTAGCTGGTTTATTGACCAAATTGCACTTACAGTTTTCAGGCTTTGCTCCCAGCTCCTTTACAGACTGCATGCTGTGAATCTGGATGTTCTCTGGATAGCCTGCAGTGTTGAGACTCTTGTTGTCCACGTAAATGATGTGCCTTAGGTTGGGGATTTGAGGAAGGACGCTCTACATAATAACAAAACAACATCATATAGCGTGTCTTGCTGTGCCGTTAACATAGAAAAGGTTAACATCACATCAATGCACCATCCAGAATTAATTTATTCAGAAAAAGTTGTGTATGTGGAATTTCTGTGCATGAGACAATCAGAGATAATCAGAGAGAAGAGAACAGAATAATTCACCTTTAATTTAGTTTCCAGAAGCTCCATGCTAGTGACCAAGTGAGTCACACCACACTCATTTAGTCCAAAGGCCACAGCGTCTTCTCCAAGAGTTGCGTAAAATGTGACCACTGCAACGATCATATAAAATATGACCAAGATCTCAATAATTGTTAATTAATTATATAGCACAATGAAACACTGTGTTCCATAGGAAGACAGTTCAGTCAGTAACAGGACTGCCTTCTCCTTTCTGGCCATTTCTTGCACTGAATTTTAACGCATGTCAGCAGTCTGCTATATTTTTTGCTAAATTTGCATGAGAGAGAATAAATTTGCTCCTTACATGGGAAATTGCGTCTGAAGCAGGACTGAGCTGTGATCATCCACTCAGCACGTGTCTCACAGAATATAGCAATGGTATTTTTTGGCTGCTGGCCCAGTGCTGCCAAGCCACTGCCAAAGAGAGTAACTTCAACATCCAGCTCCTGATACGTCATCCACTTGTAATCCCCCAAGATCAGCTATAAGTAAAAAAAAAAAAAGTTCTGTTAGCCATCTACAACTGAAAACTAGAGACAGCACTGATCCGATACCCAGAATAGGTATCAGGTCAATGCCAGCAAAAAAAAAAAAAAAAAAGTGGATCATATAATGGAGGGAAAAAAAGGACAAATTAAATCTTGGGATTCATTTTTATTACATTTATACTTTATACTTTATTATACTTATTTGCCATGTAGGTCAGTGTTTAACTGAATAAAATAAAAGCTGCAGTTTTGTAGAAAGCATGTTTTTAGCTATGTATTTTTTCCTATACTTTTTTTAAGTGAAGTACTTCCAAAAAATATACATAATTTTAAAGCTTAGTAGGTTTTAAAGAAATAAATATCAGACAGGTATCGATATCAGCTGATACTCAAGGTTTTAGTATCATTATTGGAAAAGAAAAAGTGGTAATGTGCTATCTCTACTGATAACCACTCTTTAGGTAGCTGGAAACTTTATGAAAGACGGTTATGAAATTTGATGCCTGTAGATGTGACCTAGATAATGCATGTGTGTGTAAACATCTACCTTTTTGAAGACCTTGCCACCAGGCTGGGTTTCATTCTCTTCACTCAGAACTGTTCGTGTTCCCAGGCATTGTGACTTGCCAAAGCTCTGCACAGCATGATCGAACAGTTTGTCCAGTGTGTCTTTTCCAGGGAAGTCCATCACAGCCAGGGAGTCGAAGTGGTCCACTGAGCGATATGGTCCCTCTATTTGACCTTTGGTGGATTTGGCCTTGAGCCGCTTGGCCCGGGTTATCTTCTCCTGGGCCCCCGTTAGGAAGTACCAGGGTAGGAAGCTCACCACTGAGTACAGCCATACCACCATGTGGACTGGGATCAGGAGGACATTGCTCAGGTCCATTTTCATAGTCATGGGAGTTTAGAGACTGAGGTGGCCAAAGCTGAGTGAGGTTTCTTTAGTACGGTGCTATTATACGAGTCGTGTGGCTGTACAGTTGCAGAGCCTCACTTCCTCTTTTTTTAAAATGTGACCTAACAAAGACAGAATCACAAAGCATACAAAAAGCAAATTAGAGAAAAAGCACCTACAATGAAGCTCTGTGACACTTTGTTTCAGTGACAAAGTGGGCATTCATTTCTCTGCACGAATAAGACCTGCAGGGTTTATCATTAGTCATACGTGTGTCTTGTAAAAGATTCATCCCAGAGCACTGAACACTAAGAGCAACCAGGTCTATGCAAATCTGAACATCACCTCATAAAGATGAGTATACAGTGATGAGCTGCAGGCTATCGTGACCTCAGAACAGGCTCTCAGTGATCTGATAAGGCTGTGTACTCTAGTTCTATCTCCATTTAAAAAAACTGTTTTAATTTAAATACAAAAAAAAAAAGACAGACACATTTTTCTCTATTGATGCAAGACGTCCTTGTGATTATACAAGTTGAATAATTCAATCTTTTAACGTTAATTCTGTAAAAATATTTAGATATTGTTGACGATGTTGCCATTGTTATATTAAAAAATATTAAAATGCCCTTGCAGAGAGTTTGTGCCAGAACTACAATACACATATACAGAACTGGCACAAATATCATTTTCATATTTTTGCATATAACAATGTTAGTGCATTTTACAAATGTTTACTAAACCATGCACGCACACATTCACACTTTCGAGTAGCTACACATAATGAATAATGTAAAAAGAATGATGTAAAAAAGATAATGTAAAAAGAATGATCCAGCAACAACGTCGCCTTTTTCAGTTTTATTTTTAAAATTTCTCTTAGGGATCAATAAGGTACTCTCTCTCTCTATCTATCTAAACTTTAATTCTTCCCTAAATTTTGATGACATTGTGTGCTCATTTCAGATATTGCGATCCATCCAAAACAGGAGTCCCGTGTCTCTAAGTTGTTTTAATATCTAAGACGCACAGGAAACTACACTACCTTTTGTTGCAATTTTACCTTTTGTCTTTTCTTTTATTGTGAAATGTCCCTTGTCGCTGCTGTAACACTGGGATTAATTCCAGTGAGATTAATAAAGCACTGTCTTATCTTATCTTACATCAAAAGCCCAAAACGAAAACCCCTCACTACATTCAATCTTCTGAAATATCTCCTTCTAAGCTGCAATAAATAATTCATCAGGGACCATTTCTGTACATACACTGTTACAGAAATCTGATATATCCGTGATATATCCAAGGCATGTACCTTCATGCACATCACATCACATCAGATGAGTAACAAACAAAAAACTAAGCAAGACCAAACAATGAATAATCTGACTAAATAGGCTACGAAGTAAGAATTAGACATTTTTATTTGCTCTTGTGGATGTTTAACCATGTTTCACATGGTCAAGTGAGGAAGTGTGAGTTGAGAACCAATGATGTGACACTTCTGAGCTCACCCCACACCGACCACAACCACCAGTATGCACACAGACACATTCATCTGGATTTACAGGCTCAAACTTGGATCCCATTACCCTCAATGCAGGTTAATAAGGTTTATCATTTAAAGCCATCTCATCCAGCCAGGCTATCTGGCATCGATGGCACAATTCGAGGACAAATATCATACAATGGAGCTTAAATACAGTAGGTGCTTCCATCAGATAAGTTATTTATCCGCTGAATAGTCATCATCACACCCATATTTTAAAAAACTGAAAAATGCAGCACATTACTTAGGAATGGACCAAATGATTTCCGTTATGACTCAGAGATACAGTGATGCCGGTGGTATCATGGCGTGGTGTGCTTCAGGATGTGCTGGTAAAACATGCTGACTTCTGTAATCACACTATAACTACAGTGAACACTTTCAGCATGGCTCTGTTTCATAGACAAGCACCAACACATCATCATCATCATCATAATCATCATCATCTTCATCATCACCATCATCACATGAGTGCCTCACCATGCTTTCCGCATTCCTGCCTCTCAGAGTGGCAAACCGCATCATTTACCATCACTTATTATTGTTTTACTCAGATGAAAAAGGGTTTTCCAGACCTTAGTTTTCTCAGGAAGCATCTCCTGACATTGTAGCCGGTAAATAACCTTGCTAGCTAGGATGTACGACACATTAGTTCGCTTCCTCATCCACAAAAAAACCCCACAAACCTGCTCAATATTGAGTCTCCTTCAGGTTCTTACATAACTAGTATTACTACTACATATAAAAAAAGACCTTACAGATATCTTAAACAGCTCTGTGAATGATATTACCTTCAGTTGGTCAGAGCAGCTTCAGTGAAACACCGGCTCCTCGTCTGCCAGAATGACCGAGAGTTACCTCTCAACGTCCTACCAAAACCCGGAAATCTGACGTCATCTGACTCCATATTTTTCAGCCAATCAGGAAAGCGTCGTGCGGCTCAACGTGGACTTGCTCATTTGTTTCGAATCTCCCCTCTGCTTTGAATGCGCGTGCGATGCGTCGATTTTTCTGACGCAATTTCCACTATTTGATGACTTTATTTAAAGCCGAGAAACATGCTGAAAAACATTACTGAGGCGTATCCTGGTGTTGTGGGAACATCATAGTCTAATGAAATCTTAGGTGGCACCATGGCTGACTCAGCACTGCCAGATCACCTTCAAGTCACCAGGTAGACTGTTATACATAATTCATGAATTCAGTCATCTTCAGTAACCACTTTATCCTGGTCAGGGGGGTGGTGGTGGATCCAGAGCCTATCCAAGACACACTGAGCACAGGAACACACCCATATTGAGACACCAGTTTATAGCAAACACACCATGCACACACACACACACACACACACATTCACACACTTGTTTATATAATAAATATGTGAAGAAAAAAAGATCCACCAAAAACTCTTTTTTTTCAGTTTTATTTTTATTAACTGATATTTACACCATTTAAAAAATGTGAAAAAGCAAACACAGGATGAGCCATGTGGCCTACGCAGGTACAAGGGTCACTTTTTGCCTTCAACCATGATGATATGGTACCCGAACTTTGTCTTCACGGGCGGATCTGTGTATACAGGCTTATCCATTGTGCTGACTGGTAGCGCAAATGCAGCTTCCTGAAATGGTCCCACCATTGATCCTCGAGTCATCCAGCCCAAGTCACCCTGTCAAAAGTAAAACAAAGTTTTGATATGAACCTTTCCCCAGTTAGATAAATTCAATGTTGACCCTGTTTTCCACTGACCTTTCAAACCAAAACATTTGGTAAACTGCTGCATGTGATATGGCAAAAAAAAGCAACCATGCAATGAGGAATGCGTGAAACGCTTATCTGTGTTCAGCCCAAGAGGCCAAATTTAATTACAAATAATATAAAAACCCCCGATTTTTTCAACTACTCCCAGAATCACATGACTTCTCCTCCCTCTGAGAATCCAGAGGAAAGAATACAATAAAAGGAAATGTGGACAGAGGAACTGATATCAAGTGTAATATTTTACCCTGTACAAGATACAGGCTCACCTGATTCTCACTAAACATTCAACACATATTTAACTGACCATGATTTGTGTTTGATTTTTACTTGATTATTAATTTTAAAGAAATGACACACTGTTAAAAAGATTTTTGACCGATTTTCCAGCTCATGGACAGTATGGATACCTGATGTATATCAGATACACATTTACCTAGAACTGTGATGTCATGATCAGGGCTGGGATGCAATTTATGAGCCTTACCCCTTGTCTAGCTTTGTCTTCACTGTACTGTGATGCCACTTCACTAAAGCGCACTCCAGACTTCAGCTTCTCCATAGCCTCCATGCATTTTCCATGCTTCTCACAAAGAATATGACGCACCTGGAAGGAACAAAATGAAACGGCACATCAAATTTCATCTTCCGTTTTACTGATTAGCATACTTCCAGCTATCAGATGGACTAAAGCATTAAATCACTCAACGCACAGGTGCACTTTTTTAGGTATATAGTTACTATTTATACACACAGTTAGCTAGTCTCCTGCTGCCCCTGTCCATTGGTGGAAAGGCACCACATATGACCACTGCTGATAATTTGAGTGGTGAACCATTCTCAGCTCAGTAGTGACACTAACATGGTAGTGTACAAGTGTATCAAGCACTGTAGAGTTGCTGTAGAATTGTGAAAGTGTCCTTGAAATGGCACGAGGGGTGTGATTTGATTCTGTACACAGATGCATTTCCTTCTGAAACAGGAAGTCACTGGGGGAGTGTCGAGGGCTTGGCTGATTTCCACAGAAGCCAGTAGTATTCAAGATACGTAACACCTCCTGCCGAATCTAACCAAACTCAACAGCGGCTTAGCAAACCTGTATATCAAAGCTGTATATGAAACACTGCTTCTCAGTGCATTACAGTTAGTGCAGTCCACAGCGGTCGTACATGGTTAAGACAAGATCAAGATTTCGGAGGAGACATGAGCACAGAAACACATAAAACAAACCAACCATCTTTTCATCACACAAGGCATGGTTTGTAAGAAGAATGGAAGGTGCACATGAACAACCCATGTCTGATGCTAACAAACTACTACTGTAGAGTGATACTCAGTTTGTTTACAGGGGCGGGACTAACGTGTTCTAGAGAGAATTTGACTGGATGCAGATTGGGTCAGTTCTGATCCACCAATTTTGATTTTGGGATTTTAAGCACTGTGTATTTCCACAACATTCTTACACTTTCAATTCTAGGTGTATGGTTTGAGACGATGACACATGTTTTGCATTTGTGTTAATCTGAGCACAGGGGAGCTGTTTGCTGGATATTTATGTCTTCTTTACACATCGCTCACTCGGCACCACACACTACTGTCTCAGTGTCACTGCTGTGCTCATGATCCACCACCCAAACAACATCTGGTCAGTGGTGCTCAGTTTTTAATGGATGGACAGGACAGAGGGATGACTGACATGCTGTGTGTATAGCAACAAAAGTCAGTAACAGTACACCTCCACCTAGTGCACATGGACTGTATGGGAGATAACCTGTTCAGTGAGTGTAGTGACAGTTACCTTTACTGCAGTGCCTCCTTTCTGAGCTTTCTCCTTCTTGTCACTGTCTCCACTGTCCGAGGCACCTCCTGCTTACACAGCACACATTTCACCATCTTACACACAAACTGGGTTTATAATTTTAAAATAACCTGCCACCTTCTCAGCTCAAACAGCTCTCTATCTGTTATTGCCTGTAATTCTCATGATGCTACATCTACTACTCTACTACCCACAAGTCACAGCTGTATAACTTTAATTAGCTAACTACATAGTTTCCATATAACTAATACAAAACACTGTCCTACTCTGCACGAGCTGCTTAGCTAGCTAACTAGCCTGCTAGCTCCAGGATTTATCTCGAGTTTCTGAAGGCTTTTAGCTTGTGAAAGATCGAGTACATCGATAAATAATTCGTTGCTAATGAATTCTAAAGATATGCTGTGATAATAATACGTATCCTACCTTTTGCCCCCTTACCACCCTTTCCTTTTGGTGGCATTTTTATTAGCAGTTAGCTAACACTTCTCTCTGCAGCACTACACACAGCACGCCTCAGCCCCGGCCTGACCCGGGTTGCCAAGTGTGGCTGCTGAATCCCACTTTTTGGATAAACCATCATTTTTTAGCTACTATTATTAGTACATCTTTTAGGTGACATGGCTTACAAGCTCACTAGCAGCATCTATAATAAAAAATAATAAGTAAACAGATACAGGATTGTATAAAATACAGTTTTAGATACTTACTATCCAGCAAACGTTAGCATATGGTTCCATTTTGGTGATTTATAGGGAACCATTTCATGACCTTCTGGGAACTTTTTTTTTTTTTTTTTTAACAAAGTGTTGTTCCCAAAATGTTCAGGGAAATTTTAAACACAAAGTTCTCTTATGGTTATATGACAACTGACAGGGAACGTTACCCAAAGGTTGTTTTTAGGTACTATGTTTTGTAACCACAAAGTAACATTCTGGGAACGTTCCTGTAATGTTCTTTCATTCTCGCATAGCAAGATGTTCACCAAACTGGTATGTACTGGTTATAACTACAAAATAACATTCCATGAACGTTCCCATAATGTTCTCTTACAATATCTCAACCGTTGCCATTACACTTTATTTTTGGTATACAATCTTCTGGGTGTAGATGGCCCATTTATATAAACATTTACATGGAATTTACAATAGAATAGTAATAGTTTAAAATATTTTGCAGATCAAAAGGGAATGCTAATGAATATATATACTGCATTACAGACATGATGGTGTATTCTGCAGTTCCAACAATTAATAATTTTGCTAACATTACGGGAACATTCTCTGAATGTAACCACAAGGTTCGCAAGAGGTTCTACTTAGTAAAGGTTACCAGAACATTAGGCAAACTTTCTCCGTACCATCATGGGTTACCACAAGATCATGTGTAAGTTATAGGAAGGTTACGCATAACATTCTCTGAACCATAATGCATGACAAAGCAAAAAAAAAAATTTTTTTTTTGTCAAGCAAAACAATTGTGGAAAATCATATGGGAACCAGAAGAGATCTTTTCTCAGAATGTTTCAGCGTTCAACAACGTTCCCAGAATGTTTTGAAAAATTCCCGCTGAAAAATCTAGCTTGGTCTGTCCAGCTACTAGCTGCCAAAACTCCGGCCCAGCTTGTCAAGCTGGTAGATGGAACCCGCTTCTAAATTGCTGCTAGTAGTGCAACAATTTATGCAAGTTGTATAATAAGAAAGCAGTGTGGCAATTAGCTCAATCTTTAACATTTACTTTAGACAAATAATAAGTAGGCAAGTAAAAAATAAGGGTGTTAGGGTGGCATGGTGGTGCAGTGGGTAGCATTGCTGTCTCACAGTGCTAGGGTCTTCAGTTCAATCCTGAGCTTGGGTTACTATCTGTCTGGGGTTTTCCCCATGTTCGCATGGGTTTCTTCTGGGTTCTTTGATTTTCCTCCCACCTTCCAAAAATTTAGTGGTAGTTGGATTGGTTACTCTACATTGCCACAAGTGTGAATTAGTCTGTGAAAGTGTGTGTGCATGTTTAGTGTCTAGTGTTTCTGGGACAGGCTCCAGATCCACCATGAGCCTGTTCAAGATAAAGTGGTTACTGAAGATGACTGAATGAAGTAGTAAGGAAACTGGAAAATAGCTTACCAACGGGCAAAGAGGATATACCAGCCGGACCAGCATGTCTTGTGTTTTGATAGCTGGTTAGAACAAGCTAGATTTTTCAGTAGGTGAACTACCACTTATGTTTATATTTATGGTTAGATGGCACACCTTGCACATAGTTTGTTCACATGGAGGTGGTGTGCAATTTTAGATTTAGAGACTTGGCGCCACCTAAACGCAATCTTTAACTGTTATCCTTGGAGAATTTTTTTGCTTCTCTAACCATCCTCCTCACTGTGTGTAGGATCAAAATACACTTGCATCTTCTTTCAGGCAGGTAACATTATAGCTCTGTTTTAAGCTTCTTAATCACTGCCATAAAAGTGAATATGAACATTTTTAAGGGATGTAGCTATTTTTATATTGCCTGTTTTGTGAATTTTGACTCATTTCATTCATGTATTCTCTAATCTTCCCCATGTTGATGAATCACTGAGGGAATCTGGCCTTTGTATCATGTCATATTTATACCCCAGTGAAACAGGAGATTATGGATAAGAGAGAACTGAAAGTAAAATATGAACTGTATGTTAAGCTGACTGTATGTTAAACCATATTACTGTAATGATTTTATTTTGTTGCTTTGTGATGACTATGGTTATTACACATTTAAAAAGACTACTTGTATTGTCATTAGACATATAAATGTACAGTACAAATAAATTATTTTGTGAGGGTTAAGAGCTGTGCTCAAGAGCTCATCTCTGACAGGTTGGTAGTGCTGGGATTTAAACTCACAACCTTCCAATCACTTCTGCAGTGCTTTAGTCGCTGAGCAGCATTGCCTTGCTTACATAGTTATCTTATGGTAATTGTGGTTGTTATACTCTAAACCATGATAACCATGGCTTTAAAGTAGTACTTATGTTAAGAATATTACAACAGACATATCATAGAATGATGGTATAAGCATGGTTTGCAAATCATGGTTTTCTTGTATTATATTTCTTTTATTATCTTTTTTTATAAATTATAAAGTGTACATTGTTATTACAAATTATATTAATTATTTCACAGTTTCTGTCTGTTGTCATTGAATTCTGTTACCTAAAACGTGACACAGTCAAAATGAGAATTTGTGCAACGTAGGTTTCCATGATTTGTGTGCCATTTGTGTCACAATGTATTACATTTACAAAAATGTACACGAAGTAAAAGACATTTTACGCACAGGTGAAGACAACAAGCTATGTGCATGTTTCAGATAATAACTTAAAACATTAATAAATCTATCTACAACACAGCAGCATTTTTCTGTCTCAGTCCACTATAACTACACTTTCCCTTGAAATATAATCATTAAAATACTTATTATTTTTTGCATTAATACAGAATCCATTTAACATCTCATCCTTGAAACATAATTTTCCAATATACATTTTATTTGTGTCCCACAACATTCATGCAATCCTGTTACCTGAACACATTCACCTGTATGAAACAGATAGAAGTCACACATACAACAGGAAGTTGCATCATCTGAATTTACTGAAGATAATTCTTTTTTCCCCTCAATGATATTATGATATTGACAGATGAAATCACTTTTTAAGTAGGCTACAACCCTGAAGGTTACTGAAGATTTATTTTTTATTTTTTTTTAGGAAAAATAATCATTTTAATTTAATCACTAGAAACTTGTTAATGTCCAAGCATGGATAAACACATTTTTAGAAAGGTTAAATATGATTTCTTAGATTTAATGTTGAAAAATGATTTTAAACCGATTAATTTTTAAGACTCACAAGCACTAATTGACACCACAATCATGGAAGCACTTGTAGACTTTACTAGAGTTTGATCACCAGGTTTCAGTCAGTGACTAAAGTTAAATAAGTAAACTTGATGTGCAACAGAAGTGCAAAGAGGATAGAGGAGATATATTAGATCTGTTGCAGAGTGTACACAAAAGGCTGTTAGAAATTCATAAAGGAAGATGAGAAGTGATATTATGTTGTTTTTTTTTGTATTATCTTATACACCATTGGAATTTTTTGTTGTTGAATGATTTTTGTTACTGAATTTACATTAAATAAAAACCTTGCTGGCATAAAGTTGTGTCGTTTTCATTTTCACTGTACTAACACAGGAGCAGGACTATTTTGACACTAGTGGTGTGTCGTTCACAAACGAGTCGACTCTTTGACTCGGCTCTTTTAGGTGAACGTTGGGAGCCACCTCGCATGAATAAAAAGAAGGAATAAATGCCTTCACCCTTTTGCTGAAAACCCAGCAGTATTTTGCATTAATAATTCCTTAACTGAAATTTGAAATTCATCTAGTTTGACACAAAATAATGATTCTCTGGAGTCGGTTCTAGCGAGTTTGTTGATGTTCATGTGAGTCAGCATGAGGGTCCAAATGCTTTTTGTTTTGTTATAATAATATATGTGTTAAATAATATATTCATGAAATGAACGATTAGAATAAATGGACAGGAATCTTTTTCAAAATGCAATTTAATGAAAGTTAAGAGCAGCTGCAGCAGATACATTATTTACTGTTAATGCTTCTGTTTTGCCAATCCAAATATGTAGCACTTTTTTTTTTTTTTTTAATATATTTAAATAGATTTTAACAAAGGCAGTGCTCATGCTGTTAATCAGAATGCAGAGTAAGAGTAAAGAATTATGTGATAAAGAGGCAAAGACCAACAACTTCAACCAGCTGTGGAGAAATCGGAAATGAGCCGTTTGGGTGCCGAAAGAGTCGACTCTGAGTCGATTGCTCTGACTCATTAAACTGTGACACAGCAGTAGTGGGCTGTTTCTGATGTCACTGCAGTGTCCTCTCTGTGGACCAATGAAAAACCGGCTTGTTAGCACACGCGCTGTTGCCATGGAAATGGTTCGCAAAACCCACAACAAACCGTTGATGGAGGTGACTTCAGTAATGGATGTAAGCTAGTTATGTTAGAAGGTAGTTAGAAAAGCAACGCTAAATTACATTCAGCTCGATCTAGTTGTATTGTAAGAGTGTTATTTATGAATAAAAGCAACTTGAATGTGTTTTCAATAGTAAGGGATAGTCACACCACGAACAGGATAGTGCATAGCTAGAGTTAGCTTTAGCTAACCTGTAGCCTGTATCAGGCCAGGATTGATAGAACTGCGAGCTGATCTGTAGCATAACTAACTCGTTAACTAAAAAAAGGATTTTTTTTTTTTTTGCAAAGGTGTAGAGATGTCAAGCTCTCCTAGTAACAGGGTTTGAAAGTGAGTGACTCATGGATATAAAATTGAAAGTGAGTGACTCATGGATATAAAAGCATTATTATTATTATACAGATTTAGGTGATCAGATTAATCAGAATGCCTGACAGAATGGACATACAGAGGACAGTGGTTTAATGAACTTAATGAATGAACTTGAACGTAATGAACTTAGCTGGAGAAATAGACCTTTTAGAGATGGATAAAGGCATGGAAGCATATGAGCAAATTCTTGAACTTGGCAGAGGAGGAGCGGGTGTTGTCTTGCTGATGAGACACAAAGAAACAAAGAAGCTCTATGCTGTGAAGAAAATAGAAGTTGATAACTCTCGAAAAACAAAGTCCAAAGACAACGTACTGCAAGAAGCTGAAATTCTGAGGAATCTGAGACACCCCCATATTGTGACATGGAGCAACACTTTCTTTGATCCAACAAAAGAGCACATCTGCATTGCTATGGATTACTGTGATGGTGGGACGCTGGATGACCAGATTAAAGGCAGAAAGGCAGAAGAATATTTCTCAGAGCCTATAGTAATGAAATGGTTTGTGCAGATTGTCATGGCGGTCAGTTATATTCATTCAGTAAGAATTCTGCACAGAGATATTAAGCCCTCCAATGTACTGCTAACAAAGAGGGGGATGATTAAGTTGGGAGATTTTGGAATATCAAAGATCATGAACCACACACTGGACATGGCCTCCACGTGCGTAGGGACACCCAGCTTCCTCAGCCCTGAGCTGTGCCAGGACGTTCCATACAGCACCAAATCTGACATATGGGCCCTTGGCTGCTTACTGTATGAGCTTTGTGCACTTAAACCAGCTTTTATTGCTAAGAATCTACTGAGTTTGTTTTATAAGATTATAAAGGGTGAATACAGCCGAGTGCCTGCTATCTACTCGGATAACCTTCACACACTGATCGAGAAGATGCTGTGCTTGCTTCCTGAGAACAGACCGAGTGCTAGCTGCATCCTGGCCATGTCCTGTGTGCAGGAACATCTGGAACTGTTTATTCAGCATCAGGAGACAGAACTGACAAAGGTTAGTGCTGATCCCATACCTGCTGAGAGTGAAGATGTCACACTGACCTGCAACGACACTGTTTGTATTGAAGTGCCTGATCTGCATGAAGCTGAGAACATGGAAGAACATGGCCAAGCACCTGTTATTGTAGAGGACGAGGTGACACATGCAGGGACCGAGTCCGAATATTCAGAAGACTTTGATGAAAATGACAGTATGTCGTCCATTGAAGATTATTCAAAGGAGAATTCTTCCTCTAGTTTAGAGCATGCAGGAGTTGCAGAAGAGCTGCATGGTAAGTGGAGGTGATTTGCACATGAGACACCCACTAAGTAATTTGCTTTGCATCTAAGCTTTTCGTACTGAGTTTATCATCTTTATGAACTAGGTATGACAGTATAGCATAATGAGAAAATGTGAAACAGACATTAGGGTATACTAGTAGAGATAATAAAATCACAAACAAATATTTCCAGGTGCAGTACAGCTTTGAGATATGCTACAGGGTTAAAAAAGAGGGTAGCCTATGTTTCAAAGAACAAACATATCAAATTTACAAAAGCAGAGCAAACTCTAGAGCTATCTGCTTATCTAGGGATGAGTCAGTATGTTCAAATATTTGTTTATCTCTCTTCACTAACTGCTTTAGCTGGTTTTTTTTTTTACTGTGGATTCAAAGTTTATACCAGGAACACTGAATAAGGCAGGAATATAAACCCTGGATGGTATGCCAGTCCATCACAGGGTGTCACACACAAACACACACATTCACACGCTCATACACACCTAGGGGGCAATTAACTGAATTGAACTGGGAAATATTCAAAAGAAATTAAATAATAAATGAGGTGTGTTTGAGTATTATGTGACTACTTAAATGAGCTATGCTTAGCATTCTACCATTTAAGAACCAACAAGTGTCAGACACCCATAAACCAATTGTACTTTTTGGTGACAGACTGGTCCAACACAAGTGAAACAAAGAGTCCAGTGTGCCAGGTCTAAGAAAAACTAAAAGAACATGCAGTACAATGCAAACATTGCTGGATAAAGCTGACATTATATAAGTGCCAGATTTGATTATCACTTTACTTGAGCATGAAGTGTTCCACTGTCACACAAGTTTTAAATCCTTTCCTAAAACAAATTGCTAAAAGTTCTAATCAAATACCGTGATATACTGTAACCATGGTGATGGGGAACATGGCTATCATAGTATGAATATGTCTTAACATTTCACATCTTTATTTTTGATTTTAAAACCAGGGTGTTATGTTCAATTTATGTTAAATTAAATTTGTGCACTATATGCTGCAGTTCTCCCTGAAGATGTGGATGCTACTGAGTACCCAGATGACTTTGAGGACGAGGACGAATTGGCTGAAGTGGTGAGCTGCGCTCGAAATGCCATGCAGACCCTTTCAGGAGGTGATTCTCTTGAGCTGAAAGACAGCGGTGGTCCACTGGTCACTGTGAGGACTCTGAGAGAGAAGTATATTGGTCAGTATGCAAATGTTTTTTTGTTTTTTTCCTTTATATATATATATATATATATATATATATATATATATATATTAGGTCTGGACCCTGAGGAGGTCATGAAAAACATTGACTCTTTGCTTTGGTTTGGTCTTTTCAGTTGATTTTATATGATGTTCTGAATTCTTGTGTTTTTGCATGGACAGTTTTGTTCTTTTCGGGATTCGAATGGTAGGGCGATCACTTTCCTGTTGCACCACTTGGGAGCCCCAAAGTCATTAATAATTTGAATAATTTTACATGTGATGTTGATTTGCTGCAGTTGTGAAATAAGGTCTGTTCTCTCTGTTCACTTTGCAGAGGATGTTGGTCCTTTACTTTATGAAGAGATCAGTGAACATTTTGTGAACGGCTTGAAACCAGAGGACCTTCAGCCACAGTTCCAGCACATGGTAGGGACCGACCATCTGGAGACCTGCTACCTCATATTCAACATTGACCAAGAGACCACGTGTTGACCATGCAGCCTTCTTAAAGACCTTAAAACTGGCAAATATGACAATGTTTCAGAAGTCATAGCAACACATAGGAATACTCACTTTGATCAAATTATCTATGAAAAATAAGAAGAAACCTGAGGTAAAAAAAAAACTTCCACTATATATTTATTGTACTCCTCTAATATAATAAGCATATATGATTTATACTAAAATATATAGTGTAGCTGATATTTTGAGTGATTAAGTTTTTTCATGTGTATGAGCACACAGGTATATTTATGGGTGTCATATCCAATGTACTATATCTTATTACCAGCAGATGGCAGTCTATAGACAGAAAATGAATTGGAAAAAAGAGGCTTTGAGTGTGCTGTCTTTTGGGTGTATTTTGTTTTCCTGTATTTATTACTTATCTTGGCAAATGGTTGCTTCTGCTGTTAATATGATGATGATGATGAGTAGTAACAGTGAGGAGAAAGTGGCCTAAAAAGAAGAAATACTGCCTGATACTGATACAGAGCGAGATTTAGTAACATAAACACAGTGCGTTTTATGATTTTAATCAAATGAAAGTAAGTTAAACAGTATACCAAACTGTCATTACCAATTTATGAATAAAAATGCTTTAGCTGTTAATTTGTCATCTGCCACAATAAAAGTCATGTGATCATGGTATCACCATCTGATTACTACTGCGCAAATGTTGTATATAATATGAAAATGGACCAAATGTCCAGGCATGCCTCATTTGAGCTCAAATATAAAGCAGGAACAGGAACACACTTTTCTCTCACCTCCCAAATACATGTCAGAAGGTATACTGGCTGTGTGAATTGTTCTTGTGTGAGAATGAGTGTGTGAGTGTGTGTGCATGGTGCCCTGCCATAGACTTGTGTCCACCAGCGGCTCGTGACATTAGATTTTGGTGGGCCAGCACGAGATTAATAATGACATAGCTGCACAGGAATTTAAGTCGAGAATCTGTCACACTTGACTTATGCTATAGGCTACTACTGAGTGAACTTTTTAGCATAACCCCGTAATAGGCAGTTGAGAGTCCACGACATACAGTCATCCAGCATACAGCGTAACAGCTCAACTGTTCAGCTGTTCAACTTTTCCTCATCCCTGGCATGGGAAACAAGGTCACTGTGGTGCACATGCATTTCTGATGTAAGGACATTATCCACTCCATAATCCCCCTTTCCCTCTCCCAACTGTTGCAAAATATCTTACAGTAGAAAAGGTTCTCTAGGTCATAGACACACCGTCTGCATTTATACTTTGCCTTTGTTTGCTTTGTTAATTCAAAATATTTTCTATAAAACAAGATCTTGGTGGTCAATGAGTATTTTTAAACCTATCTAATTTGGTGTAAAAAACACGACCCTGGCAACCCAATCATTAACCTGTCTGCTTCTCCTCCTCCACTGTAAATATTCATAGAGCTAGCATGGGGCAGCATGATTCCTCCCCCGATGGTCCTGTATTAACAGTTGTTGCAGTTCCCATTTTGAGCACTAGGTGCTATAATAATTATGTGGAGCTAAATGGGGCAGTGAGCATGCTGCCCCACGATTGTACATCTAGAAGCGTGAGCAGATCAATGGAACATGAGCTGATCTGTCAAATAGCAACAATTGTATAAATTGTTAGTCATTCAAAAGAGGTAATTAGTATTTCATTTATGCAAGTCACCACTGCTCTTACACCACTTTCGTACATAATGCAGCAGAGTTTTTCCATGCAGAATTTTTCCATCAGCTGCAGATCTGCTCCACATAGCTTACATTCCCTCCTCCTAACCAGTTTGACCTAAATCTAAAGAAAAATGGAGAAAACTGTCACACACAACTGTATAGTATGCTGTCTTTTATTCAAACAGGCTCATAGTCTGATTCTAGGGTAAGGTTATGATGATGATAATAATGTATGATAATATTGTCTCATAGGCCCTTGTAGTGTGAAAGTGAAGTGGTGTGGGCATTTAGCATTGACATAATAATATCCTATTTTACCGTCTGACATGGGGCATTGCTGAAACAATGAGCTGTAACTGCTCTACCTAGTAGCAAGTGCTTCGCCCCATGACACAGAACAGCAATTTAAAAAATTAGCAGAAATGGCAGAGGTGTGTAGTAGTCACGCATTGCGCTCTCTTTACAACAGACTGGTAACAATAGGGGTGTATTTAATTGGTATTCTTCTAAATGCTCTCTCAGCCAGGTGCCGTATGTCCACCCAGTACTGCAGGGCCTTTCCAACAGTGGATTACTGACTCACACAGAACACGTCTTCTGCAGTGCAGTGGATAACCTACAGTTTTAAATAAACCATCAGAGTTCATAAAAGAACAACAAGCACTATTCATTTTAATATTGTTTGAGTAAAAGTATTTTACTTTAAACCATGTTCTGAAGCACACTTTCATAGACCTGGTACGTGAAATCTCAGCATGTCCATTTTTATTTGATTAAATAGAAAAAAGTCTTTCTAAATGTATACACAGCATGTGGAGAAACCCAGGATATAATGTCCATGTATAAGCTTAGTCTTCCATGTTGATTCAACATCCAACCAGCATTTGAGTGATGACCAAATAGCTGTAGAAACCTCCAGGGCTTGGATAAACTCCCATGGAACAAATCTAAAAAATCTGCACTTCACTTGAACTGACTGAGAGTGGGTCAGAACTGAAGAGAAAAAACATCTACTCCTATGAAAAATTCACATGCAATCCCACAAAACACAGCTCTTTTCTCCAGGTTACAGTCTCTTGGGATGAGAAAGGGTGAACTAGCTCAGGCTTGGTTCATGGAGCCTTTAAAAACCTTCATAAGACTGATAGAACATCCACTATGCTTTATTCATCCTCATGTGAGCACAGCAGGGAGGAAGCAAAGGTAGCACAAACGCCGGCTGGTGTGAAACTGTTTCCATGAGCCATCTCAGCACTATCCATCCTGGCCTATGACACCTGCAAGCTGGTCAATGTTTCATCCGTAGTGGCATTAATGACTGTGAAAGCCTGTTACTTGTGGCTTTGAAAGCAATGTGCTAAATGTGACGTGCCGTTGACTGATTGCTGCATGAGTGCTCAAAACTTCTGTGACAAATGTTTCCTCCATTAGGTCTCATCACTTACACTCATTCAGACCTTCTCACTCTGGAGCTTCTCACTCTGGAGCTTCTCACTCTGGAGCTCAAATACTGTGCCTTTCACCAAGATAAAATATAACTCTGCACTTATAATTGGCCAGTGCACTTGTGGGTTGTTGCTGTCTGATATTATTCTTAGGTACAGATTTTTCTTTCTTTTATGAATTTTACTGCTTACTGGAGCCACTTATAATTGTGTGATTAAAGAATTTTAATTATGTGCTTAAAGAATTTTAATCCTTTCATGCATAGTGTCCACATTTATGGCTGTTTTTTGGAAATACAGTCCCCTTCAAAAGTATTGGAATGGCAAGGCCAATTCTTTTGTTTTTGCTAAACACTGAAGACATTTGGATGTGAGATCAAAAGAATATGAGACAATAGATCAGAATTTCAGCTTGAATGATATGTACAGCTTGATGTGTTAAACAACTTAGAATGTGGCAGACCACCCAATTTTTGGGTGAGCAAAAGTACAGGAACAGGTAGGCGTAAAGTAAATTAAATTAAATAACACTTAATATTTGATTAGATATCCCTTGCGTGCAATAACTGCATCAAGCTCGTGACCCACTGACAGGCTCATTGAAACTGGACAGGAAATCATCTGGTCTTTTTCCAGTCTACAACTGTCCAGTTTTGGTGAGTCTGTGCCCATGATAGCCGCAGATTCTTGTTCTTCATTGACAGGAGTGGAACCTGATGTGGTCTTTAGCTGTTGTAGCTCATCTACCTCAAGGTATGATGTGCTGTGCATTCTGAGATGCTTTTCTGCTCACCACGGTTGTAAAGAATGCTTATTTGAGTTACCATAGACTTCCTGTTAGCTCAGAACAGTCTGGTCATTGTCCTGTGATCTTTCTCATCAACAAGGTGTTTCAGCCTTCAGACCCTCCGCTCACAGGATGTTTTTTTGTTTTTGCACCATTCTGCATAAAAACTCTAGAGACTGTTGTGTGTGAAAATCCCAGGAGATCAGCAGTTTCTGAAATACTCAAACCAGCCCATCTGGCACCAACAACCATGCCATGGTTTAAGTCACAGAGATCACACTTTTCCCCATTCTGATGTTTGATGTGAATATGAACTGAAGCGCTTGACCTGTATCTGCATGATTTTATGCATTGCACTGCATGCTGCCACTTGATTGGCTTATTAGATAACTGCATGAATATGCAGGTGCGCAGGTGTTCCTAATAAAGTGGATGATGAGTGTATATTTTCTATAGTTTTGTCACCAGAATTAAACATTTTCATTTTTCTATTCATTCTTTTTTTATTTATATCTTTGATACACAGTATTCATACACACATACAGTCCGTTTACATTTTAAATAAGTGATATTTAGAAAATGTGTAATCTATTTGACAAATATTTTAAGTATTAAAAAAAATCTAAACATTTGTTTTAAATAATTTATGCATGAAAGAGTTAAGGTCCCAGCATCAAATGGCTTGACAGGATTAAATAAAGGGTGTGCAGGGCAGAGTAACTGGAAGAGTTTTGCATCTATGTGATCAAAGTAATCCAAAATGAAATGAAATTGCTTCTGTTATGCAAGTCAGTTTATTACATGACTATTACATATTACATACAAAGTATGGATAATGCTGAGAAAGGTTACACACTAATCTCATGCCTCAATTCAAATACATCAAAGTAGATGTATTAATATAAGCTTCATCTTTACAGGACCTAAGCTCAAATGTAGCCACTCTCCACAATAAATCCTATTTCTGAGTTAGTTACAGAGCCTTATATCCGTAAACCTTGACTGCCTTTAATCCTTCCTGCTTTAAAAAAAAGCATCATAGCATTTCTAGTACATCCTTGTTGTGAAAAAGGAAGAGTTTTCTCTGACTTAAAAACTGGGGGCAAAAATTTCAGCAATGATAGCTGACAACCTCTTTCCTGGCCTTGTAATCGCAAGAACATCATCATTAGTGAGCACTGTGTTCTAAAGAGAATACCAGAACTCATGCGGCAAAAGTGAGTATAATTGTACGTACCTTGATGTTTCAATGTACTGTATGTTCTCATGAAATAATGTTGAACTGATTTCACAACCATTATATATTCTAGAAGAGTTGAAAACCAATAAGATTCAACCCAGTACATTTACACTGTGTTGTGTGTATGTGCATTATAGACGAAGGAGCAATGATGCGGTCTGTGGAATTCACAAAAAATGAGGGCATATGCATGAAAGCTGGTTGCACTTCCTCCTAGCACTAAAGCACTTAAGACAATAAGAATCTCCAGGCTGTCTTAAATGAGAGTACTATGTTGTATGTCTTAGGTATGAAATATTGATTGAGATGGTCCAGGGTGAAAGCAGGTTGACTCCAAAACATTACTCTTTAGACAAGTGAGGTGGAAGACAGTGATATTAGCCTGCACTCTAATCTGCCCTCAATGCCTGTCCTGGGACTAAAAAAACCCACAATGGACAACATCGTTTCTAGCTAATACCAAGAGCAGACAGAGGGAAGCCAGAACAGTGGGCAGAATCTGATATAAGTCCAGTGGATGTAAACTCTGATTACTTTTGATGCGTTGTATGGCACACAGAGATGATGTATAGCACTGTATCTCACTAAATACAACAAACAGAGATAACAGCTGTCAAAACATAACATTTATAGTTCAAACTATTATATACTCTTATGTATACCATTTCAGCTGATTAAATAAGCCATTGTATTTCTGTACAACCCAATATAAAATGCCTGCCAGCATTATTAACACTCTTCATAAAAACAAGCAAAAACCATAAAAGAAACTATTTATCTTTGTTCTAATAAGAATCATTAGAATTTAAATAATAGTATTTTCTCTCAAAATACACTATATAGCCAAAAGTATGCGTACACCTGCACGATCACACGCACATCCCATTCCAGATTTAGTCTCTCCCTTTGCTGTTATAATAACCTCCACTCTTCTGGGAAGGATTTCCACTAGATTTTGGAGCGTGGCTGTGGGGATTTGTGCTCATTCATTCAAAATATCATTAGTGAGGTCAGGCACTGATGTCAGGTGAGGAGGCCTGGGGCGCAGTCGGCATTCCAGTTCGTCCCAAAGGTGTTCAGAGGGGTTGAGGTCAGAGCTCTGTGCAGAACACTGGATTTCTTCCACTCCAGCCTTAGCAAACCATGTCTTCATGGGCCTCGCTTTATGCACAGTGGTGTTGTTGTGCTGGAACATGTTTAGGCCACTTAGCTCCAGTGAAAGGAAATCTTAATGCTACAGAATACAAAGACATTCTAGACAATTTTGTGTTTCAAACTTTGTGGCAACAGTTTGGGAAGGCCCATATAAGGGTGTGATGGTCCACATACTTTTGGCCATATAGTGTATATATGCCAAAATATTGACAGTCCTAATATGTATTTGAAATAAATGCAAACTAATTGCCATTCTTGAAAAACTTCTACTATTTTTCATTTGGTCTCAGTCTCCAGGAGCACTGTTGTTGCCCATGTCATGTTTACATGTGGTGTACATATGAGGTTGCACACATATAAAATTCATTTGTCATGAACTTTCAACACAAAAAAGAGACAGATGGTTGTCGAATGGCATGGAAATACTTTTAAGTACAAAAAATGAACATGCCTGAAAAAGTTACTGAAATTTGTCAGTAATTGGACCCATTTACCCCCCCTACACACACACACACACACACACACACACACACACACACACAGTGAGGCGGGTGGTAAAGGAGGCAAAAAAAAGAGCCCAGAGATCTCAGTTCTAGATTTGCAAAGTTTAATTAATTCTTGTAGTCAAGTTTTTAAATCACCTGTTAAACTCCACTGGCATAAAAAAAGCTGTTTGGAAGCTCTGCATGAAAGAAGCCCTTCCTGAGCACATGTCACTAAAAGATGCTGCCACAAAAAATCTCAGTCAAAAATGACCATCTCGGTGTCCAGATTTGAATCTTACTGAAAACCTGTGGTCTGAATTGAAGAGGGAAGTCCAAATGCACAAAACAGAAGAATACAAAGGAGCTTATAATATTCTGCATTCTGGAGGAATGGGCCAACATCCTCTACAAGTGTCTGCAATCAGATTTCAGATTCAGATTTATTGTCACGTCACAGTTTACACAGTTACTATGTAAAGTATAAAAGGCGAGTGAAATTCTTATGTGCAGTGAACCAACATCAGTGCAGTAAAATTGTGCTGATTAAAAAAGTGTCAAAAATAAAACCATACAATGACTCTGTATGTTTAAGCTTTTATGTGTTCTATTATATATATAGCTCTATAAGCTCTCTCTCTCTATATATATAGATCTTATTTTCATAAAGGGTGCCAATAATTCTGAAGAGCACTATAGGTGCTGCTGTAATGCTGTGACACCCTTCATGTTACTGCAAATTTTATGCTTGTCACAAGCCGAGGTAAGCTCTGATTGCTTCTGACATGCGCCTTACTGCAGCAAGGTAGGCTTAAACATCCTGTCATCCTCTTTCCAAAATATTTGACGCTATTTTAAAGCCTGTTATTAAATGAAGGTAAGAAAGATGACAACTTCCCCTCTGCTTTTCTCCAAGTTAAAGAGAAGAACAAAACTGAACTGACATCAAACAGACATAATTTTCCTTTATTGTCTGACTTTAAACAGACCTTGAGGCGTGAGTCTTTATTCTGCTGTGTGATGTTAATGATGAGTTCAGGCTGATAATGACAGCCATTGTTCTTTCCTGACCAAGTGCAGATACCCTTGCGAATTATCAGTACCAAGTGAACCCTATTTATAGAGACTGTACACTAAAGGGAGGTGGAAAGATTTCATACATCATTGTCACAAACGTCCAGCGGTTAACTGAAAGCAATCTCCACCTTTGTGTAGAAGTTGATTTATGTGTGCACAACTCCGTCACCTTCACTTCTACCAGATGATTTCACAAGAAAGCAAATGTCCTGAACTTTATTAGGGGATCTGTCATTGGCCCCGTGTATTGATCTTGACCTCATTATCCTTTTTAGCTGAGTGGCGGTGTAACATCCAGCAGGTACAGGAGGGGACAAATCATACATTAATTATCTTGTTTTGGTTGCCCTAACTGAATAGGCTAAAAAAGTGGAAGATAACATAATGTAATAATGTATGTTGAACTAGTTAGCTAGTTAAGTGCACTAATACAGACTAAGGGAAACGAATGAGTATACGAATTTCCAGTGAAGGGACAACTGTGTAGCCATTGTCCTTATTCTCCCCTGATAAGGTATTTGATGTAGCACATCATGATTGCGACTTGGCAGTCATTGAAAAGTCATTAAGTTGTTGGTGAACATTTTGGCTGTGAGCAAATATTATTTGATTCTGGATAGCATCTTTTTTTCTACATGTTAAACTGTGGGGTGATGTATAATACCTGTTGTGCTAGCAGGTGAGTTATATGATAGCTTTGGGCTGCAATTTGGGCGCCCATGACCCTGTTACCGGTTCATCGATTGTCCTTTCTTGGAACACTTTTGGTAGGTACTAACCACTGCATACCAGGAACACCCCACAAGACCTGCTGTTTTGGAGATGATCTGACTCAGTCATCCAGCCTTCACAATTTGGACCTTGTCAAAGTCACTCAGATCCTTATCTCCATGAGATTTCAGGGAGAATTTTTAACAATATTTTGTTAATAGCTTTATGTTTGATTTTATACTATAAAATTGAATAAATGTTACAAACTGTTCTCTGGAGATTGTTCCAATCCTCCAAAGACTAGTCTTTTGGTTGTTTTAAGTATGCAAATATGTACATGTTTATATTTTTCAATTATATATTTATGTAATCTCATTTACATAAATATATAATTGAAAAAAAAAGAAACTACAAAAAAGAAAATCAGTAATAAGCTGTCAAGGACTATCTGAGGAGGATCTGCCTGTTGTCATTGTGAACTTGTGACAGGAGCTTTATTTCTGTGTAGATTAAAGATTCTTAGTATAGAAACAGATATCAAACTTTCCACTGTACTTGTTCTTGTCTGCTTGTGATTGGAAATTTGTGAGTGCAAATCTCAGGCCTGTCAGAAATCCGGTTAGACCTCTAATCTCCAGCTGCTCTGTTATATGATTGAATGGTATTTGGTCTTATTTTTCAAATGTGGAACTATAGCTCCAGCTCCAAGTATCAGATTCCACAAAAAGATCCTGTACGTGTACTTGTCACAGCTCCTAAGACCCAATTATTTTTAGATAGCATCAAGAACACTCTTGTTCAATAATAAACTAATTCTGTACTTGAGACATCATTTTTTAAAAAGCTACCAGATTTATAGGAGCCACCAAGAGGGCTTACCAAGCCAAGTTCACTTTTTCTCTCAGATCCTTTAATCCAATTTTTGACAGCACAGTACACTGACATCTGCAGTATACTGAGTGCAATATTGTGCTATTAGAGTCTGCTTGATATCTCCATAATCTCTTCCCAAAGGGCTCGCACAGGAGTCTGAATCCAACATGTCTTGTAACAGATCACAACAATGAACTTCAAGAAACGAGAATGTTCAAGACATGAAGTACTTGAGTGTTAATAATCCAGTTTGGGCAACTCTCCAGGTAAACGATCTGTGACATTATGAACTCTGTGGCATTTTTAAGTAACCTTTCTGAGTCACTCGAAATGCACTGTGAAACTCTTTTTAGGGTGACCTGACATTTGAAAGCTGTTATGAAGCTCTGTGGAGGCAAGCAGTGTTTTCCTCAAGAGTGTGTCGCCAAAACAAAAGCGCCCCGCCAGTAGAGAGGAAAACTGCTGTCTCACATCAACAAGTTAATGATGCTAATTAAGAGTATAATTAAGACTCACCAATTGATTCCTTGCCAAAGTGGAAGAAAGTCCTGTTCCTGGATTATAGCTCAATCCTGAAGCCTGATGTAAACGCTAAAACAAAAGTATTAAAGCAACAACAGACCAAGAATTCATGAATCAGACTTACTATATACGTTTTACCCCTCATTTCCTAATAATTTTCTTTTTTGAATGTTCTTTTTGAATGTTCAGTTCATTAAGTAAGGAATAAAACACGACAGAGTGTGCTGTTATAGGAAAATAATCAACGAAAGTGTGGTGTGATGCGGCCTGATTAGAAGCAGAGTTATTACCACCCCAAAGCATGTCCTGAAGTGTTTCTTTCCTCTTATACCACAACAATTTCACAACAATTACATAAACATTACTTTTTATCCATTAATAGTTCAATTTAATGTTGTGGAATGCTCATGAAATTAGTTAGTTCCTTTTATCATAATGTTATAGCAGCTATAAACAGTCGTTCCCTAACCAGCCTCTCTTTTTCTTGAAGTTAATGAAACAAAAGCAGCTTAAATGTTTAATAAACATCTCCTTACAGAAAGTTGTACAGTATGAATGACTACATATTTTTCTTTGTTAAATAACAACACATTTTATTCATTTATTATTAGTCTTAGATTATGTACATGTACACCAGACACCTCGCTGTGAATAAGCTGTTCCTATAGAAATGACAACGCATTATAACATGCACATAAAACATTACAGCCAGGCACTACTGTCAGAACTGCTGTTATAGAAAATAAATCAACACTTTGTGGCTAATCAGAATCATGTATTCAACAGTGCTGTTAACCACACCACAAAAAGTGAATTACATTCATGTGGAAATATTAGAAATAAAAAAAGTCAATATTTAAAAATCAAGCCCCCAGAAAGTATTACTCATTTTTGTGTGGATTGAAAAGCTTTTCTATCCACAGAGAGCCTTTTAATATACCAAAGGCATAACTAGACAGTGAAATATTGTAGTTTTTATTATGCTATCATTTTAATGAGCCCTTGTTCATTCAGAGGCGGATTGAGACATTTTGGTAAATGGGAAGAGGGTGAAATGTCCAGAAGGCGAAAGTAATAAAAGTTCATTATGGCCTGTTGGGAATTTTACTCTTCCCGAAAAACAATGGATGATGACGGCAGACATCTTTCATGTGCTGTGGAGCGAAATGTTAATAACCTTTTCAGATTTACCACACAAGTGGGGCTTTTACTCTTAATTATGTCTGGCGGGAGACGTCAGACAGGCACCGTTAACAAATAACCTTTTACACCATGGTGCAGGTCAGCATCTCTCCTCCTTCCATACTGATTTGCTCAACAGTTAACAAGCATTTACGCTTTTTTTTTTTTTTTTTTTTTAAATTTTTTAGACTCTTTACACATTTCACACATTTTTTCACATGATGAATTTCATGTAGTGCATGCTTTTATTTTTCATGTGATTTTTTTTCCCATATTAATTTTTTCACAATGTATTTATTTTCAATTTTTTTAACATCATGTGATTTTTCTCATGATTCATTTCACATGTGATTTTTTTCATGATTCATTTATGTCAACATGTGATTTGTTTCAAATGATTCATTTTTCATGTGATTATTTATTTGTTTAATTCACTTATTTTCGTGTTTTTTTTTTAACTCATCATTCATTTTCATGAGATTTTTCACATGTTGGATGTGTGATTTTATCTACTACATTATTCACATGGTGTCATGGATTTACTTGAGTTCATGTGCACTTTCATATGTTTTTCACATGTAATCACATATCACTCACATAACCACATGTGAAAAACATATGATCATGTGAAATGTACGGGAGAAATCATCTCCAGGTCAAAAGGTGTGTCAGGCACAGACTGGGTTTGGATATAGGTGCAGGGTTTATTGAATGAAGCAGACAAATCCAAAAGTGCAAATCAAAATCAAAGTTGATAGACAGCCAAAGCCTCAGGTGATATGCAATAGACTAGTGATGTCACGGTGTGTGTTGAGAAGGCGGGTTGCTTTGAGTAGCATAAACAACCTCAATGCCCATTTAAAGAAATGCTGTCAATGTACAGTTGAAGCACATTCATCTTTTTTAAATTTTAATTTAGAGGCCTCATTGATTATATCAGTGACCTATAAAACCAAGACAACTTATATGCAACTAATAGCATTATAGACTCTATCAAAATACAGAAAGATATCTCTGTCCACATATATTATTTAAAGCTTATGTCTAGGCTATGATAAAACTGTAATGTACTTTACTGTTATTTCACCTAGCTTACATCAGACATTTATTTCTTTTTTATCTTTACTGGTCTACATTTTACACACACAGTGCTGTCATCTAAAACAGTTTTATTTATTTATATATTGTCAACACTGGCAACTTGTGTACACAGACAAAATGCTCATTAACACTACTTGTGGAATGCCAGGAGCGAGACTTCACAGATTCATTGAAAACACTGGTTATTTAAGGGGAGTGTATGGACTGGGAGCTGGTGGCTGTGATTAGAAGACCTTCGGGAAGGAGTTTGTACTGGTATATGGTGTAGATTTGACAAAGTGGTCCACAAAATTCATTTTTATTCCATCCATACCTTCCAGAACATGACCAATAGTGGGGTGGAAACAACTGGGGCTTTGCATTTCCATTCACACATGGAGGCTTTGTCAGTAAATTAATAATGCCGTTCTAGTTCAGTGTAGCATGTTGCTCTCGTTCTGTCCGCTCATTTATCTAAGAAAGTGACCTTTTACTGCAACCCTGAAATTCCTCACTATTCTGTAAGGCACAGCTATAGGCAGACATGTAGGTCAAACAAAACACCTGATGTACTTACTTGCAATAAATACAAACAGGCTTTACTCTGTAAGAGTACACAACTGGATGAGATAATCATGTATCCTTCAAAACAAGGGGAATTAAGAGCATGCTTTAAGAGCAAAGCATCTAATACATGTGCAATGGTCATTGTAGTGTGATATGTGAATTATTTCCAGGTCACTGAGCAAATTGTATATATTATCTTGGAATATTAGAGGGAAAGAGGTTTCAGTGAAACATGATTTATTCACCTCTCACACTCTTTTACTGTATAACTTCAACTGCCACTTAAATCTGAATAAAGTATTGCCAGTGTAGACCACCTGGTGCTCAGCAAGTTAGCAACTCTTATTGTTCTTTTTTTAATGGACTGAAATGACATCTTGGAATTTTAATACATGACAGGCTCCAGTTACTTTATTCACCTCTGAAAGTTATTCTAGCACTTATTCATATTCTAGCACTTCAGAAAGCCATGAGGCATCACAAAGTTTTCAGTGGTATTTCAGTTTCAAAGTAAGTTTAAGTTGATTTTCTTTCAAAGCATGGATATCTCATGAAGAATACCTTTTTACTGTCATTTTCTGCTACTTCAGCAGCTCAAAGTTAAGTACAAAACATGTCATTTTACAGGATCTATTATTTATAATAGACTTGCACTACTTGCACTAAAGCTGAACACAACTCGAAGCAACTTAAAATATCCTCAAACAAATATTGTTATTTACTGCTCACATCCAAACACTTACTTCTCGACAAAATTCATGTCCTTCAGGTGGAAGAATTGCAGTGTGTATTTGGACGAAGTGATGAAAGAGATAAGAGGATAAGATGTGACTTGTACAATATTAAATTGCAAAATTGCACTAGTAACTCTAAGTGCAAATAGAAATAAGATGCTAGTGTCATTTAGTGATATACAGATGGGTAAACACTGGGAAACAATTAGAAATAATGCAATGTAATGCAATGTAATGCAATGTAATGAGGTGGCATGGTTAGTGCAGCAGGTAGCATTGCCGCCTCACAGCTCCAGAGTCCCAGGTTTGATCCTGAGCTTACTGTCTCTGTGGAGTTTCTGGGTATGCTCTCCCTGTATCTGCATGGGTTTCTTCTGGGTGCCTCCCACCTTCCAAAAACATTCCAGTAGGTGGACTGGCTAAGATAAATTTCCCCTAGGTGTGAATGCATGGTGCCCTGTGATGGACTGGCATCCCATCCAGGGTGGGTTCCTGCCTCACACTCAGTGTTCCTGGGATGAAGTGATTGCATGAGGGAGCAATGCAGTGACCAGTGAAAACTTTTTCATTTGGAAAAGAATGACATTCATAATCATCAATCCCTTCCCAATTCTTGAATCCCACAAATTCAAATGACATTCTATGGAGAAATCATCTAAACTAAGTAACTGATCATAGTTTCTTTAGACAATTATTTTACTAGGTTTGTTGCACATAAGTTGTGACCCTAATGCTACTTAATGATAAGTTAAATGACAGTCTAGTACTCCAACGTTATTTAAATATCTTTCTCTCTCTTTTTATCCGACTTGCTGCTTTCTGCACTTAAACTCGTTCAGCGTGATTAGTCCTCACTAAAAATCACACAGGATTTAGGATAAGAGACTGTGGGCTTTGCCAAAGGGCACAGTAAATGTGCATACAGGGCAATTGTGAACACTCTTCTGAATCCCGAAATGAAAAACCCTACAGCCATGCAGATCTTGCAGGCATATAAACAAGGTTGCTATTAATATTTATAAGAAAAATACATTCAGATTATTAGCTCACATTACAGACCTGACATTACATGTTTAAAAAAACATAAAATGTCACAATAAAAGTACACATTAATCTCTCTGGCATATTTTTAAGAATATTATCATAGTAGCATGCATGTAAGCATGCAAATTTGTTATATGAACATTGGCTCTCCTAAATGCAAACTATGTTCAGGTTATTAAAATGCTGAATAATTATGAGCACAACTCTGCCTTCCCTTTTATATCTTCCTGCCTTCACAGAACGAGTCTGAAGACGTACAGGCTACAATTAATCATCTACTGCCCTGAATAATAATGATTGTAACTAGTGCAACTAGACACTACCTTAATAAGTAGTGTATAAACCGGGTATGTCAGATTCCAGGGTTTAATGTTCTAAACCTTATCAAGGCCTTCATGGGCTTCAGATTGGACAGAACAGATTACACACATTTGCTGGACAGGAAAGTCTAGAGTAGGCTCTACTGTACAATAGGCTACTAGGGCTAGTCTATCAGTCTATTATCCTTTTCTATGCTGTGATTTTGGTGACTATTTGGAACCATACTGCCTGTCCCCTCCACAGACTGATTTCCATGGAGTGACTCATTCCACTAAAGTACTCAAGAAGATTTTTGGATTATTGGAGATTTTTTCTGTGCACTGCTATCAGGCTCCACACAATGCCTCCTCAGCGTACTGTCCTGTCCTGTCTGTCAGATTGAAAAATAGGATAGAATCACGATAATACAATATTTACTGCACGCAAAAAATTGCTTTATTTTGCACTCATGAATTATTTTGCATTGAGAAGGTTTCAGTCATTTCTGCACTTATCTCTTAGCACTGGTTGTATGTTTAAATTAAGTGTATTATTTTGTAATGCGTTTTTCAGTTACTATAGTGCCCAAATCTCCTCTTGGGCATCAATAAAGTACATCTGTCTCCCTGTCTATTACACTGATAAATATACAATGATCACCATCTGGACTGTTCCAGATGTTCAACAGTCTGTCTGATGTTCAACAGTCATATAGTCTAACAGTTCAGTGTATAATAGTTCAATAGTCTTTTTGGACCTTTAGGTATAACTTATTGGTATAACCAATCAACACACACACACACACACACACACACACACACACACACACACACACACACACACACACACACACACACACACACACACACACACACACACACACACTGCACTCAGCTACTCACTTTTCCTTGACACACATTTCACTTAACTGCTCCCTATCTCCCCAAAGTGTAATAACAGAATTTAGTGCTAGATCCAGATCCTGTAGCGAATCACCCTGTCAGTTCTAATTCCAAATCAACATGTTCGGTTGTCACCCAGCTCTTTTTCACAAGAGCACGGTTATCCATCATCCTCTCACAGTGCAGAGTGCAGTCATTCAAACAGGGGCAGGAATAAAGCTTCATTCCTCAAACCTCCAGCAGACACAGACGTAATGAGCTATTTGGAAGTGTGTCTTCCTCACATGAGTGACAGAGGGCATTAGGAGCAAGGCACTGAGAGCACCAGGGAACATCGCTATCATAGACCTGTCACTGCCGCTGCTTTGACTGACAACTTGACACATACTTAAAATGCCACTATGAATATCATAGATCATGAGTGTGACCTTGTGAAACGTGGAGAACATTCCACTTAATATACTCTCCTCCTAGTCGTCCTTAACTGTTCTGTGGAATAGAGTTTATGTAACCTCTTTCCTATTATAACCTATTGCAATGTAATGGAGTATCATCAGCACTGGTTATGTAATTCAACCTGTATTTACACCAAGGTAGAGCCATCATTTGCAAGGCAGTACAATACAAATAAAAAAATATAAAAACATTACAATTAATAATTGTGATCTAAAATTATAGATTTAAACATGGATAGACCAATAGACCAAGTGATAAAAGACAATACAATTAAAGCAGTAACACAATGATAGCATAATAATAAAAGCAGTGAAACAGCCAACAATCTAAAGAAAAATTATTTAAAATTGAACATTCAGAGCCAGACTTGTGCTGTATTTCTCACCCTCATAAGGGTTTACATATAGCAAATGATCTAGCTGTGCCTTGTAGTTTTCAATCTCACTGGTTATAAGCCTGTAACAATGCAAAAAATAACTTTCCTGCAGTGTTCTAAAAAATATCTGCTGTAATAATGCTTTGCTTCACGATGTTACAGAACAAGTTTCCCACAATGAAAAATGCAGCAACATTGTAGGAATGTGATATAAAATATTTCTTAGAACATTCAAAAAGCTTGACAGATTGAAAGTTTTTTGAACCAAAAGTTTCTAGTGCCATAATTTTAAAAAATTAAAAAATGTTTTGCTAACCTAAAAATATTATTTGGGAATCATCTTCCTATGCAAAGGAAAAAAGTTCTATTACTGTAAAAGTAACCAGTCTCAGTTCACTAGCAAGGTTATATATGAAACACAAGGTATGTGAATGTCTATATAATCACTAGCACAACTCAATTGCACACTAAAACAAACCCTTCCTGCTTTAACATCCTAATTCCATCTTTTCTAAAAGAGACTCTGCATCTGGAACAGTTCCACTGTGGTATTGTTATATTTCATATGAAGTGCTCTGGAGGAAACATCAAGTTTAAAGCAAGGCCACTGAAATACCACAACCCGTAAAAACACGTTCCAGCTGCTTATACAGCACACTGCCACATTTTCCTCTCAGACAGTGATCACAAAGAGAGCTGCCAAAGTACACACTCCAGCAAGGATACAGCCTGAGCTTTCATACACGTTTACAACCCGTTCCAAATCAGCTTCGAAAACTCCACTTTATTATTGCGCCACTTTCAGTTACTGAGACTAATAAGATGCAGAACTTCAAAGGCAGAGCAGGAAGCAGTGAGACGATAAGGCTTAGAGTGCTGATGTAGAAGCACAGCCTCACTCTCATTCCCTCATCAGCTCGGCTGTATTCTCTGAGCTGAACACGTGCACTTGTGAATCACGGAATGGACAGCAGTGGTTTCCTGTGGTGCGATGCCATTTGCACTCCAACTTTACCCACAGGCACTCAAAGCTGATCAATGAGTGTTATGAAACTTTCTAAAGCTGTTCACTTCTGAGGGATAATGTCAAGAGACATCTGCAAAGGGTCCACGCTAACAAATGCTGCAGTTTAATGATGCTGATATCTGATGTGTTAAAGTAGTTTGGCAGAAGGTTCCATATTTGTGTTACATGCATAGTTTTCTGTCTGGAATTTTGTAACTCGGGATAGTCCTTGCCGCAGAACCAAAGGTCCAGGGGGTAGAGCTGTACTGGATCCAACTCCTTCTATAAGCCAAATCCTAACCCCGACCCCTAACCTAACCCACAGAACACTGTACAACATGAAACAACACATTAAACACACTTATCCTTTCTGAAACACACTCCAACATCTGGACTTTTGGCTCGACTCCACCTAGCTCCACACAGGCAGGAGGAGCTGGGTCAGGTCAGACTCCGCCCCATGGACTTTTTGTTCTGCAGTGAGGGGTAATTGTGTAACTTTGACAAAATACAGCTTAATAATTTAAGCCATATACACCATACGACACTATGTCTAGCAAAGCCAGCCTTTCTGTCTGCTGATCATTTTGTAACAGACAGGACTCGGGAGATATGTGAGAATCCATGTGGAGGAGGTTTATTTACAAAATCCAAGACAGAATTCAAAATCAAAACAAGGGCAATGGTCAAACATAGAAATTCACAAATAAACCAGAAAAAGAACAAACCCAAAGAAGAGTCAATCAACAAGGCAAGGGTCAGAACACAAAAATAGCAATCACAGAAAGTAAGTTCAGAAAGCTCAGAACTTAATCAAATGTAAAATTGGCAAGACTTCGCACTGACTGAATGAACTGGAAGTAAACAAGAAGTGTCTGATGGGTGATGAAGAAGGAGTTAGTATTCAGGGGTGTAATGTAAGGAGTGGATGTGGCACATTTAATATTCTTTAACAAGAATATATTTAACTGTTGCATTATTGATCCATTATATATCTCTATTTCCTGAAATGCAGTGCAGGTTATAGCTAAACAGCTCTGCTGTTTAAATGATCTCAATCAAATATAAAGGTTTTTCTACATTTTCAGTGTTGCCAAATCTTGTTACAGTACAAAAAAAAAAAAGATTATGTAACTTGTTTATTGAAAGCCCTGAAACCAATTACATAAACACTCAGCCCTGAATAAATTTATACTCAATCGTTCTTTATCCACATGAAAGCTTAATTTCATTAAATATCAAAGGGTTTGATAAAACCATCGGGGCCAGAGGAGCATCAGTCACCAAGGGACGGAGAGGTATTTTTGGAGAAGCACTTCCCTTTAGCATGCGCTCTCAGATGAAGGAGCTCAGGTGCTCCATCTCATGCATTCATCGGCTGACATTCAAATTACCATCAGCCTGACCCCAGAGATCATGCATGAAAGGTTTGGCTTGTCTTGGTGGGTCTGTGAAACACACATCTGCCTGCTGCATTACTCACAGATGTTTTTGGAGCATCCAGTCCAGAGCTGACATTTATACACACACACACACACACACACACACATATATATATATATATATATATATATATATATATACACACACACATACATACATTCCAAAACTGGATTTGAGAGAATATTATGACCTCCAGGATGATCAATGACACTGAATACATGAAAAATGCCTGAAGACGCTAGTGTCCTCTCAAATTTGTTTATTGTACATAAGCATAAATCAAGAAGCAGACTGAGCTTCCAGATCTTCCACCTCTGTTCCATCACATTTCACTTTTCATCAGAGTGGACTTGATCTTTATTCAGATATCCCAGCTGTAAGGCTGAACTTGGAATAATATTATTGGCCCTGTACAATAATACAAGAGTTCAAGTTCTAAAAGGTTAAGTGCAAGGTTTACTTGGTTTCTATTAAATGAACATGTGTATTATTATTATGTCAAAGAAAACATTTTTGTTATCTTATATCTTTGTAAAGGTACACCTGGCTGACACCAGAACAGGTTTAAAAGAAAACTCTACCCTGAAAAACATGTTTATATTGAAATATTTGTGATGTGAAGTGATTCTGGTGCTAATGCCTAAATTCAATGATCTCAAATATAAGTAACAGTCAGCTTTTGCTTTTAGTTTGTACAAACAAAATTACAGTAGAGCAACCTTTTTTTACTAACCAGTTGCACTGAATTACTGCAGAGACTTGGCTTGGCTAGTTAGCAACCCATGAGATAATGAGCACAATGGTGTTGACAGCTGTATTAGCATGGAAGTTGAACAGAGTGTATAGATAAGGAGTTGAGAGAGCTGGAAAGACTAAAGGAATAAAGCACTGCTGCAACACTCTTTTTAGTCAGAGATGAAGCAAGGTGTAATTTCACCGAGCAATTCCGTTTATGTGAAATACAGCACACAAACTGTATGGCCTTTGATTAGTGACATACTGAAAAGGAAAACCTTCACTGCATTGCTCTTATGTTGTTCGATCTCTCATTGAGGAACAATCGAAAGAGGATTGCTTTTTAAAAAGTAAACACTGATTTCAGTCACGAGTGCGTGCAATTCCCTGTTGCACTTCATTTCACTTTCATCAGTGCGTTGCACTCATGCTATACTGAAATGCAGCCACTGTCCAATCACAGCCCTATGCTGTACTCAGGGGCCTGACTGTAATCAGAGAAGGGAAGAAAGGCCTGAATATGGCATTTTCTGGCATGCTGTCCATATAAAGGAAAGCCTTTTATAGTTTCTTATTGGCTAACTGTTTCCTACTGCATTAAACCCTTTATCGTCAAGCTTTTCATGCAAGTAAAGATGAAGCAAGGTGTAATTCACACCATCAGTGGGCAGTCAAAAGACATTGTGGGTAATGTAAATCATTCACCAAAGTGAAAGTGAAAAAAAAAAACCCATCAATTTCATTTCATTACAAATTACTTATAAATATTAATATGCAAGTCATTCAGGGTGGATTTTTACTTTAAGGATGAACAAGTCTTCCTGGGGTGTGTGTTTGGAACATCAATGTGAGAAATGAGAGGTTTGTTTTCAGCCACAGAAGAGCAGCTGAGTAACAGCTCCTGAAACAACTGTTTCATTCCGCTGGTATCAGCTGGTCAATACAATGCACAACACTGGAGTGGAGAAAATATCCTATTCTCATACTGCATGAAATAAAATCCCCAAATCGAATCTGACATCAGCACAAGGTCATATACAAAGAAAGAGATGAAACAAATCATGAAAGCCACAATATCCAATGTTGATATCAAGTGGAGTAAAATCCCAGCCTAGACACTTTATTCCAAGGTCTATGAGCACATGATGCCTAACTGTTTCTGTATTTCAGTGTCCTACTTCTTCTAGAGATTATTCTGAGATTTCAGAGAAAGACAGGATGATCAGTCTCTGTCAAACACTACCATAAAGATGTGAAGAACCGGGATGCACATGAAGCTTCTGTGATTGATGTCCTCTTGCAAGAATAATCTGGACTCAGTAATGTTCTACTGCCTGCTTAGATCCTCATTGGCCAGCATTCTGGGCACACGTCCATCACTCATGCTACTGGATTGCCTCCAGAATGACTAATTTTTTTGAGACAGATAATGTTTAGCTTTACTTCACAGTTCTCCCAAAGTTCTGAACCAAAGTCATACTGATTGTACCACGCTATATACCATGTAGAGCTACAGGTCATTCTACAGGTGAACAGTTTATGACTCGAAAAAGATCAAACAGCGTGCACACGTGTATTTAATGGACTTGAGTGAGTTCATCTAAATTTTCTAAATAAAAAGTATTTTCCTTTCTCCTTTATACTAGATAAGAAAATAATTGCACATCTGGATAACATCACATTACACGTAGACATATTATATACTATTTGAAAGCCATTTAACCAATATACAGTATGTCACTGCAAATAAAATAAAAACAAAAATCATCATCCATTGCATCAGCTGTTATAATCAGATCCTTGCTCACTGAACTGCCAGAAGTAACTGCCGGAGAATTCATTTTCTATTTTAAACGCTTTAAAAAAAAAGTAATAATCTAAAATAAAAAATAAATAAATTATAAATAAAAATAAATTATAATTAAACTATCTGAATTTCTTTTTTCATGTTTCAAAAATGAGTAATTGTTTTAAGTGAATGCTATTTACATGGTACTGTATATATGTGAAAGGTATTACATTAGAATATTAACTAAATGTATAACAAATATTTGAAGAAAAATAAGAAATGTAAAAATTTTATTGGTCGTAATGGCTCAAAACCAATTAAAATCCTAGAATTGTCAGATATTTCCTTTTAATTGCATTGTCCTAGTTTTCTTTATTTCTACTTTTTGTCATATTAAGGTTGGCAGGACTAATTTTTTTTTTAAATATTTCTTTTTTTCTGTCATAAAGAGTTGAGTGCAGCACTCATTAATTCAAATAAAATAATGTTATAAGTGTTTAAGTATTCACAATAGTTAGCATCACACGAAAGGCCTCAATACATCACAGCAATTATCAAACTATCAAAAGTACATTATAGAACAAATTCAGCTTCCTCCTTAGAATTCTCCTTAAATTATGAGCTGTTCTTTCATTTTTAGCATTTCCACAACCACAACAAACCTCATGCTCATGAATATTCATATGTGTAAGGCTGCAGTGAAGTCTCCAGTGCAGTAGGAAAGGTGGGAAATGAGAGTGTTACAGCTATCAGTGGAACAGATGAAGCTAAAGTGGGCTTTTTAGAGGTGTCAGAGACATGAAGTAGGTGCAGCTGTAAAGGATGCTGAGGAAAGAGAAGTCATTGCCGGTGGAGTGTTGTCCTGAAAATGCCTCCAACACCTCCAACTAATACTATTAATGTAATACGCTATGCAGCAAGTAAATAACATTAGGCCTCTTTGAATTAAGAACAGAGATTTAGAGGCTGTAAGGTCAGATGGTGAGAAAATTTGATTATATTTGTGCTTTGGTGAAATGCCAACAGTGCACTTTTAGTGGGAGAAAGAGCATGTCACCTGCTCTACGCAAATGCCACACTGTCAGGCAGAATTGCTGAGTAACTTTTTGACCTTTTCTGGACAAAGATTATGCCTAGACCCACCAAAACATGAATTCAGATAACTAGAAAAGCACTGTTTAAATGAAAAATAATTATTATAAAATAAATGACTTAAAACACCATTGGCTTTATATGGAGATGATAGAAAGTCAATCACACTGGGGAGGGAACTTGAAATGTGATATAGTGGCAGTATGGCTTTTGTGATAAGAGCAAATGTGTCACACTGAAATTGCTCTTAAAATGGTTGATCTTTTCAGTGAAAAGCAATCAACAGGGGCCGCTTTCTAAGAATTAAACACTGAATGTGTGTCACAAGTGAATATTATCCATGCATTCACTGTGCAGTTGAGTTTGTGTGAAATGCTATACACAAACTGTAAGGCTTTTCATTAATGACATACAGAAAATGTTACACAGTCAGCAGAATATTGCATTTTTAAGAAGAAACACTGCATTTTTAAGAATAGCACTGCATTTCACTTTCATCAGTGGGTTGCACTCATGCCACACTGAAATGCAGTCACTACCCTAAGCTGTGCTCAGACAGCGTGGTTGTAAAGGGAGAAGGGTAGAAGGGCCTGAAAGCCTTTCAAGGAGATGTTGCTGTACATATAAAGGAATGCTTTTTATAGTTTCCTATAGGCTAATTGTCTCTTCATTCCTAAGGCACTGAAACCCTTTATTGTCAAACTTTTCAGAATTATTACCAAAACATGACCAAAGTGTTAATTTGACTACAATACTTACAGGCACTACACAGGCAATACCAGCTGCGTATTGCATCTCACGTGTTTAAAATACCACTATCAGTGATGATTAAGCTAAATATTTACAGTTATTGAGTTACCTGCATCTGGAGCTTGATCATAGCATTACAGAAGGTTGATGCTCTTAAATTAGACTCTGTAGCCTTAATACATGTCCTTGAGGTCCAATTGACTTCTTTTAACTCATATAAGATGCTCAGGAAACAGGTCTCAGCCCTGATTAAAGGTGCTTTCAGGCAGATCTAATTAACTTGTTGGTTTACACCACATTAGGGGATGGGCCAACAAATGACATAACAAGCTGCTTCAGAGCTGCTCATTACTTGTGCAATTAGAAATGTAATTATGAGGAGCTCCTAGTCCAGACTGGGGGATGTAGGGAATTTGTAGCTAATGGATCTTACACATGTAGACAATTTTAATTATTAACTGGAAGAAAAAAGATAAATTCACAACACTATGTTGTGTTCCTAACATTAATAAAGAGCTTGGCACAAACTGAGTGCCTGCTTTACAGTGCTGCTTAAACAATGCTTTCCCACCAATCTTATAGTGGCTTGATGTGGTTTCACAAATCTTCTAATGACATATGACTCTATGACTCATTCCTCCTGTCGAGTTTACACCATAGCTACAAGTAAACTAGCTGACAACCTACAATCCAGTTTTCTAAATAACCAAAGCAAATACTTCTCTCCTGACAGGAGTATGTTTTATTTGGACAAAATTCAGCATGCAATGTTTCATGTTTTATGTTTTGTTTGTCACATGTTCAAGCCTCAGATGCATTTAAATAGACACTATTTAAAGGTTTTCATTCACAAGTACTTTAAGAACATTTTTATTTTAACTTCTTATTGTATTTTAAACAGTTTTGATGCATCTGACCGTCTTTAATTGGTATTACATTGGATGCATAATTATGTACAGGTGGCAAGGTTTAGAAGTTTGACTCTTCTGGGAGTCACTCTGAGATCAGGGCCAGTATACATAAAGCTGCTCAGAATACATTTTGTGTTCTTAAGTCACACGAATTCTTAGAAATTCAGAAATTTGTCTCAAACTGTTAAGAGAAGCAAAAGGTATTATCACTCAGACAGAAAACATGCACTTGTGATTTTTCATTATATAATTGTATAATTGTGCTTTGACTACTTATTGTGCACTTCTACTGGCTCTTACTAGGGAAATGAGGTGTGGCTGATGGATGTACAGTTGTACTTCATCAGATAGTTGTACTTCAGGCTTGCTTTTTGTTTCTTAAATTCTGCCTCCTCGCTTCCTTTCCTTGCGTCCCTTCCTCACTGCTCCTCCCACTGAAGGCATTAGGAAAGAGGGCAAGGAAAGGAAACAAGCACAGGAGGAATCAAGGACAAATGAGATGTCCTTGTTCACCCAGAACATCATTTTAACTTGGTTTAAATGAATTCACCTATTGATTAGAACTAGAAATACACTGATGCATGTGTACATTATACACATAAATGTTGATGGTTTACACAAACAAGATTCTACTCATCACCTTCTCATATGTCTGTTTTTAAAGCACGGAATATTTAAATTCAAGGATTTTATTGGCACCCATTGTCTATTTAGCCTAATTAAGATGATTTTATTTGTGGATATTATTATTATTATTATTATTATTATTATTATTATTATTATTATTATTATTCCTTGATCCTTCAGAGCGCATTTTAAGAATTGGTATATCCACAAAAATGGCAGATTATCATCGCTTTCCATGTCATGGACTGAAAAATGTTGGATTCAGGAATCAAGGAGGCATGAGTTGGAGTTGCAGCCTATGTCATAGGATTAATTTATGAATTTATGAATTAATTTATAACACATAAGGACCTAAGCAGACTTCTATATTTTTAAGAGTAATTCTCAGAAACATTATACATATTAACCCTGACTTTGGCACAGCCATCAAGAACAAGATGCAAATTAGCACTCGTCATTTGGGATCTCTGTATATCAGGGCTTCAGTTTACAATAGTTATATTTGCTCAGTAAGCTATGGCAGTCTTCTGTCTTCAACATACAGTACTGTGCATAAGTCTCAGGTACCCTATTTTTTTAGTACAAACTTTGTTATAGATTTTTATTTTATGACTTCTACATTATTGATTCAGTACAAAAACATTTTAGAATTCCAAACATTAAATGTTACAGAAAAATGTTTGTATGTCAGTAAAGAAAGCAGCATATTACGTAAGAGACCACTTTTCAGACAAAAAAACATAATGAAGGCTGCTGGGTTTTGCTGCAAAAATAAGAAGCAAATGTGACAGTCAAAGTCTCCAGAAGATCTGTGGCTGCTTCTGCAAGATTCTCAGTAACACTTCCAGCTAATTTCCTTATAAAACTGCACAAATTATACCTGAGACTATTCATCACACCAAATATTGACTTTGTTTCATTTATTACTGTTCACTGCTCTTTAAATTTTTTTTAACGTAGAAGCATTTAGTTTCATGATTTTTGAAGGCATCTTTGCTCTACAGCATTTCTTTGCATGTGCCCAAGATTTTTGCACAGTACTGTATGTATATGTGCCGTTGTTTATCATCAGGGGTGTTTATTATCAGAGGGATTTTGCTGTGCTTGAACACTGCTTTCCATTTGAATGAGCTTCCTCACTAACCTTTTGTTCCCCCTAGGGGATTATGTTTTTCCGGGATAGAGTCTCTTCTTCTGTTTGTGCCAGACAGGATCCTCAAGCTGCATTCCGTAGCTCAGATATTTTGCTTCATTAGAGAGTGGTTTAATTGGGATCTTTCATGATTTGGCAAGAAATATGTTTGGGTGGTGTAAAAGTATGAGACAGGACCCAAAAGCATCTTGTGCCAAAATTGTGAGAACTGACAACCCTGAAATAATGTAATAGTCTACTGGAGGCACACAACTTTAACTCTGAAGCTCTGACAAGTATATATCCCTTTACTCAAAGGTTTCACAGTTCACTGTTCTTCCTGCACACTAATTTTTCTCTACTTGGCCTGACAGATCCCTGCTGAAAAAGCAACTTGGATTTGTGTAATACAAGTGGATTGCAAGAAAGAACCCAGCAAGTCCATACTAGTTGCACCAGCCTGACCAGACCATGATGGTTCACCAGCATAAACAAGCTTGGACCAATGCTAAATTTACATTGGTTTAAGCTTTCTGCATGGTTTTCTCACTATCTGCGTCCATGCTTAGCCTGTGTAAACACTGCTATGATTCTGACTTTACTTTTCCATGGTGTTCCTTAAGTATTTTATCAGCATGTTTGGTTGTAGGCCCTTAGGTATTCTTGAGTCCTTATACAGAATGGTATGGTGTAAGTGCTGTATATACAGACAAACCCATGTGTGATTGCTTTAATCATCATTTTCAGTCATTTTGTCCTCAGCTGTGGCCCGCTATTACAGTTCACATCATCCAAAACTGGACGGCATTTTATGATCAAACTGACACTCTGTCTTACTCATACTTTTGTACTGGTGTGTGGTCTAGCTTTACATCACATTTTCAGGTACTCTGAACACAAGATGTTTTGTTAGTTCTTTGCAATGCTAACTACTAGTCTGTGGTCAATTTTGGTTCTAAATTTTGCTATATGTATGTAAGGCCTATTATCAGGCAATGCTTATGAGAAATGACATATTGGATACCACTTTATGTCATCCATCATTCTGTAACAACACATTCATGTTCATATTTGGATGCATTCAATGAGATTTTGGTTGAATTGGTTTATCTTTTATCCTTCTAGTACCTAAAATATAAGAATAAAACAGCACTGCCTCTATTAGCTTTACATCTAAGCTTTTTGAATTCCTTGTCCTTTCTTATACAATTCCCTCTGAAAGTATTGGAACAGCAATACTTGTTTTTTGCTATACACTGTAGACATTTGGGTTTGAGATGAATTTGAGACGATAGACCAGAATTCTATAGAATTTTTGTTTGAAACTACCCATTTTTCAATCAAAGAATATTTGACCATGTGACTGACAGGTGTTTCTTGTTGCTCAGGTCATGCTCAGTTTGTTTCGCCCTGTTAGATTGCTTGTTTAAACAATTAATAGCTCTGATCTTGGTTTGAGCCCTGGGTTTTGCCTGTGAAGAACGCATTTGTTAATTAAACAGGATAAACCAACATGAAGACCAGAGAGCTGTCTATGGGAGAAATGCAAGCCATTTTTTGACCAAAAAAAACGACAGCAGTTGATGACAAACATTGTGAGAGCTATGAAGAAAACCCTGAAAACAACAATCAGTGACATCACCAACAACCTCCTCAGGGCAGGGGTATCACAATCCACTGTTCAAAGAAGCCATTGAGAAGTGATATATAGAGGCCATACCATCAGCAGTAAGAATTGGAAGGCCAGTTTCGAATTTGCAAAGAAATACAGAGTGTAAAGCAAAAACAAAATAATTGGCCTTGCTATTCTAATACTTTTGGACGGGAAACGGCAATTTTTGGACTGTATGTGTTTTTTTTTTCCAATCTGAAATGGATTGTTTGGCTGTCTTCTAGATTTCAACACATTACCTTAGCATAGGGACAGACTCCCCACTGTCTTCCATCACACTCTGGCTAGTTCTGGTTCTGACACTATGTTGCCCTGTGTATTTGTGTCCAGTTTGAAGAAGACATCTGTTCAGTTGACTGCAGCAGTCCAGTGTCCATCTATTTCCATGCTGGAGATATTTCAGACAATGAGAGAAGTATAGGGACAGACTCCTCACCGTCGTCCATCACACTGGCTAGTTCTGGTTCTGACACTATGTTGCCAGTGGATAATGGACACTACGTCATCAGTGTCCATTTTGAAGAAGACATCTGTTCAGTTGACTGCAGCAGTGCTTGGAATGTCATCAATTTTTTTTTTTTTTTTTTTAAATCTTTCAGACATCTCCAGACTTTGCTCTGACTGGAATCCACATTTTATCTTCTATCCTGATACATCTCTTGCCTGGCACAATTGTTTATCTGTTTTCTAACATCTGATCAGGCTACCCGAGGAACTTTTCTCTCAGTCCCATGACAAATTCTTAACTGTCTGTTCCCAGGCTGACTGTACTCTGCTATCTTTTTGAAACTGGAGGTTTCAAATACTACTCTACACCTCAGGCTAAAAGCTAGCTCCTATCTTGTGTAGCTCCTAACTTGTGTAGCTAGATAGTAAGAGTAAGAGTAAGATATTCCTTTATTTGTCCCGCAGTGGGGAAATTGCATAATTGCATAGTATTCCAGTACACATTAATTGTTGCCTGTTGTCATCCCATTGCAATGTGCAACGTGTTGTTTCTAACATTAATGATTGTCAGAAACAATGTTTGATTTAAGGATGCACAAAATCTTAGGATCTCAGTCATAAATAATTTGACACAACCTGTTAGTCATGTTCATTAGAATGAACACTTGTGGCATTTTAAAATCCCACACTTTCCACACCTTATCATCCACAAGAGCTATGAGCATTGACTACAGTGCTGCAGTAAGAATATAACACATGCAGAGGGCTGAAATCCTGCAGAGCCATACACTATGGGGATTACAGTGATTTTGAACGTTTCAGCAGAGTGGCATTTCACCAGAGAACACTAAATCTGACTCATGATAAAAAAGGATGAATCTACTGCACAATCCGAAGACGCCTGATTATGGTAAAGCCTTAGGCCTGTACAATTTACAATTTTCAGACTGCACTAAAAGTGCTGCAGAAGCTAATGATGGCAGTTTATGCTGCTTTTGTATGCTACTGCAATTATAGCAAAGAATATTTACAATCGCGTGATCAGCTCTTAAATACCAGTTTGGGGAAAAAGCAACAATTGATAGTGATAGCATATATAAAACTGTGTAACATGCATTCTGTAACCTAAGACTATTGTCATGCATTTTTCTAAATTCAGCTTCCTTGTACACACATCATGTCTACATTATAAACTTCCATGCAGAGAATTAGGGTTTAAGAAGAGCACAGGAAGGCTGAATTAGCATTGTCTTTAACTGAGTGAGCAAAACAGCTTCACATGACACAATCTACACAACAGCCACTATATCTGCCTGCCAGTTCCTCCATTTTAATCATTCCCTGTGTCGTCCGGGAACATCTCAATTCAGAGCCTTTACAGTTTCCACAGCAGTAATGGTGGAGTAATTAAAAAGGCTTGTGTGTGTCTCTAAAGAGCCTCAAATATGGGCCCATTTGTGCTCTTTTGCATTGTGGCTGATAAGCAGCATTATTGAGCAGCACCATAATCAAAGTGTCTACTGAGGGTGATGCAGGACACAGTGGTTCTGGGGGAAATAAGCACTGCTGAACAGATGCTGAAAGAAGACACAGTAAAAAGCACTTTTTGCAGTGAGGGCTGGTCATGATATTAGATGGGAGGGATAAAGGTTATCCATCAATAGCTTGACAGTGAAACTTTTAGGGTGGAGCAATGCATTTTATACCACAGCGTGGCTGAATGCTTGAATCTGCTTGGTCAGTAGGTGTGCATTATTTTCATATAACAGCATGGTATGTTGTGTGTTATTCCTTACATATCACAAGGTGTCATCGATGGCATAATTTTGTCTGTGGGGCTATTACACAACTATTACATACACTTAAAGTCAGAACGTGTTGTGAATCTGTAATGCCCTACTGGGTTCATGTTGTGTTTTCTCAGAATATCAAACATGCTAAACAGACAAAAACTGTACAGTTCTGTCGTTTTGTTTAATTTGTACTTTGGACATTGTATGCTCAGTCTATCTACTTTTAGTTTCTCCTCTAAAGGCATTTTGGAAAAAAAAAAGATAATAGAATAAATAATCCAATTTGTTCACAATCATTACACCAGGGACTATATTTAACATATACTTCACAAACAATTCTAATGATGTGCTACGGATTGTGTTTCACTCTGTCTAATCATCTGACATGACTGTCACTGACAGGCTGCATGAAGCTATAGTCTGAGCTAAAAAGAAATCAGCCCCGGCCTTGCTTCCTCATACTGTTCTGTGTGTTTTTCTTATGACTGTTGGTGGTGCTGTTGTGCCTGGTTCCATAAAATCCACATTAAACCATTTGTTAACAGCAAATAATCTGATGTGGCCACAAATTAAACCTTACATTGATGTCTTTTTATCTTTGAAAGCCAAAGGGGATTAACCCTGCTAGTCCATTTATGCCAGCCACCCCTGACCTCGTATTTTCTAAATACAAGACAATGAAACATGAAAATAAGAGATCCTCATGTTTCCTGAACTTCTTTGTTTTGATCAACTCATTTCTTGTTCAATGGAAAAAGTCCTCGTTGTAATATTATGCAATTATTACCCAATGTGATCATCTGGTGTTGGATTCCTCTTTCTCTCTACACCCCCTACTCGTTCCATCTTAGTAAAACTCGCCCTTTGGTTTTCTGGCCTAACTGTGCCCTGTGCCAGGAGAGCCAGCTGAAGAGCATGGGCAATGCCCCGTCTCCTGACTGTGGGCACTCAGCACCCTGCCAGTGCAGCAGACTCCTCTCTAGCCTCTCATGCCTGTGGGGTTTGTGAGCACACTTGCTTGGCATCATTAGCCTTCTCTTCCTGTGACACAATCTGTGTACAGAGAGAATACAAATGTAAGGGCAGGACAACAAAACACACAGTCCAACTTGGATGTTTGGGATCAGATTTTTTAATTGGGTTTCAGCTCACATAAATAACAATGTTCATATATATTTGTATTATACAATTTCATATAATATATATTTCCCCCTATGATTTACATCCTTGTCTTGCTAAAACTGATAGATCGACCGAAACAGAAACATGATAAACACACTAGTGTTTGATCATCTAATAAAAACTGAAATAACAATAAAACTTTGTGTAATCATTCTTTTTTTCCTTATTGGACATGTAAAAGTAATCAGTGAACAATGGAAATGTAAATAGTTCATTAGTCTATCATTTTAAATGCAAAGAAATGCACAGCTAATTGTAAACCTGATATGCAGTAAAGCAAAATGTTCAGTGATCTCTATGCTGCACATTCTCCTTACAAAACAGTATAGAATATTCATAGGAAGCAGTTCAAAATTGGTCTGAAGGACCCAGTGACACACACTCAAACAAACAATTCAAACCTGTCAGTTAGAGATGAACAGCCCCTGAATAAGACTCGAGCATTTTGGAAAACCTTTGCTTACCTGTTACTCATCCTCAATGGCTTCTGAAATGTAACTGGCATTAGAATTAAAAACCAAAAAGTAAAACAGAAATGGAAAAAAAAGGAAAATAGACTGTCACAATCTACATATATTGCTTTCATGTTTAGGGTCCACTATGACATCTTAACTACTCAGTTGATAATATAAAGAATCAAGATATTGGACAGCTGGAAATTCGCCGAGCTCTTACGGGAAAAAAAAAGTAATTCTTGCAACAACTATCCATTTATTGTGCATGTATGTTTCCAATAGCATTAATAATAACCTCACAGAACACACAAGAAAGAATATATTGGTGTAACCTTACGCAATGGGAAAAATGGATTAGCACTGTGATCAGAAGCATGCTCTGGGATTTTAGTACAAAAAACTTCGAAAAGCAAAAATGGCCATGGGAGAGGGCAGAGCTGAGCAGCCACAGGGACAGAAAAATAAACGAGAGAGACCCCACACATGACTATAGCAGCAGCAGGAGAGTGCCATCAGTAGTATGTCTGCTCTCTAGGCTGCACAGAGACAGCATAGTTCAGTTGGACGCCCATTTCTGTTTCAAGGAGGGGCTCAAGTATAACATACTATTGCCAATATACATTATCATGCTACACAATATTTTTTTGCCCACAAGGTAGAAATGATTGTCTATGACATCATTCACTGATTCCTCCCTGAATATTGTACTGAGGAAAATCATATGAGGCAAAAAAAATTCTAAAGCAGGATGAGATGGGATTGTTAGCTTCAATATGCCTGCACATTAATCTCAAAGTAGACTTCCTTTTACAGAATGTCACAACCCATGAAAAACTAAGCATGGAAGTGAATAACGTTATAATCAGCCCCTCCTTTCAACTGTTTGAATGAATCGATATGTGAAAGTGTAAATTGTATTCCATAAAGCCCTTTGGAGATTTAGTTCACCCACAATGCTTTTATGAGTTGGTTGATTTGGTGAGATGGATTCAGCTTTACAATAAAAAAAAAAATACTACATGGATCAGTACAGATCCATGTCTATAAAATCAGCAGTGGGACTGTCATGCTTTTCCACAAAATACAGAACAAGAAACCAATAGAGTGGAACAAATCACAGAGGAAATACATATCATGCTAGAAACAACTAGACAAAAACACAAAGAAAACGTTCTCCTTGTTCTCCCTGAATATGAAAGTTGTGAGTTTGTTTCATCAGATATTATTAAATGTTAACCTCAGTAGAAACGCCATATCTATATCCCTTTTTCTATTACAAGATAAATCCACTATATTATATCCAAACAATGTCCAGCCCTGTCCTAAGTCAAGTTTCTTTTTTCTCTTTTTACACACAGGGGCAGTCAAAAATCTTCAAAAAAAAAGTGCTTTTAAGGATAATAGTAAAACTGACAAAAGAAGCAAACCAACCTATTAGTCGTGAATAATTTACATACTTTTCCCAATGCATTAAAGTTCGCATAATCCATGACTAGTAGTCATGCAACACAACTCAAACACCACTGACTGCAATAATCAAGGTAAAATTAGCACATCCTTCAAACCTAGCTCCACCAATTCTATCTACACCATCAACAATGTGAGCCAGTGGTGGGGCCAAAATAAAAGTGAGGAAGCAGAGCGGACAAAATGAGCCCATCGGCCCTAGAGGAAAAGTTTCTGGACCGTTCTGGAAGAGTCGGCACGAGCATCTCAGTTGCAGCTCTTCATCGTCAGGCCATATGGAGACTCTTGCTGCCGGCTGCTGCCGTCCTGCTGCTCAGGGCAGTCCACAAAGTCAGGCACAGGCAGGCCAGACAGGATCATCAATGATTTATTTGAGATCATAAAGGTAGGGGCAACAGGAAGCAGGAAGGAGATGTCGAATGTGTGTAGGTGCTGTGAGTTCATGGCATCATAGAAGGAGAGCGTGTTGCTGTCATAGTCCAGTAGCACTCCGAGCCTCCGCAGCTGCAGCGACGCCTCCACCAGCATCTCTTTTCCGTTGTGCCGCACCAGAAAGTTATTGTTGCAGCGGGAGAACACCCATGATGAGGAGTTCTTGCCGTTCCACTCGTTCTTCGGGGCTGACTTGTATGCCACACCCACGGTGTACCTGCAGCACAAGCCGTGTTTTCAATGCAACGGTTGTGTGTATCAAAAATAATAAACTTCTGTGTTCAGTTTGGCAGCATAATAAACCAACCCCCAAGCCCAGCCCATGTATGGTTATTGTTGCTATGTAGGTCAAAAATTTTCAAAACAGATTTGTTTTTGGATTAGGAACAGTTTCAGGTAGAACTGGACAGCAAGGCCCTCAATACATGTTAGATAAATTCATAAACAGATAAAGGCAAAAAGAAAACGGCCAAATGCTATCAGTATTGACTTAAGCTGATCTTGCTCTACTTGATAAAGTTACTGCACAGCTACCGTGGGAAAAGCAGTACTTTAAGGTTAATCTTAAATAAACTATCAGCACAAAAATAGCTTTATGCTAAGATGTTTTTTTTTTAAAAAAAAGGATGATTCAGCAAACGTGTAGCATGCCAGCTAACTTTAGCCATGTTCCAGATGTTAAAATATAGATGTTTTGCGGGAGTATGATACTAAAAGCTTATTATTAAGTCAAGCCAAGCTCATTTAAACAGTAGCTTTAACAGCAGACGAAATATCTCGCCTTTGAGCAGATGGGTTGATGGTTGTGTTCAGCTGATGGTAAAATCTGGTTTATCACACAGACAAATCCAAAGCTGACATTTTCTTTTAGCTTTATTTTTGGTTTTGGGTATGGGTGGAATATAAATAAAAACGGACAGGAATGGTTACTAAGCAGTGATTGTAGGGTCAGGAAAAAGGAATTTTAGCTGCTTGAAATACAATAATGTACAACACACACATCAGATAGTACAGTATATACAGTATCATACATGGAGACTATTTTGTAGTAGGATAGATGAAAGATTTTTGACTGTGTAGAGCATGCTGGTGTTAAAATAGGCATGAAGGGCAGCTGTTCACAAAAATGTTGACTGGGTGAGGGCTGGGTGGTATTTTTTGTTCAACAAATCTGGTTAGTAAAACCAGTGCATAACTCTACAAATATAAATACAAATCGGCAACAAAATGGCGCTGGTACAAGGCTCAGAGGAGCACTGTTCCTGTGCCACAGTTATTCACAGTTATTTTTTACTCACCATGTGGAAGCTCCTAACAACACCTCCCAGTAATGGCAGCCACTGTCAATAAATACATTGCCAGCAGCGCCGTAGGAACCTGTACCACTGAAGCGCTCTGGTGTGTGGCTCTTCTTTAAAGAGCTCTCATCTTTCTCCATGGTCAGGCAGTCGTTAGACAGGCGCAGCTTCTTATGAGCCGTCTTTGGGTCCAGTTTAAAAGGCTGGCCTGTGGATGAGAAGACTTGACTGAATCCAAAGAGACAGCAGGAACATGTGCTAGTCTAGGACAAGGTTTTTCAAGCTTGGTCAATTTAAGCATTTTCCCTGATTCCAACACACTTGAATCGACTTAGCGAGACTTCAAAACGGCTGTTACATATGATAAATAAGCAGTGTAGAGGTACTCGAGGACCAGGGCTGGAAATGCAAACCTAGGTGACGTGAAATTTACTTTGAAATTTAGCACAAGCTGACTAAATGAACCTCCTGCTCATTAAAAATGAGTTTTTATTAAATTACAGTTTGTCTATGTGGATTCTTATGCATGCATTTACTATTAGGGATTATTATTAGCATTAGCTAGTTTTTTGGATTCCTCTACTATGCTCCAGTGCAATTCATGTCTGTCAATACAAAGCTCATGTTTTAAATTAAATGGTAAAATCAAGGAATGTGGAAATATGGAAAAGGAAAATCAGTGAGAGAGACTGCAAATCTAGATGAGGATGTTTCTCCTAAAGAGTTTTCCATCCCTCACTCTCTCACTGCAGAAGTCTGGGATTGGGCTTTAAATAAAGGTCAGGCCTGACATTTCACTCAGACCTGAAGCTAAGCCTGATTCCCACCCTAATGACTGACAGCATGGCACAATGGTCAGCTGGCATGTCTAGCTTCACCTGCAGTGTGAGTTACTGTGCTTGGCAATGAAGCATTCAGGCAATGTGCTACTTCAAGCCAATTCCATTAATGTGCTCTTGTGCTTTGAACTGCTTATCGCAGTGAGTGCAGTCCTCCCCAAACACACATGCACAGCCTTGCCTTTCCATGGGGTTGTAACTGGCAAGCAACAAGAGAGGCATGTATACACACACATGCAGACACGTGGCATGCTATAGCCAGGGCAAATGAAGAAAAACCTCTAGCCTATTATAATAAATGAACCAACATCCTTAATACAAGGAATGTGGAATAAGCCTGTGTAATAATTCATTGAGAACTTTGTAATAATTCCAAAGTGCTCCACATTAGCCAACAGCAGACTGTGTAGGAGAGCTGCACTCGGGGGTGGGAATGACTATCACATTTCTAACTCTGAAGGGATCTGATAAGAACATGTTCACAATGTAAACATAAGTGCTGATTAGTGTGTTTGGAAAGGAAGGGTATTTCATCTCACATTCTGTTCCTATACGAGTGGGAATAACACCAGGACAATGCTCTTGTATTTTTTTTTATTCCTCCTAATCTGACTTACATAGTTCTGAAAGGTTCTTTTTTTGTGCAATGACTATACAGTGTTGAAAAAAATAAAATGGTGGCTGACATTCAGGAAGTGTGCTGTCTCATAATGCAAATCTAGGCAATTAAACAAGTGCAAAGAGGACAAGGTAACTCTTAGACACTTAAAAGCTTCTCATTAAATATTCCAAACACCTTTGCTTGTTTATTCTAATTAAGACACACAATAAATGAATGCTTCAATTGGCCTGTAGGTGCCAAGACATAAACAGACAAGCCTGGTGCCTAATAACGCATGAAAATTAGAATAAGAGTTCTGATTTCACAGCATTTTTGGATATTTCCATAAATAATAATAACATACATATACATATAATAAAGAAACTTAAGATGCAAACGTACATAAAGCATCAAAATATTTTTAAAATACTGACTATAAGAATACTGATGCTGAATCAGTTTCCTAAAAATGAGCCCTCGTTGGGCTCATTTCACTTGGTTTCATGTGCTTCATCAGCTGTAGCACTGCTGATTAAACAGAGCCTTCTGTTGGCTGTTGAACACGCACACGCGCACGCGTGCACACACACACACACACACACACACACACACACACACACACACAAAAAGATCAGCATAAACTCATTGCATACACTATGGAGGTACGACTGTGTAGGTTGTTTACTGACTGAGGATAACAATAATTGAGATGTACTTCAGCACAGCTTGATTTCTCATCCCTCACATAATGAAGTGGCATTTTACTGGACGTTTAAAGGTCTATTGCACTGGCCCTGGTGGCTGATGTTGCATATTTTCAAGCTGGATTGAAAATGGAACTCATCTGTGGCTTGCAGATCTAAACATTCTGAATATTTAAGATGGGGAAAAAGTCTCAACATACCTAGAGGCAGCTATTTCACATTTATAGCCTCTGTCAGCATGGCTTTGATTTCTATCTTTCTATCTAACAAGCCTACAAAAAGATAATGCCTCTTCTCCTTGGTTGCCCTTAAGGCAAGATATGACATGATATAACTCCTGGTATTAGGTAAGGGATGGTTAAACCTTGTCTTCACCATGTTCTACAGGCATACTTTTGAGAACATCCTGACAAGATGTATTAAGGTCTGACATGGGTAATGTGTCTGGTAATTGCACTGTCTCGGACCTGTAACACAACCTGAAAATGGGTGAGAGCATCACAAGCGCTGCATCTGTAAAGCCCAATTATTTGCTCCCCTGCTATCTGGTAAGAGGTCATGCAACATTTAGGCCATGTGTGCCAGACTCATGCTTCTTAACAACCTGCTGTTCCCCACCAGCACCCGCAACAATCAAGTAAGGTCTAAATTCTTCTAACAGAGTGTTTAGGGTGCATACTAGGTCATATCCCATGCAATGTGTCAATTTGTTTAGGTTTATATAACTACGGCACTGGTTCATGTACTTCTTAATTTTACACTCTCTCATTTTACCCTTAATACATGCCATCAAATACAGTGTATTCTGAGAAAACACACACACGCACACACACACACACAATCACTGAGCATAAGGCATGAATGCACACTGGATGGGATGCCAATCCTATTCCTATCCTAAAAAAAACCTATTCAGTTTACTAAACTTTTTGGCTAAACACCCCCTGTTGCTTGACAGAAAAAAAGGGTAGGAAGCACCCTAGAAGCGCTATTACACATAAATAGTGAACTTTTGTGAAATTTCTGACAGGCATGAACAGTCACTCACTTATCGTAGCTGAATCTTGATTGCCATTTTATTAGGAATATATATTCTATATGTAAGTATGCTATATGCTATGTAGTGAGTGTATATAGTGCATGAATACATTTTGAATTTGGCCTATCTGTGTGATGGACCTTAAATAAAAATAAACAACTAAAATTCAAGACTTACTAATATCCACATGCACTTGTATGCTAAATGTTTTAAATGATTACATACTTTAATGTAATTCCTAAGCACAAAGGAACTTTTGCATGTTATGCTTTGTTGTAGATGTTTCAGTGCATGCACTCTTGCCCTTGCATTATGTTGTATGTGCACCAAGATTTCATATACTTATACACTTGTATATAAGTCAAGAAGACTTGTGACAAGTTCTTCTTGACTCTCGTTGCTAGCTACTCTTCTCTTGCACACGCCACACACACTTGGCTACTTGTGGGGCTGCTGTTAGCAAGACTTCACTTTAATGATGCAGTCACCAGCAGCTCTGCTTCTGGATAATTACAGCCAGCTGATCACGCTGAGACACAGACTCGCTGGAAACAAAAGATTGTGTTTCAGAATCTGCTCACTCTGAATCTGTTCATCAAACACAAAGAGCTTACGTAAATGGATTCAAATAGTAGTGCTGCTTTTTAGAGTAAGCTATTGTGTGATTGTGTGTGGCTGTGTGAGAGTGTACGCGTAGGGGCAGAGGAAAAGAAAACAGATGAGGGACATGCACAAAGTCACAAGAACAGGAGGCACTGTGGCCTTGGCCAGACTATCATGCCTGTACATGGCACCATGGGACAGTGTTCCTGGTAAACACACCTGCTGAGTAACATGACCCTTAGTGAAAGATTCCCATATCTGGCCTTTGCTCCCTCACCATTTAAAGCCTGTCTTTACCATGCATGCTGTGTGCTGAGTAAAGTAACTGCACTGAAAACCCAAGCCAGCGCAACAGGAATCGAGACTGCCTTTGATCAAGCAGACAAATAAAGCAAAAAGAGATGCTGAGTCTGGGTGTGATAACTCAGGCTGAGGAAGAGAAAAATAGAGGAAACAACAGGAGGATGAAATGTTAACCTTTGCTTCCAGACAGCCTGTATTTCAGCCCTAAACCTCTCAGAGCTGCAAAAAGCCTCTCATCCAGGCATCCATTTAAATAATATCTTCTAGAGCTTGTGGGTGTTTTGTAACATGATTGAGAGAAGGCAGGATGAGGTCTTACCATGCATGTGAGATCTGGACACAAACACAGTGCACAACTGTGCTATTATTATCATCAGGCTCAGTTGCTCTCTACTGATGAAACAGTGATAAAGCTGGTATATGATAGATCTACATAATTTGCCCAATTGCACGTCTAGACTGATCTACACACTGAGCCAGAGAATTCTTCAGGATGGAATTTAAATAGCAATCTTGCGTTAGACACAGATAGTAATTCTTATCAATCATGCAGCCTCTGGAAGTTAGGTACTGAAGAACCTAATGCATATTTTGAACAAGGCCCAACAATATGCATAATAAGCAAATACATAAAAATTCTAATGTGATTAATTAAGGTTTTTGCTTATGAATGTTTGTACAATTCCTTGCTGTGATGTGAGTAACTTACTGTTGGTTTTGAGGCGTGCTGGCTCGCTATTGCGGCTGCCAGCCTGGTTGATGGCCTTGACAAAGAATATATAACGGGTACCACTCTGAAGCCCATGCACTGTGTAATGATTCTGCTTGATGTTGGGCACAATCATCCAACTGTCCACTGAATTATACAGACCTACAGAGAGAGAGAGACAGAGACAGAGAGAGAGAGTGAGAGAGACAGAGAGAGAAAACAAGACAGCAAGATGGGAGACACAGAGGCAAGATGTGTTAAAACAAATGCACTATTTTTGCATACAATATTTTTTTTTTTTTATTATTCCTGGTTTCTTCTGATCTGGAGTTATCTATGTATTTGGGAAATACCATGTGAAATCTTGCTTTGCTTATCACAATAAAAAAAATGCCTACCAAAGAACAAATGTTTTTCACCATGTGTAGTGAATATATTGATTGGCCCCTTTGGGGTTCCAGGATGTGTACTTCAGGCAAACAGAGACAGCCATATACACTTCCCAAACCCATTTCTTATGGTGCTAAGATTTATACTAAGCATCTCCAGAGAATATCAGTGTATAGACATGAACCTGACTGTCAGTACTCCCAGCGTGTGAGCTTCAGACATGCTTCCTATCCACCGAAAGTGGATCATCCCTAGAGATTAGCACTCTCGCTTACAAAATCACTGAAATTAAATGTCAAACTGCCTACACCTAGAAAACATGATTCTAGTACATCACCCAGAAAGGACAGCTGAACAGCATCAAAAATGCACTCTCAAACAGCCCCAGTTAAACATTCATCGTCACTCCATCATCCTCACCACCTATGGCCTGAAAAAGCAAATCTTTCATCAATTTAAATCTTGCCTTTGCCATGGACTTCCTCAAGATAATTCAACATAAATGAGATAAATATGAACGCTTCAACTGTCATAAATAAGGCAAGGAAGACTTCAGACAAGCCTGAATAAAATTCAAACGTGCCTTCAGTTTCTTTAATAATTTTTAATGAATATGAAAAATTTAAAAAAGTATCATGACTAGAGTTTGAGGTTATATTATTGACATTAGAACTTGGGCACTGTCTGCTGTTCTGAACCAGAAGTTCAAAGAAACAGATGACACTGAATGTAGAAGGAATACAGATAGTATGATCATCACTCCCAGTCTTGTGTGTGTGTAGGTAGATAAAAGGATGAAATAAAATGAGGAAACATCTGAGGAGTACTGGGATGCTCCAAACCTGTTTTTGATGCTGCAACACTGAGTTTTTATGTGTACGCAGTGTGTGTTTTTGTGTGTAAGCAGGTGTGCTTCCATGTACAAGATGCCAATGACTGTACACCTAATGTCTGTGAGCAGACTGCATTCTGCATCTCAATAACCCAAACGTTCTTGCTATCACACTCAGTCTAACCCCTATCATAGGTGGCCTCAGAGGACTCTGCCTTTATTCTCATCTCATTGTTCCCTGCAATCCTCTAAAGCCCAGCTTATGAATATCTGCACCATAAAGAACTGTGCTTTTGCAGGAGTCACGGACAATGTTATCACGAATAAGCCTGCAGAAGCCTCCTTGAAGCCTGTCCCAATATGAACTGGGACAATGACATCATGTGTACATTATTATCTTCAAGGCTAATCGGGGACCTCATTGAGCACTGTAGAATTCTTCAATCCACCTTCAGAAAGTGTTTATTAATCTCTTATAACAGCAGGGCTCTGACAATAGTACCTGCTGCAAGGCAAATCACAAGAGTATTCTAATCTGCTCCTTCTAATACATTATCCTTTCTATAGTAACAACGCATTAACAGGGACTTGTATGGCAATACTCTCATAATTTATGCCCAAAATAATAGCTTTAAAATAACTGTTATTATCTAACATCCAAAGCTCTAGTGAGGCTTTCTGTAAGGAGATGTTTAACATTTATGAAAGTCAGAGCTTTAAGGTAAAGCTGCTCCTTTACGTTTTCCACTGAGGAGAAGTCTTCAGGACAGGGGACTCTGCTGTATTTTCCTTATTAGCTCTTTAATAGCAAGTTAGAAAAAGAAAAAAAAGAGAGGCCGGTGAGATGCTTATCATGACTAAGGATATTAAAGGTATACTCCAGCATTTAACCTAACCTCTATCCACTGCTTCTGAAGAAGTAAATCTTTCACAGTGTGTACAGTGTAGATTTCAAGCATTCATGTGTAATGATTGATTCATTTGTTCGTGAAGGACTGTCAGTGTCCTCAGTGTCAGTATTTCTGTGTCCCTTCATTCGCTTTACCCATGCTTATCTTTTCATAGTACATGGTATTGTTGTAAGAGTAGAAGGCAATAGCAGGATTCACTTCAACTCCACTTTGAGGTGAAATAAGCCACCTGGCAAGATGATCATATGGCAAAATACAAATAAACCTATTATTCATGAATAAGCTTGAGATCTGAATCAGTGTAATTGTAACTGCTTACTATAACATCACAGTTACACATTTTACCCTGATAAGAGATCAGCATTCCCTCAGTCCTCTCTACTTTGGAACAGGTACAGAGGTAAGGACAAATGGGTAAATTTGTACAATGCAGCTCGAGTGAATGCTGCTGTGAGGCTTGGAGTGCCTTTTGCTGCTGGCTTAGCATGCAGCTCCAGCAACTCTCATCACAATCAATCACCATCACAATAAACGGAGTAAAGAGCATTAGCTCAGGTCAGATGTAATCGTGCCTGATGCCAGGACAGCACCTGCTCTCACACGGATGGAAAAATCAGCAGGCTAACCCAGCCTCCATGCTTGGGCTAATGACTGGCCTGGAAGAGTGCAGTCCCTGAGCAAGAGAGGGAGGAAGCTTTTCACTTCTCGACTTCCACCCCATTAGTGTGAGATCTGGCTGAGATAGCTGCCTTTGGAGCTGTTTTTAATTAGCCACCGAGGGGTGCCTTTGTGTCTGTGCCAAACGTGTAATTGCTGATATCTGACCTGTAGAGAAGGGCAAGGTAAATCTATAGCTATTTTGCATGTTTTAAACTGGAACAAGGCTATTCAAATCATATCCTTGTTTATATTGGAATGAAAACTGGAGTAAAGAAAAAGAAAATTAAGTTGAAAATCCTTAACTGGACTAAGTTATCAAATTTTAACTGTCCCAAAATTGATGATAATTAAATGCAATAAGAAAGCTTATGCAATCCAGTCCAATGAAACCTTTTAAATATTTTCAAATCACTTCAACGATATTCCTCTGAAACCCATTTCAAACATAATCTTTTCAGAGATAGATCAGGAAATTGTTATAATCAGAGCAACCATCTACAGCTTATTAAAAAAATGCAACATAACACACTTAGGCCTCAAATTAGATTTGGTTGGGAATAAAACATGTAGATATCTTCTGAATGAGTTGTGTATGTGCAGAAACCAAGCCAAATAAAAGCAACAGGAAAGGCTCATATTTCTCCTCATGGGATAGAAGCAAATGCTACCAATAACCAGCTAGTGGCTACACTTAAGCACTTGCATCCACAGAGCGATGGAAAAAGTCGTCAATCCGGGAAGAAAGCATTCCTCTCCATTTCTCAGCCTCTCGGCTTGAATTCTCTGAGGAGGCTGCAGTAGCAGTGGCCAGAGCAGTGCTCCCAAGTCTCTGGGCTATTAGAGGCTTAAAAAAAAAGTGCTTTCTGTGCTGCTGTACCTGGATGAGTACAGCTCACTCCAGCAGAGAGAGAGAGAGGAACAGAAACAGTTGGAGAGAAAGGAAAAGAGGGAAAGGGCAGAAGGAAATGTGGGAGAAAGAAAAAGTGAGACAGTAAAGGAAAGATAAGCACAGTGTGTATTTGTGTAGGAGTGTACACAAGTGTGTGAAGGAAGTGGTGCTGTTCGAGTGCCACTCCAGTACTGGGCCTCTGGATTGCAGTTCTCACTTTCTCTTCCTCTTAAGCGGCTTCCTCTGCCAAGATCACGTCAAGTGCTGTGATGTCACCACTTTCATCTACTCCAAATAAGGACTTTCATTAACTTGTATGTTAATGAAAGGCATGGCACTAGTAGGTGGATCATGAATCTCAGAACGAGAGTCAAGTATATTTCTGATGCAGGAAAGCTTAACGTGTCAGCAGCTTGGAAAGCAGACCTCACAAGAAGCTTTGTTATACAATGGAGAGCATGCAGAAAATCTGCTCCACTGGGCTCTAACTTACATAAAGCTTGATCTCATCCTGCACTGCAGAAGCACATTCTTGACTTTAGTAGCTCATATTTCTAATTTTGGACAGCAAATTCAATACCTATTCTCCAAAATATCACACAATGCTGCTTATGATGCAGAGGAAAAGAGAATGTGTGAAAGGTACACCATACAATACACTGTATTTTAATGCAATACTCACTGATGAAGTTGGTCTGGCCCGTGTAGATCGTGTACTGCAGTTCATAAGACGTGACACTAAACTCGTCCTCAGAGGTCCAGTGCACGGTGATGGTGTCGTGGGAGGCTGTGCAGAGCTCATCTCGTATAGATGGTGGATTAGGGGCTGGAAAAAATATAAAGCTTATTATCAGCAACATGTATTTTTCTGCTCGAAAAAGGGTTTGTAGGGTTGCTGTGTATCTGACTCACCTGTCAGGTAATCCAGCCCCTCCAGGATTTTCTTTTCTCGGGAGAAGTCGAGGGCAAAATTGTCAAAGGCCTCATTCAGATTGACATCTGGGATAAGGACCTGTGAGGAGGCTGTGGCCATGGCAACCCTGGGTGTCAGCGAGAGAGAGAGAGAGAGAGAGAGAGAGAGAGAGAGAGAGAGATGCGCAGTGAGAGCAAGCTCCACTCGCTGTTAAACTTTATTTAGCACACTATTTCACTGTGACAGTCGGGTTACAAGCTCATCTAAGAGCACAATTAAAGAGTCTTGTAATACTGATGGAAATGGTACTGCATGGGGGCGATTATGCGTACCCTGTCGTACCCTGGCACGGCTGTGGTGCCACAGTGGTGGCACCGGTGAGCAGTTGCTATTCTTGAAATAAATCTTGCTACTGGACCCCTGACCTTAAGTCATATCTGTGAGAGGTCCCAGAGATTCATGCAGACTTGAAGTGCCCATGAACTCAAAACCAGTGTTCAGAGCTTTTTGTATCCATATAAACACCAATACAATACTATATCTAGGTTAAATACGAAAATAGTTTTGGAAATATACTCATTTTAATTTTATAGTAAGTCTCTTCTGGGAAAGCTATTAAAATTTTTTGATGAGTCATCTTGTACTGGTCTTGTTTTCCTCCAAATAAATGCTGCCTACAATATATAGGTCCTGCCTCCAGGGACAGGTCTTGTTAGCAGCAAATATGGTTCGTCTGTGTGTTTATGGCTTTCTGTCTTCCTAAAAACGTTTGGGGTTTATTCATTAGGAAGAGGGTGGAATTTGTGCATGATCTTGGTTATGTGATGGGCATGTTTCAAAGGAGTGTTTTACCAACCTGGGGCTCTTCAATGCTGGAATGTTTATAGTCTTTATGCAATGTCTGGGCTTGTCCATTGGTAGGAGTAAGCAATATTATTTAATCTACCCACTCAGACACATCAGATGCCTCATTGTGATGACCCTGTGACTTTCTGTCATCTCTGGCACCACTGACAGTCGAGTGTGGTTCATATATGTATGGCATAACTCTATAAACACATCATCTTCTTGTCGTCTAGGATATCGTTTTCGTTGAAATTGACAGACATGGGTAAAGGTAGTTGGAAAAAAGTCCTTGTTAAACCCTAAACTGTTCTGCATATTTAGTTGGTTCGCTAAGCTACTGTGAACTTTGTTTAAATTTGGCGAGGGTGTTGTGCATCTTGAATGCTATTGGCTGTTCTGTAAATCAGTCAAGCACTTCAATACAATTACTCTGACCTCCTGTTTCAAAAGAAAATCCGTCAACATATGGATTCAATTCACAGTCATATCAGGAATTTAATTTAATTATATTTGGCACATGGTCAAATATAAATCCTTACTGCAGCACTGCAGGTATTTTGTATGCAAGACCCTTCAAAGGATGAATCCAACAATCACTATTAGCTAGACTAAATCTGATAGGTGTGTGGAAAGCGTAGTTTGCTGATGTCATGGCCATGAGATGCCCAGGCTTAACCACATGTATCTGAAGGAAAGACTATTATTTATCCATTGCAGATTATAAGACTTGACACTGCAAGTTGAACCTGATGGGGAGAAAGTACAGCATTCAGGCACTTGTGCACACATAAGAGACTTTGCAGAAGCCACAGCACCCTTCAGGGTTCTTCAAAATCCAGTGTGACCATGTGCTCAAAGTATAGACAGAGCTGAATGCAGACCGTGATCTGCAGCACTCAGAGTATAATAAATGTGCAGACGTGCTAAAAGTTGACTTCATGCTGGGAAACGTTGAATGGTGTAGAGAGACACCGTATGTGTTTATGCATATATCTCACCTCTCTGCCACATTTCTGGCAGTCTGGAGGAAGCGAGCATGGTCGTTCTCTTTTAGACTCTGCTCAGCTTGTGTGATAAGAGCACTGGAGCGTTCCAGACACTGTCTACAGTTAGCGATCTGCTGAGCCAGCTTACGGAGCTTCATCACCTACAAAGATAGACACACACACAGATTTTTTCAACTATCACTGTACAAAATGAATCAATCCAACTACTCCCACAAGGTATATCATATGTCCTGTAGTTTACACTATGATGGAAGTGATGGATGGTGTTTAACCCCCTATGGATTCTCTTTTCACTGAATCACTGAGGAAAAAATGTAAACAAAATTTCTGTATAAAACCTGAATCCCACTAAACTGAAATTTGTTGCACAAGTTTTGCTTTGTGTATGAACCATTATTATTTTTTATAGTGTATTCTATTTTCTTTTGGTGTAAATATATCTCATAATTCTAATTCAAATATATCTCATAATTCATCTTGCATGAGTTGCTGTAATCTATAGCTAACGTTTTCTAATAGGCATGAGTCCATATTTTTGGACATTGGATTTTTGAAAGAATCTTTAAAAACCAAATGAGATGTTTATGAGTATAATGTAATTGTGATCACTTATGAAGTACTGAGATTATGTATCACAGTTGCAGGAAAGTGTGTCACCAGTGTGGAGGTGTATGGCTGCTGGCAGCTTATGAGTGTTGGAGAATAAGTGTTGTGAGTGCTGCATCATCAAGAAGTGCTCGAAGCAGTTCTACAGTCTATTATTCTGGATGCAATTTTGTGAAAACATATTTCAATTTAAAATAAAAAGGCAGAGGACCATTCTTATCTTTTTTGTGTCTTTCTCAGTGCTGACACTCACTCTCACTGTTATCTCTGTGCAGTAGCCCACTGTCAATAATTCGATGCTGCAAAATGTAGAGACTTTATTCCCTATGTCTGAACAAACTGAGACTCTTCTTGCTCTCCTACAGCGGCTTGTCTCAGTGGTTGAGCTTTGAAAGGCAAGCAGCAAATGGGTCAAATCTGAGTTTGATTAAAGTTTAATTGAGCTGCAAGGTGTAAACTCTGAAGCGGGTCTGCCCTCTCCACAGAAAAACTTTAGAAATTACTGTAAGGAGATGGTTACATGCAGAAAGTAACTCACTACTCTGTGGAAAGTTTACACACCACACTGTGCATCCATACACACAGTACAGCAGGTAAAGCTTTAATGTCATGTTCTTTGCGTTTGTGTGTGTGCAGTAGTTTGAATATTCAAATATTATTCAAATAATACCTTGGAAAATTGTAATTAAAATGCATCTCCTTATTTTATAATAGCATTTCTTTTATTATTATTATTATTATTATTATTATTATTACAATAATAATTACATATTTTCAGAACAATCAGTACAATCAGGCTCCTGAACAATTTCAGTACAATCAGGCTGCTGCTTAATCCTTACTTTTGTTCAGAAGATTTTGTATTTATATTTAGTTCATTTGAGAGGTTACCATGCCAAAGTAACACCCAAAGAAAACAAAATATAACCAGAAAAGATACTGAAAAACTCATGGTTATATAAGCAAAACCCCAATAATGGTGGCAATGGTGGTTGGTTATTCTGTAATGCCCAAGTGAGGCAGGAAATACACAGGCAATGAGTAACACTGCTCATCAAAGCACAATGACAAGAATAAACTATGTATACAGTCAAATATAATATGGAAGGACATTTTTTCCAGTATGTCTCCCCTCAGTATTCACATGAGACTGCTGCACTGAAATGTCCTGGACCAGCCTTTTAAGACCCCTGTGCTCATCCAGCCACAGAAAGAACATGATTGCTATGTAAGCTGCAGGCTGATAAGAAAATTGATTAAAAATGCTGGTTTCCACTCGACTGATGACAATGTCCTTTGGTTAGATTATTAGTGTTCAAAATATCTCATCATCACAGGACACCCTGAACCTATGCAAAATGCTTCCCTCATCACATACCTGGTCAATCCTTATTTTTAAACACTTTCTGTCCTTCTTGCCATATGACTGTGCTATAACACTCACAACAGTTGTCCTAACAAAATCTCATGATACGTGTTAGCACAGTCTGTCTTTCAGAAATGTAAATGTGCTACAGCTGGGAGCAGCTGGAAATATTTCTGTGCTGTTTTCCAGATAAAGCTTTAAACATGCAGATAATATCCTCCCGCTGCATGTCTGCGTCTAGACGAACAGAGGTATGCATTGTTCTCTCGTGGAAAAACACATGCTTCTTCCAAGTTCATAATGAAGTGTCTTATGGAACTGTTGTTTTCTCTTTCTGTCTCCATCCATCGCTTTTAAAACCTGTGGGAAACGGGAGCAAAATTGGCAAGCCAGACCACATTGCTATGCACACACCCCAGGCCTGCTTAAACAAGCTTGTTGACACTGAGACTGATTATGTTCTTATGAAACGAGTCAATACATTGTGGCATTAGTAATACAGTTATTTTCTCTTGGACAAAAGGATGACAGACAGAGTATGCCTTCAAACAGATCAATCATCTGTCGTGCAGTAAAGGAGAGATGCAGCATACTGGCATTGGATTAACTTGTTTAGTATAAAGGTATGATCTCCACTTGACTCAACCTGCTCCTGTTTTCCAAGACTTGTTTTTAGGGCCATTTTGAAAGGTCAGTGACATAATTTCAACAGTATTTTCATGCTTCCAGAGACCCGTCATATGAAATCAATCTCACTAGATGTGATAACCATCTAGCACTGGGGATTAGTACATCTGCCTGGGCTTCCTGCATCCCATTTTCAAGATAGTGGACCCTGACCAATCCAGCTATCCTGCTCTCCACTCAGGACAAGAGATCGTAGATGCTCAAACACTGTTTGATTAAGGAATTTTTAGGGATAGAGTTGTGCATGTTCAGAAATTAGTTTGAGAGTCTTTAGGGTATGGTATGATTCTATATAAATAAATGGTGCACTGAAGAGTGAAGAGTTACATAAAATGGCTGTAAGGTCAAACATAAAAAAACAAACGTATGGTAAAAGCAAAAACAGAGTTAAAAAAAAAAAGTAAAAATTGACTGAGAGCAATAGAAAGTAGTAGTTTACCAGTGAATACAACTTAACAAAGGAAAGCAAGCTAACAGTGGAATCCTGAAGAAAGAACAAGTCTGTGGCAAGGAGTTATGTCAAGATCAAGAATCTACTCAGAGTCACTATTTAGAAAAAAGTCGACAAAATACTAACATTAATGAACAAAATAAATATAAATATAATGCTGAGTGGCTGAGGGATTTCCCCTGGCTAGTTTATTTAAAAAAAAAAAAAAAAAAAAAAAAAAAAAAAAAAAAAAAAAAAAAAATCATCAAGAACTGAATCTAGTCCTTTGGTGTCTTTGGTGCACCAACAGTTAAGTTAACCTAGAAAAGAACAGTGCAGTGGACTGGCCTTCTTGTTTATGTTTGTGCTGGTTGGCATTAGTGAAGCGCTGCTTCTTCTCACCAGAGAATGCTTGTTAAGTGATCTCACACGGCTGGAACCAACACGCCATGCCTGGCTGGAATGAACCTGAGCCTGGCTCACTGTCTAATCTCATTGGTCTCGCATGAGCATTGTTTCTCCCTTTCACTTTCTCTCTCAGCCCATTTTCTCCTTCAAGCCTAGCACCTCTCTGCACTCTGCTTGTAAAAGTTTGTGGCTGGATGCACAGTTTCCTCCACTAATACTATATCACCCATCTCTCCAGGTTTCTGTCAAAGCAGGCTACGAAAGCCCTTAGAGATCTCCCAAAGGAGTGACGTGCGTCACACTTTATCAAAAAAAAAAAAAAAAAATCTCTACTTTCATAGGCTTTGTTATCAGAAGGCTCATGAGCGATCCCTCCCCTTTTTTCAAGCATCATAGACAGAAGGCAAGTGACAGGTCCGGCAGCATCACTTCCACTGACACAGATCTAGTGATAGGTTTTGAGAGTAAGCTCAGAGCTGTCGTCTCCATATGGGCTCTCTAGTTGACAGGTTGCTGGGGAGCGAGCACAGATGGGTCTTTAAAGACAAAGAAGAAACTGAAGCTTGTGAGGAGCCTATGCCGTTTAAAAACCTGTTCCCACAACTCATTCCTTTTCTATGGTTGAAGTTACTTTTGGCTGTATCATGTCACTTGGTCTGAATACATAATAGCCTGTTTTACGTGTAATTGATTGGCATTCAACGCACAAGCGCAGCCAGACGCAGCACCTCTGGGGCTGACTCAAATTTGCAATTAATTTCCCTTGTGTGCTGTCTTGGAGGAGCATGAGTGTGGGATAGCGTACCTTTGACTCTTTGATCTTGACAGCGATGACCTGTTTCCTCTGGCGAATGATTTCCACCAGCTCATCGCACTCCTCTACCAGCTTGGCCTCGTGCATGGCCGTATTTACCTGCAAGAAAGGAAAGCACAGAGATGCTGTCACGACACTTACACTCAGAGCAGTGCAGTGTGCTGCATGCTAATCTTGCTTTCTATTTGCCCCACTGACTTCTTCCTGTTCAGGGTGCATCAATATGCACTATGCACATTTAACTGTGTGTGAGGAGGGCTATGTCATTACAGAGAGTATTCTGGGAGGTTGTAGCACTGTACGACCTTCACTCTTGAAATTCCATTTTCAAGAAACACAGCCTCAATACAACAAAAAGTTATGACTTCGTTGCATACTCTTGACCTTTAATCACACCATATGCCAATCTTTACCCAAAGCTCACTATGCACATTAGAGCTGCTTAAGCTGCTTTAATCACACACATACCATGATACAATTAATTCCATCTGGTCTTGATCCCATTAGCAAAAGTAAGCAGTTCAAAAGGTTAACAACAGAAAAGGCAAACAAATGAAAGAAGTCAAATGACATGATAATGGAGTGATGGGGGAAAAAAAAAAAGAAAAAGAAAAATATGCTAACAACCTGTCACCTCCTACTCATACAGTAACTGTTAACCCTCTCTGTCTCCAACTGAATCTCTACGTAGTCATATGTTCCCTGGAAATATTATGGGAGCCTAGGGGTGGAGGTTTATTCAATCTCATTCACAGTGACACCTTCAACATGTGGTACAGTGCAGCTGCCTTGGTTCACACTCTCACAGTACTCCAACTGATTAATCTTTTACACTTTGAAGAAGTTTCATGTCTGAAAAACGCCTGCTGTTGTCTCTGCATATTTAATTAAAAAAAAAAAAACACATCAAAGCCTGCAGGGAACTTTGGATAATTCCAACACTTCTTTGAAATATATTCCACACCCTTTGTTTTTAACAGATTTAACCGAAGGCAGATTGAGCAACCGCCTTTGACTGTGCAAGTTCTGATTTTAGTCCGTGAGAAGAAGCTGTTGCAGCATGAGCTGATTGCAGTGGGTCTGGCTAATGGCTTCTCTCATCAAAGCCTGACTCCTGGTCTCAACGACACCCTGTGGTATGTTTAAACTGCTAATCTGCACACTTGGGGATCCCTGCAGCCTGTCACCAGTGAGGGACATCTCAGGGAAAACAGACAATCTTAACAGCACAGAGCAGATGCCAGTGAGAATGAGAGCTCTGGTTTGTCCTGCTGCTGATTACAGCATGGCTTTTCTGTGCACTGACAGCTCAGGACAGAATGGGACAGGAAGTTCTCAGTGCAAGGCCAGGAAACAGTCCTCTGAGGCCTGCGGCTGTGTTCTCACCGAGACGGAGATACTGAACTGCATTATTAAAAATGAATGAGGCAGAAATGGACTGCAGTGTGGTGGCCAGGGCCACATTGCAATTCACATAAAGCCACTTTGTCCAAATGAAACAGAGTAAACTCCTATGGCTTAGAAGTACTATAGGGAGGAAAGGGTGGGGAATTTTACTTAGATTCCAAGAATCTGGAGGAATCCAGAAAATTCTTGGGATATTTTGTCACTTAAAACTAAAGAAGTGAAGTGCACCAGAATTGAACTTTATTATTTATTAATTATTTGCTTTTCATGTAATCTTTATTTTACCAGGTAACTCCTACTGAGAGCCCTGCTTAGAGGCCATTACCATGATCACTGGTGCCATTATGCTATAAAAATTTCTCTACCCCCAAATCATCCATCATAATTTATAGATGACTAGATAAGAGCTCTTTTTATGACTCCATTTCATACTTTTTTCAGGTGGAGTAACCCTCTAATGGAGCTCACTTGAACACCACAGCTAGTGCACAAACTTTGTCTAGGCATGCATTCTAAAAGCAATAAACTCCTGAATGGTGCAACAGAAAAGAGACTGCTCTACCGTTGGGAGATGGCGAGTTTGTAACCTGACGAAGCCACAGCCATCTGTGGCTGGGAGCCAAGGAAGCAAAATTAGCCCTGCTCTCTTTCCCATCAGTCACAGCTACACTAGCCAATCGTGGGCGTCTATGTGCTCATGTATGCAGAAGAGTTCAGGAATCGTTTCCTCTGCGTGTGCTATGCTGCCCTGTGACACCGTATGAACAGTTTGATAAGGTGTGGTTGGCATGATTTTCTTTTCCTTTTTCTTTTTTTTTTTTGGAGGAAGCACGTGTTAGCATTCTCACTCCCCGGTTGGGAGCTGTTGTATGATGGAGGAAAGCTGGCTGGTGGGAAATGGCGAGTGACCAAATTGGGAAGAAACATGGGAGAAACCCCCAAACAAACAAACAAACAAAAAGTTTCGTGACAGGATTTGTTTACTGCAAGGAAGAAGACTATGCATGCAAGGGATATATCTTACCGCAACTTTAGCTCTTTTAGTATGTAATTTTGTAGAAAGTGCTTTATCTTGTGAGATAGTGAACAGGTTCACTATGTGGCATATGCGACATAGAACAAAATGAATAAAGAAGCTTAGATACTTCCAGAATTATTTACTTCAGGCAGATAGAGTACATTTCTTAAACCTTTCAATGTAAAAATCAATTCTGGTACAATTACAAACACCATCTGCCTAGTAATCAACAAAGTGTTTACGTACAATAGGATTTCATGGACACATTTCATGGATTTCACGGACAAATCAAATCATTACTGCAAATTACCGATATATTTTTGAGACGCATCAGTGTCCATGAATAATAAGCCTCATCTGGACAGCAGTAATCCACAGAGCTAGAATACTAAAAAAATCTGTTATCATTTAGGCCTTTTTGTAACACAGCTCTCATTTTGTCTCCTGGTCCTAGACCTTTATTAAATCACACAGGAACAGTGTATTTTGTATGACTCATAGGCTGTCTATAGCCATTTTCAAGGTTTTTTTCCTCTATTATAAGGAATGATTTTCTAATCAGAGCAGGGAAAAGGACAGAAAAGTGACAGTACAATGACAGTGACTGCCCAAACACTGCTGCACTTCCTGTAAAGGAAATTCATCATTTGCCATTTAGTACTCTCTGCTTTAGTAGAAATCTATTAGAAATCTAGTAATAGATTTCTGCACAGATTGGAGCATCAACTCAATGTTAAAGGTCATCAATAAAATGCATTTAAACAGGAAACCACTGACAGAATATTCATATAGAATCATAATCTGCATGATTTATTCTGATCTTGGGGTTCTAAATATTTAAATCACTGAAAATGAGGGAGGAAAAAATTAGCTGACTTTTATTTCTAATATACAGGAGTTTAACTGTTATTGTGGGCCAAAGTGTCCAAACTAGACTAATCTATAATGTAAAGCTTATGAGGAGAGAGTGGCATTTTGGGGGTCTGATAATGATGATGATGATGGTTATGATGGTCAGTAATACTGAACTGTGAGTTTGGCTGGACTTACCTCCACCTGCTGGCAGATCTGGATGAGTTTGGCCATCTGGTTTTCCAACTCACTGTTCCTTTTTACCAGATTGGTCAGGTTATTCTCCAGAGTTTGCTGTTGAAAAGAAAGAGATGCTGCATTGAGCTCGGAAGGTAATCAAGCCTTCAATTCAACTCAGAAGGGCTCTACATTAGTTTCTGTTTTGGGATGAGGTTGTTAAAATTGCCTGATCCTCTATTATTTCTGTAGGGTTTATAGGGTTTGTTATAGGTTCAATTTGAAATTTCATCAATTGCATAGATCATAAACAGAGATCCTAAAGGTCCCAGATGCTCCTGTCACACCTCAGACAAAAAAAAAGGTTTCACCTCAATGAATTACACGTATAGAGCAATGATCACAAACTCAAGAGAGACACAGATAGTATGATTTTAAAACAAAAGGTTAATGGTAAATTAGTTTCACACAGTCATTATCAGTGAGGGGGTACAGTCAAGAGCAGACAGTCTGTGGGTGAACTCCATAAGCCCTGGTGTTCACTGTGAAGATCATGCTGCTTAGTAATCCTCAATAAAATCAAGGTTAGCCAGAGACTGGCCATTTGTTTTTCTCTCTGCCAAGTGACAGACTGTAAAGCATGTACATCAAAGACCCACGCTTTATTTGTTAACCATGACGAATCTCTACCAAAAACCTATATGTAAGATGAGAAATGGTAGGCTGTAATTGAGATTACTGCGCATGCTTGACAAAAATACAAAACACAAGAGATGCATCAGTCTGAATGAACCCAGTCTCTCTGGGTAAATACTTGTGTATCTACCTGAATCAGAATGAGAGAATGAAAGAGAAGCACACAGATGGTGCCTGGCGAGGCGGCTAGTGGTAATGACATGGGTAGATAAAATAAAACAAGTTTCCAAAAAGCGTGGAGCGACGAGAACAGCCATGATCAAAACAAACACAACAATAAATAGGCACACGGAAAAGAGGCTGGAGCCTGGCCATCCTCTGATGGCGAGTCATGCACGTGGGATGCAGCCCGGGCCTCTCGACTTATCCCCCTGCTGTCAGCAATGCGGGCATCATGGGCACCCGCACACCTCCGACACAGAGAAGGGCCAAGGTAGCCTGTGACTCACCGCAGCGCTTGTCTTTGATGCCTCCATAACCGCTTCAGATACTCTGCCGGGGCTCACGTGAAAACCCTACAAACACACACACATACACACAGCCTTACTGGGATAGCTGGCTCCCTGGAACTGGTGGTAGCTAGTCATCCCTGCCTTCCTGCCTCTTTCAGTCTCCCTCTCCCTTTCTCTCTCTCGCTGCTGTGTGAGCCACCTGGGAGCAGGTATGCTTCCTGTACTCAGCTGGTGTTGGATGGTTGCATCAGACGAACAAGTGGAGCCATTCACGTGGCTTGTCAGCATTTTCAAATTCCGAGTGGCTAGGCGAGAACAGATGGGGGTCATTAATTAAAGAGCAAACGAGAAGGGGATGATTTATACATCAAACCCGAGCAGCATTTCCCTGGAGTGCAGGAAAGGCAGAAGTCTTGTTCAAGTGGCATTATGTAGAGAAAGAAAGAGTGAAGGGAAGAAGAGAGAGAGGGGGGCGAAAAACAAAGTCAGAGAGACACTGAGGGAGTAAGTGAGAAATTGAGACGGAGAGAGAATTAAATGGAGATAAAAGCAGAAATTTATAGAGGGGGAGAGAAAGAAAGTGAGAGAGAAACAGCTCCCTGGAGCAAGGTAGCATTGCAGTGCCCTCAGTCCTCTAAATCTGCAGCAGCACACACAGAGCCATTCAGAAATGCACTCATTAAAGCAGGCAGCAGACTTCAAAGCCTCAGCCTGAGCCATGCAAGAGCAGACAGCACACAGAGGGAGGGAAGGGAGAGAAATGCTGTGGCAGACAGGACAGAAAGCAGAGAAGTGAACAAAAAAGGAGGAGGGAAATGGGATGAAAAACAAACGAAAAAGTTTTGGAATGTCTGCATTTGGAGGAGCGGTGACATTATTTCAGTTTGAGAGGTGTCTATGGAGCAGTCGAGTGAGAGGTCTGAAGATGAGCAAGAGAGGAATGGCTGAGAGAAAGTGAAGGAAAATATGTGGATAGTGTAACAGCAAGGAGAGAGAGAGAGAGAGAGAGAGAGAGAGAGAGAGAGGAAGAGCATGACGCTGAATGAAAAGGTGTTGTATTCCTGTCAGACCATCAGCTGTTCATCACCCTGGTTATTCTCATGCACGTGTGGCATAATCACAGGCACACCCAGATGTTGTTCTCATCTAAGAGAGGACACACCACTGATCTCCTAACACGGAAAAACTTCCAAGCACATGGTCAACCTCGGTCCTCCAGGTGTCCTCTAGCCTCTTATTCACAGCTGCTCTATGAACTCTCTGTGTTAACTGTCAAGAACATTCAGAATACACATTAATAATGATGTGTGTGCTCGTAGAAGTAGCAGTTAGCCGCTTATCAGGCAAGCATTGTTTCTCTTACAGTTTGAGCATCGGAGAAACAACAACTAAGAAAATGTGGACATAGGATAAAAAGCGAAGGCTTTTTTTTCAGAGCCTGCTGGCTGAGACATGACTGACTCTCTGGGGAGACACTCTCTCATAGTGCTTCTCCACCGAAAAGTGCACCAAAAGTGCATCTGTCACTTTACCACATTAAAATAGGAGGTGTTTCTCTGGAGGTTATCATATGATGAATTAATAGATACGAGTACAATCTTCATCTTCAGCAATTGCGGTGAGAGTGGTGGTGGATCCAGAACTAATCTTGAGAATCATGGGTGTGATTTAGGAATACACCCTGGATGGAATGCCAGTCCATCACAAAAAATTCAGAAAATGTTTCAATTCAGCCTGGCTAATGCATCTACCAGCATGTTTTTGGGAGGTTTTGGGAGGAAACCAGAGAACCCAAAGGAAACCCACACGGACATGACTCCACTCAGACAATAACCCAAGCTCAGGATCAAACTGCGGACCCTGGAGTTGTGAGGAGGCAATGCTACCAGTTTGTGTAAAATGCTAATCAAATTTCAAATGAACTATTTTGAAATTAAAGCAGGCATATATCAGTTGATGTTAAAATGCACACTGGGACTGCGTTTCTCTGTCAGCAACCAAACTAATTAGCCCAACACACAGCGAGTTTGTAAATGGCAGCTCACACACCCAAACACACATGTGATAATACTGGAATGAAAATAAAGAGGAGCAAAAATTAATTTAATGGCTGCCCACATGCCCAAACATAGCCAAATGTGCCAATAACGACACTTTAGTGACAGTCGTGTATTTTATCTCACTGTCTACACTAGGCAGGACATTCAACACAATGTGAATAAGAAGCCATTTTGCATTTGCCCTAACTAGAAGATAGATTTTACTTGGATCATGAGGAAGAAATGTAAGATCGGTTGCTGGCTTCTTTAATCCACCAGGAAAAGGATGTTTGAAAAGAGTGAGAAACTCTGGCAGACATAACACTAGCCTACTACTCAATATTAGCTCTACCCATATGTCTTGGCTCACATGGCTTAGGGCCAAGAAGGGTAAGTAAATTCAGCACGAGTACTTAACTATGGCATGGCTTGTGAAAATAGTGACAATGTGGGGGATTATAGCTAAATTGCTGAGCCGAGCTGTGCTGCAGTGTCTGGTGGAAAAGTGCTATTACTCTAAGGAGAAGCCACTACTGTTTTATATCCGGCTTGGCATTTATTTTTAAGAACAAATTCACTTTGTTTTGTCTATACAGATTCCATTTTTTCCTGCCATTTTACCTCCAATTTTCTTTATCCTCTAACACAAGAAAAATTCAATGCATATGAATGTGATTCATTTTGCTTTGGAGATTTTCTCATTTTAATTTTCATCACTTCCAGGATAATGATTTTTTTTTTTTTTTTGATGATTCATATGTAGGCCTAACTTTGTGATCATCCAATTAAATGCTTTCTAGAACCATATACTGTATGTCCAGCCCCCGGGGGCAGTTCTTGATCTACAGAAGTAGCTCATTAGCAGCAAACATGGTTTGTCAGTGCATGTTTGGCAGAGCATTTCCCCACCCACATATTTCCCTTTTTTCCAACAATTGCTTGGTTGAGGAAACATGGTTGGAGTTTTGAAAAGGAAAGAATTTGTATAAGGTCATGATTACGTGACAGACATTTTTCAGAGGTGTTTTAACAACAATATGTCGCTACCGTGACTGATCGAGAATGTGATTCCGTCTTTATACATCGCCGGGGGTTCTCCATCAGTAAGAGTGTAATTCAAATGTAGATTTGGTGGGGGTGTGGCATATCTTGAATGTGTTTAGCTCTTGTATAAGTCAGTCATGGAGTTCAACACCATGTCACTCTAAGTTGCTGTTTCAAAAGGAACTACATCAGTATACGGAATCAAATCACAGCTAAGAAGCCATTTCATGGGGACTTTATTAGCTGTCACTTCAGTCTCTCAGATTTTCAGCAATTTTGAGCTAATGTCATTGGTTGCTTGCTGTTAGCTCACTAGTGTTAGCTGTTCGCTGAACCATTACCTTCAAAATCACACCAGACAGCGCATTATGGCCTGATTTTTGGTCCACTGCAGTGGAGAAATTATAGATGTGAAAGTCCATTGTGACTGTTTGCAACTGTTTCCTACTGATTCCATCCTGCACTGTATTTACAGTCCTCACATAATAACTGATTTCTGTAATAAGGGTTCTAGTACAATACTTCTGATTTACAAATTGAACAGTAAGTAATATTATGGGATAACACATTGCTAAATCTTCACTGATTCCCAAGAATTGAACTATGAGGCCCTGCATATCTCTTACTTAATTCCTGTTATAGGCAGTGCCATTAAGCTCTTAACATGGTTGACTTTTCTCCTATCCGTTGTTCATGACCTTAATTTGTCAGATGCCCTGTTAAAGTCTGACGTCATATCAATAAGTCGATTTGCTAGAACAAATTTTCTATATGCTGTAGTTCATCAGCTCATGTGGAGTTTGTTTTGTGCATAACAGCCACTATCTTGAGAACAACATGCAGAACATCCAATCATACAGCCATGTGCAAGCAGCATGAAGGTTAAAGAGACAAGCAACGACCTCTTTAATCTCTTCTTCTTCCGACGGAGGAGGGCCTGTGTCTCCTGAAAAAGGCCTGAAAAGAAAAATATCTATTCGTGCTAATTATACCCACACATGACGTTAAAGGGGAAGGAACTGCTCAACAGATTTGCCTAAAATATTGCTCCATGGTCATTATCTATCAAAAAAGCACATTCAACATCTGGTGAGCTTGTGAGTCGATCCTGCTATTATCCTTGAGCACTGGTGATGCTTTAAAATATAAATATATCTTATATCTGTGACTAAGTCAGACAGGCAGGATGCTCTTCTAACGAGACCATTATCTGTGGACTCTGTGCCTCCTCTGATGGGATGGAAACATGTTTGGCAGAGAATATATGCAAACAGAGCCAGCAGGTTAGAGTTAACGGACAAGACTGTGAGCAAACAATCGGTTTTGCAAAGAAATAAGACGGGATACAAGACAGGCCTTTATACGAAGCACAGTCTACACAGGTGAAAAAGCTGAGATTTCTCCCTTGCTCTCTCTTATAACCAAACAGAAACCTCACATGCATCCAAAATAATCACCACAAGACAAGCTGCAGGCCAGCATTTGACAGACAGCATAACAAATGGAAATTAATTTGCAGAAATAAGCCTGGCTCTTCTGCCAATGAGTTAAGTGGCAACAATTTGAACAAGCATGAAATATCTGAAAAAGTGGCTCACGTGGCTTGTCGGGGAAATGGATTTACATTTAATTTTGTGCAACAACATTAGGTGCTGATGAATTTCCCTGGAATTTGAGTGACATAGTGATTTACTTCTCCTGGAAGAGACAAGCTCTCCAGTGCTCAAGGCTGAGTTATCTTTTGGAAAGATTAAACTGCAGCAGAAACACTGAGGCTGCATGCAGTAAACAGGTGCCTGTCTTATGTAATCATTCAGGAATGCTGGAGTTTGCTGTTCTCAAAGTCTCATTAACCCAACAGTGTGAACTAAAGGTGAGAGTGAGGGTGGAGGTTGCAGCAAATCATTTGTCACAGCTTGTCATCGAAATGAATCATTGAGGTATTGGAAGCTAGAAATCATTGGGAAATCAGGTTAGAAGTCAGGCAACTGTGAAGGCACCCACAGCAGTGTGTGTGTATATATATATATATATATATATATATATATATATATATATATATAAATTAAATGTCATGTCATATTTATGACCATTATGTTCTGCTATTACCTGCTTGGTATCTGTGTACACTCACAGATATAAAGATACCAGACTGCACTTTTCCTAGTTGCTGGTGTGCTACTATCAAGGGTACATCTATTGTACCACTGGTATGTATCCTTTACCTTTAAAAATAAATAAGTTAAAAGTACACCACATGCACTTTCCCGGGTAACGGATACATACAATGGATATAAAAAGTCTACACACCCCTGTTAACATTAAAGGTGTTTGTGGTGTAAAAAATGAAACCAAGATGAATCATGCCAGATCTTTTCCACCTTTAGTGTAATATAGCAACCTATATAATTCAAGTGAAAAACAAATAGTTTTAAGAAAATGAAAAAGGTGCCAATAACCTCGTTGTACCTTTTGCTTGTAATACAGCACTCAGGTACCTGGCAGGCTTTTTGAGTCCATCAACTTATCCTTGACTTGGAAATTTAATTCCACTCTTCCTTGCAAAAATGCTCCAGATCGGTCAAATTGTGAGGGGATATTTTGTGCATATCCCTCTCTTCACTCCACAGATTTTTGATAGGATTCAGGTCTGGGCTCTGACTGGGCCATTACAAAACATTGATCTTCTTCTGAAGTCATTTCTTTGCTGACTTGGATTTGTGCTTTGGGTTGTTTTGCTGCTGGAAGGTGAAATTTGTCTTAATCTCCAACTGTCTAACAGAGGCCTGCAGGTATTTGGAGCTATCCATGATTCCCCCTATCTTGACTAGAGCCCAAGTCCTACCTGAAGAAAAGCAGCCCCACAGCATGATGCTGCCACCACCATGCTTCACCGTGGGCATGGTGTTCTCCGGGTGATAAGCTGTCTTGTTTTTCCCCCAAACATATCTTTTACAATTAAAAAGCTGTATTTCAGTCTCATCAAACAATAGCACATTTTGCCACATGGATTGGGGTTATTTAGATGGGTTTGGATGCTGTTTCATGATTGAACCACCCTACCCCACAGCCCAGACAAGTGACCAACACAGGAGATTGTTGTGACATGCAGGGAGTGACCTATACTTGCCAGATATTCCTGCAGCACTATTAATGTGGACGTAGGACTCTTTTTTAGCCCTCTCCTGATAAATAATTTTCAATAGTAAGATCCTGCATATGCTTTGTAAACTCTTTGAGGACGATGGAAAGAATACCAAGATGATGGCAAGAAAATCCTACAGAAACAGCTGATCTTTATTGGGGGTTAATCAGAATCACTTCATTGATGACAAGTGTATGATAATTACTTTTGGACATGAGTTTGAATGTGATTGTGCTCACAACTAACCAATCACATGGCCCATTATAAAAGGGTGTGCAGACTTATGTAAACAGGTTATTGTAAGTTTTTTTTTCCTTTTTCTTTTCCTAAAACATTTCTATTTGTTTTTCACTTTGGATTTTGCTGGTTGATATAGCACATTAAAAGGTGGAAAAAGATCTGACATGATTTATTTTGGTTTCCTTTTTCTTTTCATTACAAAAATCTGCCATTTTAACAGGGGCATGTAGACTTTTTATATCTACTGGGCATTAATGTTCCTTGCCTAATCTCTCATTATGAAAGATTATCGAAGGTGTGTTCAAAGCGTTCAGGAATGTTTTAATGTCTCAGCACGCTGCAATAAAAAGAAGAGAGGAATCACTGTGTACAGGACGTTTAAAGACACTGTACGTGCAAACATACAAACATACTCTTGCTTATGTTTCCTTATGTGCAAAAGACGCCCTGACGAAATGCAAAATGCACCCTTCAAACAGAGAAATTTTAGATCGTGAAACCTGCAGCGAAACCTGCTAGAATAATAAAACTCTCAGCTGGAGAGGAGATGAAATTTAAGGAGAGGCCTGGCATGTGCAATGACTTGCTATTTGAAGCCTTATTGAGGATAATAGGTAACTCTCTTCCTGGATCAGGAGGTCCTACTGCACCCTCTTCCTACTCAATCCTCCATTCTCTCAACAGTTTAAAACTGGAGAAGAGGGGTTTACTACTGAGGAGGACTTCACTGCAGTGTGTGTCAACTGCAGCATCTTCATACAGATATTATAGTAATTTTTATAGTAAATAGTAATATTTCAGCAGTTTCTTAACTATAAATCATGAAATCATCTAATCTGCAAAACTAAGTAAGGGTAAAACATGTTGGGGTTTGCTGTTCTGGGAAAAGAATTAATGTGTCGTGGCTTGAGGTAAAGCAGAGTTACTGTTAACAAGCCAAAATTGATTTATTTCCAGCAACAGCACATCCTGAAGTGTTTTCTTCCTCTTACACCATAGCAAACACTACATAAAAAAATATAATAAAATAAATAAATTATATATATATATATATATATATATATATATATATATATATATATATATATATATATCTCCATTTATAGCTATGTTTAATGTCGTGGAATGTCTGAGATACAAGTTAGTTCCTGTTATCATTTACATCTTAACAGTTCTGAAGACTTTCACATGTTGGAACAAGCTTATCTCTTATGTGAGATGTTACTATAGAAATGATAAGTTAAAGAGTGCATTCATATAAACCTTGCAGATGGAACTACTCTCAGAGCTGTTTAGAAAATGAACCAACATCATCTGACCAGTCAGAATTGAGAATTCAACAGCACTGTGGTGTCTGCTCTTTGGACATTAAGACAAGCTTCCCTGTCTTACCCAGAGGCAAACTGCCTTGCTGGCCTGCCATATAAACATCTTTTAAATGGAGGATGAAACGGCATACTGACAGCAAGAGCGATGAGGGCTGCTTTCTTTGGGGGTTCATAGCAAAGACATGGCCTAGTTCTTGAGCCACAGGAGACATCTCAAAAAGCGGGTTTTTGAGATGCACAACATGGCTGAGTGTCATGTTGTGAGGCAGGCCTCTAAAATTGATCTCAGTTCCTAATTGGCTGAAAAAAAAAAGTTTTTTTTTTTTTCCACACAATCTGGATAATACTTTAAAATATAGTGATCTACATTTTGAACTGTCAGAAATTTTAACACAAATGAGTGGTGAAAATAAGCTGCTGTGCACAGAGTGTGCTGTATCGGGCCCAACTTGTCACAGTGGGACAAATAAATAATAAGTGTGACATATTTATGAACTGGCAACTGCAGACATTACATTAGCACTTCCAGTTTAGCAGTCAATAGGGTGAGAAATCTGTGCATTAGCGTATTGGTCTCAGTGAATGCATGTGGGCCAACAGCCAGAGGATTAGTGATTTAATCCACACAGGCAGAAACAGATAATTAGCAACAGCCAGGGTTTGCACATAACAACTCCCCTTTGGGAGTAAAGTGACAGTGACTGACAGATGACAAGTGGACTGTAAGGAGATGATGAGCACACGTTGCACACGGGGAGATATGGATGTGTAAAATGAAGACAGGCTGGATGCGTCACATTGAAGGCTCATAAATCAATCAGGCTTCCTTTCATATAGTTGAAATTTGTGTGTAGGTGAAACCTATACCTGATTTACCATTACACAGCAGTGACATGAATATGGGTTTGATATTATTATCCCAAAGGAATTTGCTTTGCCATCAATATACGTTCCTGCACTAATTTCAGCTATGGCTGCTTCTCACCGTCCTACAGCCTACTTACTTCTTTCCAGACTCATTGTTGTAAAGAAAAGGAATATTCCTGAAGCAAAACAATGTTGTTGTGTACATCGGCTTGTCCTTGATAGTCTTGGAAACACAGTAACACAAACAAGAGCCAAAGAATCATGGATTTTGACTTGCACTATCAAGTCTAAGTCCTGCTCCCACTCATGTATATCTCTGTAGTGCAAATAAAAAGACTTTTGAGTAAGCACACTGTAATGCAGGATGTGTAATTATGTTGACAGCACAAACTATTTTAACTCCTCTGAGACTTATTCTCCTGCAGTAATTATATTAGTGTGCATAGTGGAGGGCTTAGTGTTAGCGTATCAGATAAACAGGCAGTAAGATGGGGGTGAGGCTGCATGCTGAGACTGTGATCAACTCAGCAGCTCTTGTGAGGCTCTTGTGTTGCTCTCTGTCGCCGGCTTTCCAAACAGCTGAGAGATGATGCGGCTGTTTTTAGCAGCCCATTAAAGGAGAACTCTGTGCTATAAAGCATGCATGAACAGCACAATGTGTCTGTATAAACAGCCTCAACTAAAGTCAAAGGGGCTGGGCATTTCCTTGCAGGTCAAACGCTCTGCTGGCTTCCTGTGATTTCCTGCCTTCAGACAGGTTATCGTTTGATGTCATTCATAATATGCTTTCAGCAGAAGAGTATAAATGGGAGTAGACAGTAGTTTTAAGCTATACACTGCCATATTCATGAATCTGTCTCAGAAGCTTTTGCTTGAAGTCAGCCTTTCTTGGTACAAATTAAATTTCTCAACTTGCTTATCCGAGGAACAAAACTGTTTGGTCCTATTTTCATACCAGACTAGGAAAAAATAGCTACCTAGGGAGAGTAACATAAGGCTTTTAGAGAAATGTACACTTACCGGCCAATTTATTAGGAACACACGTATATATACTCGTGCATACTCATGCAACTGTCCAACGTGGCAGCAGCACAATGTTGAAAATCATGCAGACACAGGTCAAGGGCTTCGGTTAATGTTCTCCTCAAACATTAGAATGAGGAATAAATGTGTTCTGAGTGACTTTGATCATGGCATGTTTGTTGATGTCAGACAGGCTGGTTTGAGAGTTTCAGAAACTGATGATCTCCTGAGATTTTCATGCACAACAGTCTCTAGAGTTTACACAGAACGGTGCAAAAAACAAAAACTATCCAGTGAGCAGCAGCTCTGTGGGTGGAAATGTTTTGTTGATTAGAGAGAAGAATGGGCAGACAGGTTTGAGCTGACAGGAAGGCTACGGTAACTCAAATAACCACTATTTACAACCACAGTGAGCAAAAAAAAAAAAAAAAAAAAAAGCATCGCAGAATGCACAAAACTCTGATTCATGAGGTGGACAGGCTACAACAGCAGAAGACTAGGGGTCAACTGATATGTTTTTTTCAGGGTTGATACCAATACCAATGATTTGTAATCAAGGACACCGATAACTGGTATTTGGGGCTGATATTCATTTACAATAAATTTGATGTTTGCGGTGTGAAAATTTACAAGAATTCAACTCACAATGTACATATATATAACATGAATATAACATTTAATATATTATTAAAATGAAAAATTCATAAAAAAAAAAACAAAAAAAAAAACAATTGAGTAACACCAAGTTGTGGTGTAGAAAGCACAGCCTTTCTGCATGCATGTTCTCCTGTGAGACTGCTCCCATTATTGTCATATATTGCTGTGACTTCAGTGAAAGCACATTCATGCAGGTGCTGCTTCATTCCCATGTTTCTCACAAACACTGAAAAGCATGTTTGATTAGATTTACTCGACACATGGTCAACATTTTTACCAATCCAATAGCGCTGCAGGTGGAACATAGAGACAGACTACAGATCTGTTGGTTAGTTGTACTCAATGCGTCATCCACATTTCAAACAATCCAATAAAGCTGTGGGCAGGACATTGGGCCAGACTACAGAACTGTGCTTTTTTTTTTAATAATGGTTGCATCAGACATGCGCATACATAATAATACTACTAAAAAAAAACACTTTTATTGGCAAGGAAACAAGTTCAAGTGCCGATTCCGATAATCGAAAAAATGCCGAATATCGGCTTCGATTATCGGCTACCCCCCGGAGGACCACACTGGGTTCCACTCCGGTCAGCCAAGAACAGGACTCTGAGGCTACAGTGGGCACAGACTCACAGAAACTGGACAGCTGACAACTGCAAAAACGTCTGGCGAATCTAAATTTCTGTTGTGAAAAGAAGGTCAGAATCTGGCATCAACAGCATGAAGCCATTGACCCAACCAGCATTGTGTCAACAGTTAAGGCTGGTGTAATGGTGTGGGGAAATTTTGGTCCCTTACTACCAATCAAGCTTTGTTTAAATTCTACAGCCTATCGGAATATTGTTGCTGACCATGTTCATCCCTTTACTACTACTTCTACTAGCATGATAATGTGCCATATCACAATGCATAAGCCATCTCTAAATGGTTCCATGATCATGGTAATGTGCTCAGTGTACAGTGGCCTCCCCAGTTAGCATATTTGAGTCCATTAGAGCACCTCTGGGATGTGGAAGAACGGGAGATTCGTGGCACAAATACGCAACTGAAAAATCTGCATCAATTATGTGATGCAATCATGTTAATTTGGACCAGAATTTCAAATGAATGTTTCCAACACCTTGTGCAATTCATGCCAGTGTGAACTGAGGCTGTTCTAAGAACAAGGGGTAACTGGTTTGGTGTTCATAATAAAGTGGCCAGTGAGTGTATACTCCCTTTTTTATTCCTGGTTTATTTCTTGAGGATGTCTTGTTTTGACATGTCCAGCCTTCACACTGACCTCAGTGGAAGGGAGATAAGATACAGGCCCTCTGTCTACCACCACAGCTCATTGGAAGGGTGAGAGATAAGAGCAGCAGAGAGGATTAAGTTGAAGTCTTTGTCATGGCGTTGTTGGACCCTGGAGTGGCCTGGAAGAGGATATCTGAGATTCCTGTGAGGTCAAAGAAACTGGGGTCTCAGACCTCTGATAATGCAAATGGCCTGTCTCACGCTTGCTGGCTTGTATTGTCTCCCAGACAGGATGCCATTCTGGTAAGCAGTTCCTAAACAGCAGGCGGAATATACTATGATGTCAGCAGCAGCTTGAGATGAAGACAAGCCACAGGAAATTCCTGCCCTGGTTTAGCCTCTGACATTCCAGCACAGAATGGAAAAACTCAAAGCATCTTTGGAAGTGGGGTGGTGACACAGGGTTAGGCGAGGCCCTGAGCTTAAGGATCAAAATAGCTCACAACAGAAAGAGAGTGGTTTAAAGATTGCTCTTTGTTTGGGTTAATCGTTCACTGCATTTTAAAATATGCATCCACATGCAACCCGTTTAGACAAAAGCTCAAGACTTCAGCTCACGCCTGTGCTGCCACCTATACTCTCCTCTGAAAGAGGTAACGAAAGTTCACTTCACGAGATCCTCAGAATACCGTATTTTGACAAGGCCAGAAAGGAGAGATGACAGAATATGATTGCATGCTTGAGACTTCTCATAAATAACTAATACAAATCTTATTTCAAAGGACAGCTAGATTGTGTGGAATAATCTCGTAAAACCAAGGTTACTATAGCTTTTAATGCCTCCTTGGGCAGTGTAGAAGTGACTGCTTCTGTTTGCTGATAAAGAATGATATTTATTTCGCCATACCCTGCAGAATTCAGCATACAGTACTGAAACACTGACATATGCTAGAACAGGGGTGTCAAACTCAGGTACTACCCTGGGCCACATCAGCATTTTTGTGAGCCTTTCACGGGCCACAATGTAAGACTGTTCACTTCATTTTTCAACATATTATCTACACTATCGATTAACACCAATAACCTAGGTGCTGACAGTAGAACAGGATGTCTCTATCTATTCAGTTGTATGAACTGATAACATTTATTCAACTAATGAAAGCCTTCTCAAAATGTATGTATCTGTTTTCCAGATATTGAAAATCTTTATTTAAGAAAAGCATTTAAGAACTCACTCTCTGCTAAGAACATGCATCTTAGTCTCCCATCTCTCTTGTCTTCACGCTCCATCAACTCTTCTTTTTTTAACACTATATGGCCAAAAGTATGTGGACACCTGACCATCACACCCACTTGTGGGGTCTTCCCCAAACTGTTGCCACAAAGTGGCGAGCACAGAATTGTCTAGAATGTCTTTGTATGCTGTAGAAGATTTCCCTTCAGTGGAACTAAGAAGCCCAAACATGTTCCAGCATGACAATGTCCCTGTGCATAAAGTGAGATTCATGAAGACATGGTTTGTCAAGGTTGGTGTGGAAGATTTGACTGGCCTACACAGAGCCCTGACCTCGACCTACTGAACACTTTTGGGATGAACTGAGACGCTGACTGTGCACCAGGCCTCCTCACCCAAAATCAGTGCCTGACCTCACTAATACTCTTGTGGCACAATGGGCACAAATCCCCACAGCTACCTTACAAAAATCTAATGGAAAGCCTTCTCAGAAGATTGGAGGTAATTATAACAGCAAAGTGGGGACTAAATGGGGAATAAGATGTTCAACAAGCAGATATGGGTGTGATGGTCAGGTGTCCACAAACTTCTGGCCATACAGTTTAATTGTAGATCTCTCCACTAAGTGATACTTTTCAGGGTTTAGAGTCATTCACTGAATCACACTAAAGGTCAACACCAGACTTGTTTCTGAATCTTTTTTTTCTACACAGGTCTGATTTGCATAAAAGGCAGCAGATAGACTTTGACTTTAAGCAGCACTGTGAAATAAGAGTCCAAGTGCGCTGTACAGTGACGTGTATGAAACGCGGGTGATTGCTATGCTATGGGATTGGTGTGAAATCAAGTTAGTGAGAAAATGTTGTAGTACTACAAGCTGTTTCAATATAATTTTTGCAAGTTTGTGCGATACAGATAGGGAAGCAGGCCATTATTGCCCACAGGCCTTGAGTGTGATGCCTGTGCACTCGAAGAACAATGAATGAGTAACTTCTGGAGTTGAAAACTTAAGGACTCGTTATAGCTCTGTAGAATACCATTGCATCACACAGGGATAACTTCATTCTGTGACTGTGGTAACTTGACATTAAGTATGTATGGGAAACAGTTTTTGTATGGGAATCCAGCCCTTAAATTTATTTCTAGGCATGGATTGGTTATACCTCACTCACATGCACTTCAAAAAGGCAAAATAGAACGCATGTTAATCAACAAGTACACTATTTTCTAAAGAATGTACAGCATGTCTCTAAAAAGACAAGAGACAGACAAGAAATAATTGCCAATTACACGCTTTGTCCATCCTTGCTTTATTCCACACACAAGCCTGTGATATTTAAAGTCAACCTTTATATTCGGATTATTTCTGTAGGTGAGAGGGTCAGTATGATCACTTCTATCATTACTCACTAAGTAGAGCACAATACACACTAATATATTAGCACACTCCTCAGCCCATATCTCTCTCCAGCACCTTTCACTGTAGAATGAGTGGAACTAGGTCAGTTGCAGAAAAAAGGAAAATCTGTCCGGGGAGAGTGTGAGAGGAGAACCCACTACACTCACTACAGAGCTTAGCATAATGACCCAGCTCTACTGCCTCGTACTTGCAGGCTTGGAACAAGAAAATAATAGCAGCATTTAGAAAGTGACCTGAGCATCTCGGTGACGATGAGAATGTAGAGGAAGTAAGAGGAAGAGTGTTTGCTCAGCTTGGTTCTTATCATCAGGAGGTCATAGACAGCTTCTTTAAAGAGCTTAACATAAGAGGCCCTGACAAATGAGCTGGAACTTGAATAAACAGCAAGCTGAAAGACTGCTGTGATTTGCAACTGTCAAAATAGAAATTAAGCCGTTAATAACCTTTTTTCATATGTCATATTTTGCATTGAAACACACACACACACACACCCACACCCACACCCACACACACACACACACACACACACAGAATCTAATCCCTGGGTATGTATTTAAACATGGCTCATATGCTTTGAAAGCATTAGTGTCATTCCGTATTTAAGTCACGTTGAACGAGTCAAAGTGGTGGAATCAGTGAGAGTTTGACTCTCATGGAGCGTCCACCAATGAGGGTAAAAACCTAAATGTAATATTCATCTTGACCTGTGCCTGAAGCTTTTAATAAAGTGTGATGGGGGTTTTTATTTTATAAGACTTTATACCATAACGCTGTCGAATGCTTGATTCTGATTGGTCAGTAGGTGTTGATTAATTTTCCTCAACTGCTTTGTCCTCGTTGGAATATTTTATTGTTTTTAGTCACAACTTGCACAGGGACTTGTACAGCAGGTGCAACACAAAAACAAATTCTACAAAACGTGAGTAATTGTTATTATGGGCGTTTTCTCATGTTTATTTAACATTTTTTTGGAAGAAGTCTCCAGTGTCAGTGCAGTGGTATAACTGTAATTTTTGGAAAGTCTCCAGGACAGAGAGCTTTCCAGTTTCTGAGTAACATGACAAGCTGCATTTTTTTTATCTTAATAACTTCAAGTCAGAGGAAAAAAAAAAAAAAAAAAAAAAAGGCTGGTGTGGGAACAACTGTTTATAGTTTCTATAACGCAAGTGGTAACAGCCACTAATTTGTTTCGCAGACATTCCACAACATTAAATGTAACTATAAAGAACAAAACATACAACATGTAATCGTATTGTAAATGTTGTGATATAAGAGCAATCCAAGACATGCTGTTATTGTAAATCTCGGGTGGTAATGCCACATCACACCACCCTTTCAGTGATTATTTTCCAATAACATCATGCCAGTTGTGTTTTAATCCTTGCATAAAAAAGATAGTGGCTTATTAGCAAGATCATGCAAGCAGTGCACATAATTATCTGCCTCCAGGCACTCAGTCACCAGCAGGCTGCGTGAGATGCAATGTGGGAGCTTAAGACTCTAGCAGTCACAATTCTCTCCAAGGCTACAGCCCTTCTGCAACAGTCCTGGAAGCTAGAACTTTAACTCAAGACACGAGAAGATTAAAGGTTTGCTGCACTTAGCTCAGCTACATTCCCTCTCTCTCGCTCTCTCTCTCTCTCGCTCTTTCCTCAGGTTGTGGACTGGGAGTTCAAAGTCAAGCAAGTTCAAAGTTGCAGCGGGGAAACATTCAAATTAGCTGCTGCAATGGAGAGAGACACTGCGTCAGCACCCGACACGCAGCACGAGAAGCCTACACATAAAAGTGCATTTAAAATGAGCTGTCTTCAGTGCTGGCTTTGACGAACACAGCAAAGCTAGAACTGAACTGCTGTTCCTGCAGCTGAAAACACACATGTTTAAATACTGCAAATCAGACCACTGAGCCAGTGTAAGTTACAGGACTTCTTTCAGGTCACTGGGAACAGCATTCAGAAATTAAATCTTGTCCCGGTGATTCATGCCAGTTTCTTTTTCCATGTGAGAGAATCTCTGGACAAAAGAGGTGGAACTTTCTCAGGTATCGACTTTCCTCCATGCAGTACACAATGCCGCTCATTTCAAACAATTCAGGGCTTCCCAGCATGGCCATATTCACATACTTGAGGACCAGAGGGGGGAAAACATCAATGATCAGAATTTCCTTTATCTGAGGGTGTGTGAACAAAGAGGTCAGCATGAATAGGTGATCACAGGGAGATCACATATACTTTCTGTGCTCGCCACTAATAATGATGCACACATTTAATAGCAGGCTCTTTGTGAGAACAGATTATGGCCTTCAGCACATCTCATATTCACACAGCCAGCCTATGAGCAGTGGCAGGCCGCACATACCGCAGGAACCTTAACCTGCTCTGTGCTTGTAATACAAATCCCACTGTGATTACCACCTAATGGGCAAGTAATATTTTATGAGCCTTTTAGAGTCAAGCCCTATAAACATTAGGGCTATAACAATATAAATGATATTTCACTCTAACACAACATAAGATTCTCTTTAACTGGAGTTCCAGTGGAAAAAAACAGATGATATTTACATAACCAAACTAGTTCTGTTTTCCGGTAATTCTCAGAAGTCTGTACACACTAGGAGTGTAACACAATGCCACTCTCTGTATCTGCTTAGTGTCCAAGTGTTCATCTGTATTTGGAGTTAAACCTGAAGTGAGCTTCATATCTGAGTGCACGTTTACATCCGCGAAAAAACCCCTCCTCCTTGTGTGACTTTTTTGTTGCGTCCCGTGGGGTCCGAGTCCCGATACACCTCCAGTCTCTAACTAGTTACCTCTAGTAACTAGATACCTTGTGAACCTTTCTGGCAAGCTTTATTTAAAAAAAAAAAAAAAAAAAAAAAAAATTTTAAATAGTGCACCATTTATTCATATCAGTATTTGCATTTATTTAGAACACATTTTTAAATCTGAAAAATGTATTCATACAGCAATTTTTTTAATTGTAAAGTGAGTCTAGTTGAAGAAATCACTATTAATAATTAACATCATTTCAGTTTGTTTGACCTGGTGTGTGTGTGCATGTCTGTCTGTCTCTCTCTCTGTGTGTGTGTGTGTGTGTGTGTGTGTGTGTGTGTGTGTGTGTGTGTGTGTGTGTCAGCTCTGTTCTGGGCTGTGCCTCAGTGTTTTGATCCTGATTCAGCAGTATTGTGCTTTGTGGTGGTCGAGCACTGATCAAAGGCTGGCTCCATCAGAGTGCAGACTCATCTACTATGATAATAACTCCAGCTCAAAAGAGCAGCTGGACAGGGTTGCTATCTCTTCCACACTTCACTCTGAGTACTGTAAACACACTTGCAAACAAGATGTAAATGCAGGGTGGATGCTTAGACTACGTGCAAGATGAGGCAAAATGAGTGAAGTGGATAAAACCTAAAAGAAAACCATGGAGCTCATATGAAGCATATTCAGCCACCATGAGTGCTTTTGCGTCCTATGACTGAATACAGCATTATCTCAAACAGCTTTGGGGAAACCAGCAGGAAATTCCACTTTTATGAAAAGGACAATGATAGAGATCAGCTGGACTCAGCTGAAGCATAGCCAATGAACTATCTAATGTCAGCAAAAAAGTCTGAAAAACATAATGTAAGGCTTAATGTCGAAATGATTCGTGTGGTTAAAGTTGTGGAAATAAAGTAGTTCACTGTGATTACTGGCAAAGTTACTGAAGCACCAGAACGTCATCATCTAAATGACATTCTGCGCTGTAAATTCAGTTTTCAGGATATATTACAGTATCTTCTTACAATTACGTACTTTCAAAGAGAATATAATTAAATTGTACATCTTGCCATGGCAGAGTAAGTATTTAATTAGTCTAGAAAACTTGCTAAATGTTTTAATATATTTGAAACCTACTTGCTCTCTACTTTTAGAAATATAGCCTATATTGGCTGATTTGCACCTGCTACATTTGTATATTTGTCTCTTAAAAGCCTTTTTGAGGATTTTTTTTTCTTTTCCAGTATATCATAGTGTTATCTACATACCTACTTCCTATTTCACTAACATAGTTCACTAACCCCTAGGAGACTTGCGTAAATACAATGTGGCTCTGTGGCGAGAAAAGAGAAAAGGCATGGGCTTACCTTGAGCTTGTCGAAACGCTCGCTGAGAGAGGTGACGTGGTGCTCACGGTGTCTGCCAACCAGCTTGCACAGGGTACAGATAAGCTGCTCATCTGTAGCACAGTACAGGCTCACTGTCTCACTGTCGTGCTCGAGGCAGGCCAGACCGCGCAGGTGCCCGTCACCTGCCGGCTCCAGCAACCGGTGGCTGGTGAATGGTTTCTTGTTTGGATGTGTGGCACGCAGGCAGCGCTCGCAGTACGACGCTTGGCACGTGGCACACGTCTTCACGGCATCACGAGGAGGCTCCTGTTCACAGAACTGGCAGGGTACGCGCAGCTCGGCCGACATCGCGCTGCCGTTAGCGCTGCCCCCGGTGGGTGTTGCGCTGCGAGGCCGGGGTGGGGGGCGAAGGCGGCTCTCGCTGGGTGAGCCGGGCCCGCTGAAAGAGGCCTTCTGGAAACGGTCAATGATGTTCTGCAGCGTCACATTGCGCCTCAGGCCGTCGAGACCGCGTGGGCTTAACGTGATGACGTGGCGGCACGTTGGGCACTGGAAGGCCGACACAGACTCAAGCGGCTTTGCGCCGGAACAGTGGGAGACCAGGATGCGATGGGCACAGCTGAAACACAGGCTATGGGCGCAGGGAAGTAGCAGCGGGTCCTCAAACAGCTCCAGGCAGATAGGGCATGTCAGCTCCGACTCCAGGGTTTCCATCTTCAGTGGGCCCGATCTAAAGGTGACATCAAATCCCACAGAAGCTGGTGAGTCACCTGCATGGCAGATAGCCAGGGGGTTAGTGGCAAGCTGGCACCCCTCTGCATCCAGGCAGCGTGGGGGGGGCAGCTAAAGTGACATTCCACTCCAAATTCCCAGTAAGATCCTGGTCTAGTCAAGATTAAAATTGTTGGTGTACTGAGACTACAAGGATGATATATGAACCCTATGGAGTGGAATGTCACTTTGACATAAAGCAGGCTGGTTAATTTTGGCAAACAGGTTAAGCGGCAGTGGCATTCAGTTGTATCAGCACACTTTAATGGGCATTGCAAAGAGTAGACTTCAACATCACAAAATAAGGATGTACAGTAATTTCTGCTCATCTACACAGGAGATTAGATTTAGAGACGGGTGACAAATTAAAGGAAACACCGCTGACTCTGTTACGCTGTGCTGGCATGGTTTGGGTCCACTTGTCCCTCTTACAGAGAGGTGCAAATCAATTACTGCAAATCAATGCAAAGTTACTTTGACTGATCACCTTTACCCCAAAACGAAACATTTCTATCCTTTTCCTTTAATTTGTCACCCGTCTGTATATTGCCTCCTATTACATAGCAAGACAGGGTCAAGCAGGGTCAGCTTATGGAGATGGTAGTAAGAGATGTGACATTTGCACAGATATCTCTCACACACACACACACACACACACACACACACACACACACACACACATTTTTGTCTTATCCTTGTAAGGACCTTCCATTGACAAAATTATTATTGCAGGAAATTAATGGTATACCTGCACCTAAACCTAACCTCAGTTACTGTCAGATATTCCTATCATTGATATAAACCAAAAACTACACACACACACACACTTCCCTTTTCACTTCAGCCAGCTGCCTCTGTCTCTGTAATAGCCCGAGCATGCTACATTAGAAACAGGAATTCTGACTCATTTGAACTGGCCTGGAATATGAAAGGTGCCTGTATGGCATGGTACGAATAAGGGGTGGGGGTAGTACAGCTACCTGTTACAATTTGAACGCCTGTGATTAATCAGAATTGTGTTTGGGAACCACCAAAATTCTCAAATATTTAAAAACAAACAAACAAACAAACAAACAAACAAAAAAAAACAGAACTTGAGAGCTTTACAATCAAAGGAGGTCTTTCAACTGGAATCATATTCCTAATTAGCAAACCACCTTGAACAGGATTTTATCATAACACCACAGGAATGATTAACTCATATTCTGTGGCCTTGAACGTTCAAGTAGTTGTGCTGTGTTGAGTAGAGAAAGGACTGCACTCTGGTATCTCACTCACTCATCCTGAGCTCATATACACTCCCTCTATGACAGGTTTATGTTACTGTCTGAATTTATGAGAAAATAAAGATTATAAAGAAACACTCTGGGAAGAAACAATGAAGAAGGATCAGTTTTAGTTTTATTCTCAGTGACACAATCAAAGTGTTGATTCAGTGTTTTATGAGACATTGTGAAGCCGGTAATAACGGGTGAAAAATAGCCTATAAACCTCACACACACTTCCCCACAGAAAACACACACACACATATACACACAGAGTAATCTGCTCGGGGAAACTAAGTTAGCAACATGAAACAAAGGAATTAAAGCTGATGAACATTGTTAGTAAGACTTCATTAATATTTCTCACTCTTGAAAAAATTCACACCTCTCTGCCATGAGACTTTTCACAGCCATTTGGCTTTTTACTGATTTGGACCTCAGAACACAATTGTTTTAATGATTTCCATATTCCGTGTCATATATCCAAAATCTAACACAAGACTAAATAAAAAAACAGCAAAAAAAAAAAAAAAAAAAAAAAAAAAAACCCACAGAAATCCTGATTTAATGCAGCTCATTTTCTCATATACTTTAAATCAAATCATTGCTCGTCTTGCCTTGGGATTGCTGATATGAAAACTCTGCCAATATGCTATGTATATACTGCTACAGATGTAGACTGAATTTGTCTAATGAAGCCTTTCACAGCAGCACTGCATGCTGAATGGACTGCACAACCTCCTGTGATCACTTCTTCCCATGAAGTCACCATGATTAAAGTGGCGCCAGGCTGCTCAGTAAATTCATTACTGGAAAAATAAATAAGCTGCTTGATCCAATCATGTAGATAGCGTAGTGATAAGAGCCAGCGTCCTTGTATTACCTTCACCTTGCTGCCTGCTCCATCAGATGGAGCTTTATTGATCTATGTCATTTAAAAAAAAAAAAAGAAAAGAAAACTCTTATTTTTAATTTAGGAAGGTCAGGAGATTGAGAAGATCTTGGATAAAGGTCAGTGTCAAACTTTGACCTTGGTGCTTTAATTAAATCTCGTGTTCTTACACAAGGTACAGAAGGATTCTGGGTGTGGCAGTATAAAAAGATTGCCAGGGTCACGTGGAAATAAGAATTAAAATACCAACTTATTTACTACCATTGTAAAAAAGAAGCCCTGGCACTTACTATATCTTCTTAGAAAGAAAGAACATTTCAGTGATCACACACTAAGATGTGTGTATGCTGATGAATGCCAGTCCCCTGTAAAGTGCAAAGCGCATGCATGACACAGCCCACAAAACGTAAAAAGCAAAAGGTAAAGCTCACAGGGAGCTGAAAGTGCAGAACGACGAAAGAAAGGAAATTTCTCAGAAGCAGAAGTGGAGGCTATTTTGACTATGATTTAGCAATGTAACAGCACCTGAAAAGGGCAAAATCTGGAGACAAAAACACACAAAAAACTAAAAAATAAAATAAAATAATAATAATAAAAAAAATCACACAGCAGCATTTCTTTTGTCTAAATCGAATGACTGGTCATACTTGTCTTAATCTTCCCTTAATGTGTTTTCTTACGTTCTTTAACGAATATGAAAATCAATATGAAATGACTTTCACAAAATTTTCATTACATTTGCACGTGCAATCGAAATAACTAAGCTATTTAAATTTGACAGAGAAATCCTCTGTTCGGGTGATTATTTTAAAGGTACAGTAAACCCCTCAGGGCAACGTCTGTACCGCTGCTGTGCTCCCTCCCACCGCAAACGCAAAAACAATGCATGCGTCATGGTGTGGCATTTTTGGAACAATGACAATTAGCCTTGTCTAAACAATGGGGACAATTCATTTGTAAAAGTGACTCGTAGAACAGCTCTTCCTTGAATTATATTTGTACAAGGATAATGACACAATACATAGTAAAAACTACTTCACTTGAGTAACCAGAATACATATGTGTTCTTGTCAAATTATACATTTATAATATTATATATATATATATATATATATATATATATATATATAACACTACAATGTAGACTGTAATGAAAAACTGGTGGAAAAATGTTTTAAAAGGTGCCACAGTTTGGCAACAGTGTAAAAATAGCTGAATCTGCTTAAATCTATGTATAAGCTATATTGTATTAATCATAATCATGGATTCTGACACGGAACTAGATGCTGTATGTACAGTTCTCCATGACGCTGTGACCATATGACGAGTCTGTAAAGGTCAATATAAGGACATTTCTATGCCACTTATAGAATATTTCAGCAATAAAAATATCTATTATTTTGGAAATCCAGCGCTGACCTACATACCTGATGACACAATTTTAGCCTCCTCTAGCCAGTCTAAGAGCCACGGTGTGCAAGTGCTCAAGTCCCTGGTGTTTGTGTGTGTGTGTGTGTGTGTGTGTGTGTGTGTGTGCGCGCATGTGTGTGCGTGTGTGTCATGATAGGAGTTTGCAGCCACCGTTCTGGTTGAGCTTGTGGGTCAGATCTCGCCTGTTGGCCCAGACTCTCTAATAGAGCAATTCATCTTGTGTCAGCCTGCAGCTGGATACCAGCTCCACATGTTTTGGTGGAGTCCCTGAACCGGAGATGTTAAAGCAGAGCAGTGAAGTTCACCCCACCTATACTACAGCAGCCATCGATTTAGAGCATGCCACGCAGCCTACTGGGATCTTACTGCTATGTTACTCAGACAGGAGCCAAGTCCATTCCCAACTTATCATTCTGAATCCGTGGTGAATGACCTACAGGGAGGAAGCACGGTACAGGAATGCAGGGGTGCATACAGGGATGCATGGAATATATACTATATGGCCAAAAGTATGTTCACACCTAACCATCACACCCACGTGCTTGTTGAACATCTCATTCCAGATTTAGTCCACCTCCGCTGTTATAATAAGCTCTGTGCTTCTGGGAAGGATTTCCGCTAGATTTTGGATCGTGGCTGTGGGGAGTCGCTCATTCAGCCACAAGAACATTAGTGAGGTCAGGCACTGATGTTGGCTGAGGAGGTCTGGCATGTAGTCGCTGTTTCATCCCAAAGGTGTTCAGTGGGGTTGAGGTCAAGTCACTGTGCAGGCCATGCGACTTCTTCCACACTAGCCTTGGAAAACCATGTCTTCATGGAGCTCGATTTGTGCACGGGGGCATGGTCATGCTGGAACAGGTTTGGGCCTCTTAGTTCCAGGGAAGGTAAATTATAATGCTACAGCATACAAAGACATTCTATACAATCATGTGCTTCCAACTTTGTAGTAACAGTTTGAGGAAGACACACATATGGGTGTGATGGTCAGGTGTCCAGAAACTTTTGGCCATATAGTTTATAGTACAGCTGTCAGAACAAATATCCCTGTTCAGGTACTATTTGAATTTTGATAATGTTTAAGGTAAGTCTATTGAAACTACCTAAACTCTCTGTCCAAATATATAGAATATAAAAAATGTATGTATACATAGTTAAGTAATAGATAAGATGCATGAAGAAGAGGTAAAAATTGTTGATTTTTATACTGGCCCTTGGTTGCTGAGTAATAAAATCTAGCTAAATATCAGAAACAATGACAAAATGTTGCCTCACCATGACTTAATTTATAATAATTATCTTTCATGGTATATGAGATAAGTACATACGGTGTAGCGCTAATGCTATTATTCTCTGTCTGTGGTAGCATACAATTAGATGGTTATTAATATTTCTATTAATAATTTGAATGTATTCAAATACTTTGGCCTTTTGGTTAATTGGGGGACCGCAGTCCAGATGCAGACCCAAAAAAGCATTTCAGTGGATCTACCCAAGCACTTGAAAAATACTATAGCAAAATGATCAAGGTATAAAAAATTGCCCGTAGCTGACCCAGTTCGGCTTCTGTAGCTTATCCTCTGTTACGGCCAAATGTTCATTTATGTAAATTATTCAGGTGAAACAAGCTTGGTGAAAAAGTTCTTTCATAGAAACTTTCATAGAATATTTATTTTCATTTACTCTCTCTGCCATGAGTAGTAAACTGATGAAATTGTCATTCAGAAGAAAAGCTGACAATGAAAACTATGTTTAAATATGATTGACCAGAGACGTATGCGTTTATTCTCTGCTTGAAGTTCAAAACAGGTGCCTCAACTGTTCAAATGTGGTAATGTGAATCAGCACTACAAAACAAAACATACCCACTTCAACCACTCGTCTTTTATTTATAGCCTTATCACTAGAGCTTAAACATTAAAAGGTAAATATTGCCAACACTCATGTTAGGTGCTTATCCGACTCTTTGTAATCAAGTCACTTTATGTAACTGGAGCTGCATGAATTTGAGTAACACATACCCATAACACCTACAAGAAATGGAAATAACTGTTACATTTCCCTACCATTAAAGTCCTCTGCAGCCTTACAAGTAATTCCTGACATCTCTAACTGCTGTGTTTTTTTTTAAAACAAACCTCAATTACCATAACAAGCCTCGAGTGTGGGTTGTGTTTACAGCAGAAGCTAATCCCAGGAGAAAGCGGTGGATTAACAAAGCAAGCAGGTGTGTATGAGGCAAAACGACTCTCCCTGGAACTGTAGCACATTCAAGCATGGCACACTTGCACTGTGCACTTTCTCTCACTCTGAATAAACACTGTCGGAAAAAACCTCTACATTCATATCCAAATGCTGACATTAAATATCAACGTGATCGGATAAGTGCACTATCTACTAGGTAAGCACTACACGTGTGCAGATTTGATGTGCAGGAAACAAACTAAAAGCTATGAGTGTTAATTGCAAATTATGGGATTAATCCACAGGCTACTTCATTTTGAAACGAAACAAATGGCTTTCTTAGAGTCTGGAGGCTGAAATGACCTTAAGATGAAATATTGTTGAATATGCAGTAATTGAGGACAACATCAAATTATACAAATTTTCTAGTTACCTCTAAGGTAGTCAATCAGCCACATGTTTTGTGTCTATGTGATGCGGCTTTAGTTTAGTATACTGGAGCTACAGGGCTGACATAACTGCCAGGTTAAAGAACAGTGTTGTGACTGAGACTCTGGAGTTCAAAATAGCTGCACTGACAGTGTTCAGGTAGAAAATGTGTCATTTTTATAACACTATGTCAGATGGTGTCAGAACCCACATAAGCGAGTCTATTTGAAACTGAAAGATTATGATAAACACACATTGCCACTGAGGATTTGTTAATCCAGTGAGATTTTCCTCCTACGCTCTGTAGCAGTTACTTTGAACCTTCAGAGCACACGCTGGTGCAGTAGGGCTACAGGCTGAAATACTGAGCTAACATTCAGTAGGGATTTAGTCTTAACCAGTCAGAGTACCTAATGCACATCAGCCAAATTAAGACAAATCATGATTAGTTATGGATGTTCTGTATGTATATAATCATAAAGCTCATTAATTCACTGTGACACATTTTGGCACAATGACCTAGGAAATCGCACAGAAAGTGTAATTTTCCATGCAAGCGGCCAGGCGTCTATTGTCCTGCTGTCAGAGGTCATTGTGGCTGCTGGCTGATGTTCAGGTTTTCCACATCCTCTCTTTAAAACATGCCATTTCTATTCATAGAATGTAAACAGCACTGTGGACTAGCAGTTGTGTTTCACTGTAAGTTGAGCCTGGTCAGAGGATGAGCTCTTTGGCATTTGTCCTGCACAAACATGGCTGGCTAACCTTCACGTTTAGCACAGCCAGATCCAGGTCGAAGCCCATCTGCTGCTCTGCCAGTCAACAATGTGGCTGTAAAGTGATGAGTGTCTTGCTGTAGGATGTGATTAATCCTGGAGACCAAAATATTAAACAGAGATTCCCCCTGCATGTCAAAGTGTGTGATAAATCTATCAAATTACATCAGCAAAAAATATGGATTTGGGGGAAAAAAAACAGCAAACGACTGAAAGCAGTGGCGGGCTATATGACAAAAATATCACAATTATTGATGGCAGAAGATGGCATATGATCGCATATGATGCACAAAATATATTGCGATATGTAGGTTTGCTCACAAACTGACAGCAATACAGAAAAGTGCTCGCCTTATTGTCAAGAGATCACAAGTGTGAATCCCAACTATGCCATATCCATACCTGGCCGGTAGCCTAGGGAGCAAAATTGGTCAGGAGGTGGGAGGGATCAGAGCGACACTAACCAATCACTGAGCTCTGTGAGCTCATGTATGTGGAAGAAGGTAGATAGTGCTTTCCTCTGAGTGTGTTTGAAAAGATGCAGAAGTTGGCTTCACATATTTTGGAGGAAGTGCATGAGTTTTAAATTTTTTTGCAAATTTATAATAAATGTATGCATTTTTTAAAATATAAAAACATTTTTATTCATGAAGAAAATGCTTAAAAAACTTTAAAAAAAGAGAAAAAATATATAATTTTAACATCATATCACCAATATGTGCCAGATTTAGTCCCCCTAAGACAAGTACAAAGACATTCTATACAGTTGTGTGCTTCCAACTTTGTGGCAACAGTTTGGGGAAGAGACACATATGGGTATGATTGTCAGGTGTCCACATACTTTTGGACATATGGTGTAAAAAATATTAAAACTGTAATAAAAAGATAATCACAAATCACAAAGAATAATCCTGATATTCACCATATCTCAGAAAAGCTTACTGACATAATTTAGCAAGTTATCAATATCATATCACATCACACCTAGGCCTAGCTTAAAGCATCATTAAACAGCTGTCTTAATATTAGTTTTCATAACTCTCCTACACAACTGATTTATATGACTCACTGTAAATTATACATGTATTTCATTTAAAAGTGGAATTTATGTGCCAATTTATAAAACAACAAACAAGACAACAAACAAGGAAAGTATCCAAAACAAAGTGAGAGCTTTATCCCTTTCCCCAGCATTCAGCACAATATCTTCTACTCAAGACAAAGACATCGCACGGCACCGCAGTTTCCTGGGCTGACACAACAAAGTGAGGTTCTGCTCATCATTTTAATTACACTGCTATTGCCAGAGCCGTACACAACCGCACCTTTCCCCGACACAATGAAGTTAAGACCTTCAAACGTCCTGTCATTTCCCTAATGCTCTTAGCTCGAGCTGTGTCTTATCGTGCCTGAGCACAGTATAGCGCCTCTACACACTCTCTTACTCACCCCAAAGCACTTCCATTATTGATGTGCTTTTGCTCTGGTAAGAACAAAACCGGGATATGAAATGCACTGCAAAAGCTTATAAGATATTTAGCACGGTTTAAAGAACAGCAAGCAGAAAAAAAAATAAAACGATAGAGTAACCTCATTGGCTGTGTCCCTGAGGTTGACTCTCAATTGGTATCCACTGCTTTTCAAGACTATGAGAAAAGATACAGCAAATTTGAAAGGGACAGACCGCCTCTCTCATTATCGCTGTGTCCTCTGAAGAGTTGTGGCGTCACTAAGGTATTTCAGAAGAGTGATACAAGGAAAGAATCTCAAACTCTTTTCTGATTGAGCTTGGGCACCATGGGTCCATGTCTCGGAGAAAATAAATAGACTTTGATTTTGTCGTTCCTCTTAGAGCAGGAGAGTCGATTCTCAATCATAAAAGATGATGTGGCAGGATTTGCCAATTTCTACTCCACGTTCTACTTTTGATAAAAAAAAAAAAAAACTCTTTCATTTCTTGAAAAGTCCAACCAACAATTTGGAGCTGAATGATTTCCATTACGTGCTGTGTTTTAGGAGTAGAACACTAACTGAAAAGAAACATTTCTAAGGGCTGATTCAGTATTTCCATGCTAGTCCCTGATGACAGACAATAACTATTTGATCAATAAGGGTGTAAACATTTGCAGAAGCTGCAGCAAATCCTTTAGTTACATCGCTCTGTAAACACACTTCCAGACACAAATTCATTTTCAGTCTTGTTTTATTTCCAGTTGGCTGTGCACCAGTATTCTGTATTCTGTTGTGTCGTCATATTCATTTCCTTTTGAGTATAATTCACCGACGATAAACTCGAGTGGTGACATGGTAAGCAAATCTGTTGCTACAGCTACAGTAAATGTGTGATACCTTTAAACATGGTTACTGTCGTAGGATCATGTGATTGGTTTTAAGTGGAGATTTTAAGTCAAACCGCAAACTGAGCTCGTAAGTAACACTCCCCAAATAGTATGAATATATAGTTTAAACTTACAGTCGGGTCCATAAGTATTTGGATAGTGACACAATTTTTGTAATTTTGCTTCTGTACACCACCACAATGGATTTGAAATGAAGCAATCAAGATGTGATTGAAGTGCAGACTTTCAGCTTTAATTCAATGGGTTTAACAAAAAATACTGCATTAACCGTTTAGGAAATACAGCCATTTTTTTTTTTTTTTTTTTACAGAGTCTGTCCATTTTCACAGGCTTAAAAGTAATTGGACAAACTAACATAATTATAAATATAAGGATTAGTTTTAATACTTGGAGGCAAATCCTTTGCAGTCAATGACTGCCTTCAGTCTGGAACCCATGGACATCACCAAATGCTGAATTTCCCTTGAGATGCTTTGCCAGGCCTTTACTGCAGCTGCCTTCAGTCGCTGCTTGTTTGTGGGTCTTTCTGCCTTCAGTTTTGTCTTCAGTAAGTGAAAAACATGCTCAATTGGGTTGACGTCAGGTGACGGACTCAGCCATTTAAGAACATTCAGTTTCTTGCGTTGCTTTTGTGGTATGTTTTGGATCATTATCCATCTGTACCGTGAAGCACTGTTCTATCAGTTTTGCAGCATTTGACTGAATCTGAGCAGAAAGTATAGCTCAGTATGCTTCAGAATTCACAGAATACATCATCAATAAACACCAGTGACCCAGTTCCATTGGCAGCCATACATGCCCATGCCCATGCCATAACACAGCCTCCACCATGTTTGACAGATGATACAAGTTAATCTTGATCTCATCTGTCCAAAGAATCTTGTTCCAGAACTGGGCAGGGTTCTTTAGACAGTTTCTAGCAAAGTCTAATCTGGCCTTTCTGTTCTTGCATGTTACCAGTGGTTTGCAACTTGAGGTAAACCGTCTATATTTATGTTCATGAAGGCGTCTCTTGATTGTAGACTTTGATATGCCTACCTCATCGAGTGTGTTCTTGATTTGACTAGATGTTGTGAAGGGTTTTTTTTTTTCCACCAAGGAAAGAATTCTGTGATCATCCACTTTAGTTGTCTTCTGTGGTCTTCCAGGCCTTTTGGTGTTGCTGAGTTCCCCAGTGCGTTCCTTCTTTTTAAGAATATACCAAATTGTTGATTTGGACACTCCTAAAGTTTCTGCTATCTCTCTGATAGGTCTAGGTTTTGTTTTTTCCAGCCTAATGATGGTCTCCTTTACTTGCATTGACACCTCTTTGGACTGTATATTGAGAGTTCCCATGAGCAGCTACCAAATGCAAATTCAACACTTGGAATCAACTAGAGACCTTTTATCTCCTTAATTTGTCATGAAATAATGAGAAAACAGGCCACACCTCGCCATGAAACTGCTTATCAGTCAATCGTCCAATTACTTTTGAGCCTGTGAAAATGGAGGGACTCTGTAAAAAAAAAAAAAAAATGGCTGTAATTCCTAAATGGTTAATGCAATATTTTTATTAAATCCCCTGAATTTAAGCTGAAAGTCACATCTTGATTGCTTCATTTCAAATCCATTGTGGTGGTGTACAGAGGCAAAATTCTGAAAATTATGTCACTGTCCAAATACTTATGGACCAGGCTGTAAATACATTTTAAACAAATGTGATGTCTATAAATTGTATAATAGGCTGCAGGCTATTAAAAAGCAAAAAAACAAAAAATGACAGACAAGCAACAAGGGTCAACAACAACTGACAAAAAATGACAGACAAGCAACAACAACCGTTAATCAAACCAGACGATACTCTCAATAAAAAAGCAAACATTTAGACTTAAGCTCTGTTCGGACGGGATTAAATTTACATGGGGTCCTGGGGTAATTTCCTATTTCACAGGAGCTTCTCTGTGATTTTATGTGCATCTGGATTGGCCGTGTTGTTTTTTTCTCCATTCTCCTCCGACAAAATTACAGGCCGAATTACCTACTGTTTTTCACCAATCATTTTAGTCCCGTCCGATTACACATCGGTGATTTTATATTTGGATGTTGCCTTACTTTTGAAAAAAAGATGTTTGACTGCAGCTACTTGCCGTATTTAGTCATTGAGCCCATGCATCAGTGACCCTACCCCAGATATTAAACATTGTGTTCATTTTATTGCTGTCTGGATGCGAGAGTTTTATCAACAATGAGACATGTAAAAAACTAATCCAATCTGACTAGGGCTTTAGGAGCACTTTTTGTTACAAACTGTTGGACTCTGCTACATCACCATGGCTTTATAACATCTCCAAATATGCAGAAATTGTGCTGTGACAGTCATTTTCTCTTCACTTGCAGAGCTGTGAGTGATGGGAATCTACTTACACACCACACATTCCTTTCTTTCAATCAAAAATAACAGAATCATCATCACTGATGCAAGTCTGGCTCTCTTGCTACATCTCAAGTGTTTAGAAGTCTTTTCACAGCAGTCCTTCTTTGAGCTGCTTCTGACCTGATGCACAGATTCTATCTTTTACATGCTGGATAACGGCCAAGCAGCGTTGGCACAGTACACAGTGTGTTTAATGAGAGTCGTCATACTGATGAGAGATATTAGATATCTCATTTCCCCCCCTGCATCTCCCTCCGGCCCCTCATCACACTTCAAAAACCAGGCTTGAACTTAACCCTTTAAACTTCGATCACTGGAGAGGGAAACAAGCACGGAGAGCTTGAGTCAATGTTTAAAATGGTATCCAAGTTCACATGATGGCTGTAGTGGACCTCATCACTTCCTTCAACATCTGATCAGACCATTTACAGACTTACGAGCAGTAGTGGAAATAATGCTGATGAAGTAAAGATGTCTGTCTGAATATTATAGAAAAGCGGCATTCATGAATGTTATGCCATTTTGAACAACTCCCAAATGCAACACAGATCACATTATATTTTTCTTCTGGCTTTAGACAATAAAAAGTTATAAAACCGCAAATGTCAAACATTAGGAATGTGAAAATAGAATTTGTTACTGCAAAAACTTTACGAGAGACCTCGCCATTGTGAGATTTATCTGCACAGATCACAACCTATGACGTGATAACACTTTTAAAAACATTTTGTTTTGCACCACGGATCTAAAACATTACTGACATTGAACATTTAAAGTAAATAATGACATCTATCACAACTGACCAAACCAAAATGTTTTATAAAGGATGAGGAGTCAAATATGGGGGAAAAATTCATTACAGATCACTTTATCTACTATATACAGTTACTAATGCATCCATTAGAGGTCCTTCCTTGGCATTATTTGGTGCTTTGGCATTATCTCAGAAGCACACACACTATTGTACACATACAGGCGAAAATTGTGCATTGAAAAAAAAAGTCTTTGCAGAAAAAATGTGGATTCAGAATGCTGAGTGCTCCAAGAAAAAAGGACAGAAAAAGTAGCTGTGCACAAAAAGTTTAATATTCAAAAGTACTGCGAAACCAATCATTATAACAAATTTATAGCAATTTGTTTTTCACTATATAACATTACATCACTACAACCTGTGTTGTCTATTGTAGGTATAAATATAGGCCAGTGATATCAATTTGAATAAAACTTAAAAAATGAATAAGGCACTTGTTATTAATGACAAGTGATTGGATGTACTGATGTGTCCCCTTCAGTGTAAGAATCCCTAGATAATTTTGCCACCTCTGTTTTAGATAATTTAAGACTTCGTGGATTTCATTTAAGGCTAAAACTAAGCTGTGGAATGATCAGGCTGATGGGGTGGTAATGGAGCTGCACACGTCTCCACATTTACAGCTCAGTAATGAACACCTGCACCAGAGAACGACTTTGTATTAATAAATGAACAGCTCTTTGTGAGGTGTTACACGACTGTGAAACCATGCACGAAGAGGGCAGGGGTGAAAGGAGGAGAATGAGGGTAGAGAGAGAGGTTGGCAGGTTTCCAAGACCCCTCTCAGACGTAGTTCCCATCCTGCACTAGGTTACAGAAAGGAAGATGCTTCTATTTATAAGCATCTGTAATGTTTGGTATTTCCTTAGGGCATGAGGGTGGGGAGAAGGCATTGTTGTTTTTGGCAATGTCTCATTGCCTTATTGAATCTGTACACTCAAATGCCTAGCTCTTCTTTATTATGTTGTTAGATTTGTGCTTTACAGGGCAGGCCTTTGTTTAACTCGTTTCAAGAATATCTGCAGTGCAAAGTGACACATTTCTTGAGAGTGAGAGCTTAGTTACGTTTACGTACATAAATTGTGCCCTTGAATAAAAAGGATGCACCATCGAGCTTCCATTATGCCAAAACAGAGAATAGAGAATGAAACTATAACATTGCTAACAAAATTTATTTCAAAAATAACTAACAAAAATACTCTCCTGTCCAAAAAAATGGTCTTGTGCTTTGTGCAGTCTTCTTGAATAGTACCATATGGAAAATGTTGGGCTTTGATAGAGGCTGTTTTAACATGAATGCCAGGAAAGAATTAAAGTAGTTTACACACACTACACTCCTACATCCCCCACATCTATTTCCATTCAGCACTGCGGGTCACCAAAATGCAGGTTAAACTGCACGTAATGGATCTTGTACGTGTGTGGGTGTGTGTATGCTTGATGAGCTCACTTTTGTCTGTTTTGTGTTAGGTATGCAGAAGAGCCCACTCATGCCAGGGCTTAAGAATAAAAGGCTACTGTAGGACAGCTGGAAGTGTCCGGTATCACGCAGGCCAAGACCAACATCTTCAGCCACATTCATCACTGATTCATTTCTCCTACAAGAACTCTCCAAAGCCTCACTGCTTAAGAAAGCAAAAACACTGTCTGTGTTCTCACATGCTTAATCAAGATGAAATTAGATGCTATTGTTTAGTAACAATTGCTCGATCAAAACCACCACACATCAGCTGTAGAGAAACACATGCTTGCTTGCAGTGAAAGATTATGCAGTGTGGAGAGTGGGCTTTTCAGCAGCACTCTAATCCAGCTGGGCTGGAGCTGCTGGACCGAGTAGGAGTGCACTCGCCATGCTCGGCTGAGAAGAACGGCATGGCCGTCGAGTGTTAGTCATGCAGCCAAAATGACTTTGCTCTTCATCCAGCCGTGCTCCTCCTTCTCCTTCACCTGCTCGTTCTGCCTCTCCACAAAAAGAACACAGGGGATCAAAAAGCAGGTCGGAAGTCCCTGGCTACATGTTTACATGCAGCCTAATAATCATGTATACACCTTATTCTGAATAAACCAATTTCTATTCAACAGTATGAGGTTGGAGATCCTTTTAAAAATGCATTGAAATAGAAAAATAATAGCCATGTAACACTTTGTGTCCAATTGCTTTCACTATCGGAATCAGCGTGTGATTTCTATGCAAGCGTTTAGCTCACAATGTGATCCTTGTAAAATGGGTGTGTAAGGAAACACAGTTCATGCTACAAATTTTAATCTATTTACAATACTTGTGAGGTTGGACTGAAATCAAACTAATATTCTGAGGCAGATGCAGGATGTGAATTGACCTCAGTAAAGTTTAAAACTTATTAAAAAAAAAAAAACACCTATATTTATTGTGTTATTCCCAAACAATGGACTTTACAGTTGGTAAACATTAAGTATGAGTAAAGGTATTTACTCACACATATCTGTTTTCCTGATAGATAATGTGTGTATTTTATGTTATTTTCAACAATTAAAACATCCTTGTTCCTGAACTTCAGGCAAAAAAGACATGCTGTGAAATTTACTGTGGTCATAAACTCTACTACTCAATGTCCATTTAAAGATCACACTTGGAGGACGTTTTGTTCAGTTTAAAAATATATAAATTGAATTAATCTTTCAGTAAAGTTCTGTGTAAATGTTTGCGTAAGCCAAACCAAACTGCCTCCCGAATTTACAAAGGTTTTAGAAATGGTGATTTTCTTTGTACTCGTGTGCGTATGTTGATCATCCATGAAGGGCAAAGCGCGTTCCTGACATAGCTCATTTGCATGATGTGACTTCCACAAAACTCCATATCATTACAAGTCAATCAAGTCGAGGTTTACATTCACACACTCAGGAGCACAATCAGGATACAAATATTTTTCTGAACTTATGGGATTATCCTGAATACCAAATTTCTTGTGTGAATGCTCATGTGAATGATTTACAAATAAATCCATTCGTATCCAGCTTGATAACTGAGGCCCATAGCTAGTAAACCTCTCGCCATTCACACACAATTTTGGATAGGATTACATGTAATGTGCATAGAAATGAGGAGTGTCCAGTTTAGGACATGCATAAACAGTTCATTTAGAATTTGTAATTGGAATGAATTCAATTGATTAGTGAAAATCTTTGCATGTAAACACAGCCAGTAAATAGTGTGCAGAGGTTACTGGCACATTTATTAAAAGACACTGCAGTGTTTTGGTTGGAGCCCAACATGATTATCATAAATGAATCAAGGAGAGAGTATGTTCATGCTAAAATATGGAAATCCTGACACCGCTGATGTCTCAACTGTGTATGCCAAAGACTGCTGAGCATTTAGGTGCTTCGGCTAATTAAAGTTTGACAAGCATTTTGTCACAATATGCAGAAACCTAGCTTCTACTCTATGATGAAGAAATGAAAGGACGTTTTCTGCTCCTTTTACTGTAGCTATGCTACCCTGTTCAGACAGATAAGTGTGTACACAGAATGCTTGAAACAAATGTGAATATTCGCATGCACCACTGAGTGTATTTCTGTCATGTCTGCTTTTTAAAATCCCTTAAAATGCAGAGAGAGAGAAAGTAGTAATGTGCAATGAATGTGCATGCCTTTTTCAAAACTAGGTGTGTATGCTACATGCCTGTCAGAGCACATCACGTCCAGCTACACCCCTCCCTGCCTGCTCTCCAGTGCTTTTATCAATCCGAGAGGACGAGACCCAGGGGTTAGGGTGGATGAGGTTGCTGATGATCCCTAGTGCCAGGTGAGATCATGGGAAACACAGGCAGCTGGCTCTTAACAGCCACAGCAGAAGCCTCCCTCCCTGCTGGAAACTCATGACCTCTTGCCTACCTCCATCTCCACAGCAGCACAGTCAATTAGACCCATACGCTCCCCTCCACCTCCATCAGCCTGAAGCTTCAGTTCGGAGCAGATGTTGATAAATGAACTGGATTTCAGGCAGAGAACTGCTGGATGGATCCACTGAAACATCTGTGGTGGTGTGAGAAAGCACTGCATTCTGATGTTAAAATCTGGCACCTTTTTGAAGGATGGATGGCTATTTGCTGAACTGATAATGGTGCAGATTTGACATATTGCCCAAACTGATCTATGATGTAATGCCATTAATGTGGGTTATTTCACAGAACTTGGCTCGGTTACTAAGAGGATGTCTATCAGAACTGTATCAGGTAGCAGCTGATTCTCAGAGCTCTGATATCTGTATACCACTGGAAACAGAAAAAGTGAGGTGTATCCCTAATTCCCTTAATGCCCACTGTCACTCCTGTAGGACATTTAGCTTCATGCAAACAAGGGCAAAAGACAGTATGCAGTAGGGCAGACAAGGCCCCATTTCCTGTTGCGGCAGAGGCAGCAGGGGCAGTAGGAGACTGAGCATAATTCACCATTCCTAAAGTCAGCAGACCTATTACACATCACTTCCTGTCCTGGTACATTTAAAATAAGCTTTAATAAAAAACAGAATTACTTAAGTGGTAATGACTATCTGTGTATTGGTACACCAAGTATCATCTCTGATGTGTCAGGACTCATAGAAGCACTAGCAGAAAAACCAATTAAGGCTTTTTTTTTCTTTTCTTTTCCTTTAAGGAAACATGTGCAAACTGCCTCAGCGACTTGGGAGCGCTCTACTGGAGGACGGTCCTGGAATTGAAAACAGCGTGAAAGCTTCCCAGGGACACATTATGGCACCCAATCTAGTCCTGAGCATAAGCACATTGTTATGGAAGTATATCAGTGACATGTTGCCACTGTTCACGGGTGACTTCATAACTTCATTATCCAATGCCTGCCACTATTCACCAAGTGCTTCCTCTCGGGCACATTATGGTGGATCAGGCAATAATAGTGAATGAAGACCTAAAAGGCTCCATATGTCACTGAGAAAACAGTAAACATGTCAAGTACATGCAGAAAGTCTCAGTCTCTGCAGCGCGCACTAGCTGGTGCTCTTATGGCACTACTAGACTGCCATGCTGCTTTAAGTGCCTGGGCGGAGTGAGAAAACAAGTCAGGAGCTTGACTCAGCAGGACCTATTCCAGCGCTCTATTGTGTTGTGTTCCTGAAATTAATTATCAGCTTGTAAAGAGGAAACTCATTCATAATGCATGACACTTCCTCGCTCCTCAATGCAGAGGCCAGGACTGACTAATGTAGTCAAGCACAGAAGCATATGATCCCAGCAATGGTCATTTTTTTAAGACATAATCAATCCCACTCAAGCTAAATTACCATAACGTAGTACACTTTCCTGCCAATTACCACTGTAAAACTTAGTATGATGGAATTATAAATAGTCACTTAGATATACACTAAGGTGCTTTATAGATTTGGAGCGTTTGACCATGAATCGAATGTGAACACACACAGATGCTGTACATGATGCTCTCAGTGTAGTGTTTGTGTGTTATTTTAAAAGTGTTTTATAAACAACAGGAATTATACTTTCTCCTATAGTTGAAATTTTCTGTACTACTGAGAAGATACAGCATTCAACCATTAAAAAAAAAAAACTTTATAACTTTATTTTTCTCCTGCTGCATCATTTGAAGGAAGCTAGACATCTGTTTTATTGTATCTGTGTAACAACAAATAATTGAACAAATGTGTAAGTAGACATTACTGATGTGTTACTATGATACTATGACAAGTTAAAGCCTCTAACCATTGTGCCCGATATTGCGAGGTGTAGACACCTGAGCTGAATGTGATCTCCAGGGTCTTCTCACAACCAATCCAGACATAAACAAACAGAGCTTGTTAAATTTACTTTGGACTACTCCTTCTACATAAACATTAACACCACATAAAATTATACCTTATATAATCAACTAACATATGAGCTAAATATTTCAGAAATCTGTCTAGATACCTGGAAGCATCAATATCGAAAACAATGCCAGGACCTTTTTTTCAGGCCTTGTGGACAGTTTCCCATAATGCCACTTTTACACCTGCAGGACTGGGGGAAATAGTCCTCTTTAGGTCTCCATGGATACAAGGCTGAAAGACAATAAACAGTACAGCAGACCCCATTTCCTGTTGGGGAAGTGTGCACTGTAGGCAGCAGGGACAGTAGGTGATACAACAGAGACTGAACCTGAGCCAGCGTGGCCCTGTGAGAGCTAAATATATTACATCTATATGCCCGGTTATACCTCACTTACTGTCTGTACATGGATTTCATTTCTAAATGTACTGATAGCATACACTTAGCTGTTGGGAGTATTGGTGTCCATCTTTATATGGCAAGGTCAACATTATTTAAAAAAAAAAAAAAAAAAATCAATTAAGCATTATTTTTTCCCACACAGAGCTTAAATAATGACTCATAAAACTAATAACAAATAACCAGTACTTAATCAACACACAGCACTGCATCTGAGCTGATTCATGCTCAAACGCTCCAAATCTATAAACACACTGTATGAAATATTTCTTACTAAATTGGAAAGTGATGCAACATGATCAGACATTTGACAGTAATGCAGGTAGTTAAGGCAAGATGATCACACCTTTTAACAGGTGATGAATAAAGGATACACTTTTTTCTGTGATGGATTTTATCCAGCATACAGTACAGGATGCCCTGATGATTCCTGAAATAGACTTGGCGCAGTAAGATGATGAGTAAAGAAATCATAACACCATTGTGTCACAGATCTTACTATTCAGTGCACATACCTGGCACTGAACATTGGCAAACTGGGCACTTAGTGCACAATTTGGCACAGGCATACCCTCCAGGACAGTATTGTTCATGAATTCCCCATATTCATGACTACAATAGCCCCGATTCCTGCAAACAGTGTGAATGCTGCATATCAGGTCACGTCAGGAGGCTTTTCACTCTGCTCTGAAACACATGTTACCACATCACATGAATGAGTAGATTTAAACAACCACACTCTCAGCTGCTCTTGTTGCACGTTTGTGGATTTATACAGCCCAGATGTCTCATTTACAAAGACATGTGTAACAGGATCCTGTGGACATGCAAATGTTTCCTAAAAGTTCCTACAAAAGATTTATGAAATATTCCTAAATGTTTCTACAGGTTTCTAAATCCTTCCTACCTGTAGCATGTTTATTAATTGTCAAATAATTAACGCCAAAAGTCAGGAATCAATGGAAATATGTTGAGCAAATATGTCCATCCAAACATGATGTAGCTGCTGAGAAAATGCGTAGAACATAAGGGTGAAATGTTGAGCATATGTTGTAAATAATAAATACAAAATCAAGTATATGTATATGTTACTCTCATTGGTTCCTGAATTTTTTGGACACTCTGTATATAAAAGTAGCCAGTGAGTGTATATACATACACACACACACACACACACACTATATATATATATTTCAGAAACTGCTGATGTGGGATTTACATGCACAACAGTCTCTAGAGTTTTCACAGAATGGTGCATAAAAACATCCAGTGAGCAGCAGTTTTGCAGGTAAAAACGCCTTCTCAGTGGAGAATGGCCAGACTGGTTTGAGCTGACAGCAAGGCTCTGGTAACTTAAATAACCACTCTTTACAACCGTGGTGAGCAGAAAAGCATCTCAGAATGCAAAACATGCCAAACCAAGAGGTGGATGGGCTCAGAAGACCACATCAGGTTCCACTCCTGACAGCCAGGAACAGGAATCTGAGGCTACAGTGAGCACAGATCAAAACTGGGCAGCTGAAGATCGGAAAAAGTCCAGGCAATGTTTTTCCGATCTTCTGTTGTTCATGAAAATCACAGGAGATAAGCAGTCTCCAAGATCCTCAAACTAAAACGTCACAGAGATCAAATTTTCCCCCACTGTGATGTGTGATGTGAACATTAACCGAAGCTCTTGTCCTGTATATCCAATATTTCACACACTGTGCTGCTACCACATGATTGGCTGACTGATTATTGCATGAATGAGCAGGGATACATGTGTTCCTATTAAAGTGGCTGGACACATGCTAGTTGACTTACTGATAACGTATTCATTCAGTCGCTCTCTATCATGTAACACCGGCATGAGTAAAAGACCCTGACCAGGAGGAGTAAATGTCCACTAGATTACCAGTACATAAGCACTAAAGATGTCTGTATAAATATTTTTTGCACTTGAGTACAATCCAGATTTGCACATTTTAATGTAAGAACAAATCTATTGCATTTAAGATCAAACCTGATGCTCCAACATGCGCAACTGGCGATTACAGAACAAAATTACAGTAACAAAGAACTGGTTATTGCTTACGTGTCTGACTGTCAGAAAGCTTGTCTTGTAGTAAAAAGAGCCCAAAGAGTGCCTTCCTACAGCTGAGTGAGCAGCTGAATTAAAGATAAATATGCAGAGAGGCAACAGAAGAGGGACAATGTGTGCCCATTGTGTTCATGCTTCTGTAAATAGCTTTCCAGCGTTTCCAGCCATAAATATTAAAGGGATTAGAGCTGTTACTTATGTGAGAGGAGAGCCCTATGGATGTAACCAGGAAGCGAATCAGATCAATGTGAACAATACACCTCTGAAAAATGACGGCTGCTAGATGCCATTTTTATGACCTTCAACACTGTGCCGACGGGTATTCTGGATGTAACGAGAAAACAACTCGATCAACAAACACCAATTTCTATCAAACAAAAAAAAAAAAAAGATTTATCAGTATATTTAAAGGATGAGGAGGTAAACAAAAAAAGGCTCCAAATATATCAAAATGTCAATAATTGTTTCAAGATTGAAGCAGCCTCCTGCAGAAATGTCTTTCAGATCAATACTTGGAATAATGAAAGACTTAAAAGTGTCCTTAATGGATTCACGACATCCAAAAAAAAAAAAAAAAAGCCTGCTGCACTTAATCCAGCTTTACACTGTACGATTTTCAGTCTGATTTTCCTCTCAAACACAAAAATCACATATTAAACAAATTCTTTGGCTGTGTGTGGAGATCAGTGGTCTCAGAATGCATAAGGTGATTTAGTATCAGCATGAGAAAGGTCATGATTAAAATCTCAGAGTGGGACTGCTGCGATGACACTCGTCTAAAAGCCACCAATAACAGTACAGCATACAATTACACAAAATTCACATGACAGCTACAAATACCGTAGCGGCAATGGCAGAACGTAAACAAAACGTTAACCGACATGAAGTATATCCTTATGACCTCAAACTCACTTTAACGAAAGTTTGTTTATAAGACTCTGTTTTCTGCATGAGCCCGGATTGATGATGTAAGCAGAACACAGTCATTTCTTTAATCCTAGATCTATCGCTAGAAGATCTTTATTATATAATCTAACACATGCTATTGCCGAGCCTGTTATAGAATTCTGCCAAAATTTTATCGGGATCATTTCGTAGTGTGTGACGTAATAAACGTATATCATAAGCCTGATGAAACTGTACAGATGAACATTTCAGCATTTTATATGCTTAAGGGGAAAAAATGGAAGATGAGGACGAGCAACACACTTTTTCCTGTGTGATTGAGAGACAGAAAATGATTCAGACATGCACAATGATCTACGCAGAAATAAACAAGGGTGAGCTGAAATCATTTTAGAAATGTCAACAATGCAAAACATGACAAAACTCTGGTAGATGAGATGAGCTAGATCAGCTGAAGTTTTTTTTTTTTTTAGCCTTTCAGTTTTGGGCTCTTTGTGTCACTGGCAGTCTCATGTTGAAGAGTGCTAAACTTTCTTTTAAACACTTGATCCTGAGATCTGAATCTGACACTGAACCTGAATCCACTTGGTCCAGGATCCGGACATTTTAACCACAACGCGTGTGAAACACACCAGTTCATTAACGCTGTGGACTGAGGCTGAGGCACACACTTCCCCGTGATGCCGAACGGCAACACGACTGATTTCTCTCTGACACTCAGGATGAACATAAATGAAATTCATTCTGCATTCAGGAACAGTCGAACATGGCGTTTCCCATGCTGTGTGCTTAACGTCTATAACTGCGACGGAAACTAGTTTAGCCAGACCTTTGCTTCTGAGGTAACAGGAACCGGACAGAAGTGTGGGATTACAAACGGGGGCGTTTATTAACAAAACATAAAACACAAACTTATACTAAAGCGTCGAATTATCACTTAAACCTCTTAAACCGCAAATTCGGATAAAATATCCTTAGCCCTGAGGAGAAGACGAGAGCTAGGCTAGCAGTTTCAGCAGCTCGAGCAGTTTCATGTCTCTTATGAAGAAGCCCACCAGCTTGTGCTCAGAAGCGTTTTGAGAAAAAGCCAGAGAGACGTGAACGTACCAGCTTTATACGTCGACCATTCTTTTCCTCTGTCATTTTGAAAGAAGCCTGCGGAACCGAGTGAATAAAACGTTAGACGGTGCAGGAGTCGCTGTGGAAGCGTCTCCACTCTTCAGCTCTCCAGAAACCCGAAGCTCCGCAGCGGCGCGCGACTCTCACTGAGGCACAGCGGAGAGGAAAAGCACGAGCGCGCAGAGCGGAGACAATCACAGGAAAGAGACAGACTCCACCCACCTCACAACACAGCTACACCTACACACACACACACACACACACACACAAACACAGCTACACCTACACACCTACACACACACACACCCACCCACACCCACCTCACAACACAGCTACACCTACACACACACACACAAACACAGCTACACCTACACACACACACACCTCACAACACAGCTACACCTACACACACACACACACACACCTCACAACACAGCTACACCTACGCGCACACACCTCACAACACAGCTACACCTACACACACACACACCTCACAACACAGCTACACCTACACACACACACACACCTCACAACACAGCTACACCTACACACACACACACACACACACACCCACCTACACAAACACACACACACACACACACAAACACAGCTACACACACACACCTCACAACACAGCTACACCTACACACACACACACACACCTCACAACACAGCTACACCTACACAAACACACACACACACACCTCACAACACAGCTACACTTACACACACACACACACACATACACACACACAAACACAGCTACACCTACACACACACCTCACAACACAGCTACACCTACACACACCTCACAACACAACTACACTTACACACACCTCACAACACAGCAACACCTACACACACACACACACACCTCACAACACAGCTACACACACACACAACACAGCTACACCTACACACTGACACACCACACAGCTACACCTGAACAATCACACAGAGCGCAGCTACAACTACACACTAACACCCAGCACAGCTACAATTACACACAGCGCAACACAGCTACACCTACACATGTACATCACACACACAGCACAGCTACACCTACGCACTCACACACAGCACAGCTACACCTACACCCAGACACACCCCACAGCTACACCTAAACAATCACACGCAACGCAGATACAAGTGCACACTCACACCCAGCACAGCTACACCTACACACTCACACAGCACAGCTACACCTACACATGTACACCACACACACAGCACAGCTACACCTACACACACACACAGCACAGCTACACCTACACCCAGACACACCCCACAGCTACACCTACACGCTCACAAAGAATGGTTACACCTACACACACCTACACGCACTCACACACACAGCGCAGCTACCATTACACACTCAAAGAACAGTAACACTAATACACTCCTATACTCTTACACAGAACAGCTACACACACACAAAGGACAGCTGTGCACGCTGCAACACACACAGACACAGAGCACAGCTACACCTATATGCTTACACACACTCAGCACAGCTACACCTACATATTCACATACACAGCATTACCTACACACTGACACACAGCACAGCTACACCTACACACTCGCGCTGGCCTATTACTATAACGCTAGCTCTAACTGGAAGCTACCACTGTAGCTGTAATATACGGACCTCCATATTCACTTGTATGCAAGTACCGTTTATGAAGTAAGCAAGCCTGTCATTTTATTCATTTGCTGTTAATCCTCTCCTCTTTTCTCCTATCTGACTGAGAAAAAAATCTTTCTGCTTCAAGCAAATAGTGACAATAATGCCAGTGTTTATGTGGTAAACAATCAGCTCTAATGCTTGCCGGAAATCATTGCACCCTGCCTCTACATACTTCCGGTTTTTGTGAAAAAGGCCCATTGCACACCTAAACAATGCGCAGGGAAAAATCAAGACAACCCAGTAAAACCTGTAAGATAAACGTGCATCTAAATAAAGGCTGTACACAAACACAACATATTATTATAAATGCTCAGCTAAAGAATAATGTCATTCTTTACTACTAATGTCCTCCATTCATCTTCAGTAACAGCTTTATTCTGGTTCGGGCTGTGATGAATCCGGAGCTCTGCCTGGAAACACTGGGTGTGCGGCGGGAATGCACCAGGAATGGGAAGCCAGTCCAGCACAGTGTGCCCACTTCTAATGTCCTTTAGTAATTTTCTTTTTTCTGAGAGCCAAATCTGCCATATGCAATAAAAAAAATTGTACATATATATATATATATATATATATATATATATATATATATATATATATATATATATATATATATATATATATATATATATACATTGATACGATTCTAAATATATTTATATAGTCTCACTTGTTAATTAGGTTCACACATGTTATACCAAAACTCACTGCCCCGGGTGCATTATGTAAGTGTACAGTTACTGACTATAGCCCATCTGTTGCAATGTGCAAGTCAGCCAACCTCCACCCCATCTATCAGTGGAAAGGAACTACCATAGCTTCATAGGTTATTTGGGTGGTGAACCATTCTCAACACAGCAATGACGCTGATATGGTTGTGTGTAGGGTTCTGGTATGAGTGTATCAGGCACAGCACCTTTCCTGGGGTTTTAAGCACTGTGCACATACAGTATATACAGTACATATACTGTACATATTTGAATATGGAGAAATACTGCATATGTATATACTGTACATTTTTCCATTGGTTGTCACTCATAGCTTTCAATTGTCAGCATTGCTCAATCAGCAATATTTCACTGTATCCATTGTGAGGACTCTTATCGCTCTCGTTTCAAGACATTGTTCCATTTGAAATCTATTTCCTGCTTCCGTTCCCATCCCAGGGCAAACGATGGAAATATGGACAACAATAGCACACTATGCAGTTACATGTATGTTTATGTTCCCAAACAGTCAATGGTTCCCTGTTGTGAAACTCAATCAGAAAGTCATTCTCATGATAAGGTCATTGTGTGTGTGTGTGTGTGTGTGTGTGTGTGTGTGTGCGTGCACCATTCTGTGATGCATGACACATCCCTGTCTGACTCAAAGTCAAAATATAGCTCAAACACACTAAAAAGCACAGATGTATCAGTGGTAAATGCTGTTGGTGTTTGAAAAGAGTGTATAAGAAATACAAGGCTACAGCAAGCATTTGTGATCCAGCTCCAGCATTCAACCCCTGAGAATTACAACTGACCCCTTTGGCAGGGACATTTATCAAAGTCAAAGCAGATTACAACCCACATCAGTGTATACAGAGATGGAAGTCTGCCCTTGCCATCCATAATGCTAGTCCTATGAACTAGCACAGATCTAGCTTTTATGAACTAGAAATGCAAAATAACTGAAACAGCCAGGAGTCTGGGTAATAAAAACATTGGAAAATAATATTGTGTTGGTCTTCACACGCTGAGCCACTAGACACACCCATCACAGGATTCAAACCTGTTAGACTCGCCAGACATACTTGTCTTAGACTGGACATGACACATTTCATCTCTTTGCATGAAAGACATGAAAGCCAGTGAAGCCAGCTGATGAAACAGGAAGGCACAGTCACCAAGAGCCATATTGTAGGGCCTTCAAAGCCAAAAGTACTTATTGATCTGTGCTGACAATACATATTTACAATAGAGTGAGTAAATTGGTCTGTTTTTGTTGGCGTGACGCATTTTTGAGCAAGGTTATGTTCTATGATGAAGTTATTGATCCCATTTAACAGCACAACTTCCAGAGTGCCTTTTCAGTGTGATGAATGTGCAGTGTTAAAAGCATTTTTCAGCAGTCTGATATATTTCTAGCCACTGATTAACAGTCCGAGATACAAAGAGCTGAGAGACAGAATGGGGGTAAAATTTCTGATGACAGGGAGGACAATGGTCACGTGAAATGTAACCTTCTTTTCCGAGGCAGGAGAGAGGCCTGACATGTGTCCTGCTTATATAACAAATCATCAACACATCATCATGTAGATCTAAGACGGAAGTGCATGGGTGTGAGAAGTGCGATGGATGACACTGTGTATGACGGACAGCTTTATAGAGCACACAGTGCAGCGGAAACAGGTCAGCTTTCAGCTTTAGAGCAACTGACAACATGAACTAATGTAATGGAAGAGAGTTGAAATGGAGGACATGCAAGGACTGAGTGAATGCAACACGATCGGCATCTAGATGACCTGTGTCAGGTGGTATTAACTGAACATACAGTGCTGTTTAGCTCTTTTGCAGGGACTGTGGAAAAACAAAAGCGAAAGAAAAGTTGAGGTGCTGAAGACAGATGGACTGCAGAGCTCTTTGAGCTCTAAAAGCCTTAGCTCTTTTTCATGTGACAATGAAAGATAACCACATAAGACAAGGGCTTTAACTTCCACTGTCATTTCAAAACAGGACCAATAGCTCTGTGCTCACTGTGACTTGAATCAGCACTGAATCAGCATAGATGTGGGAGTCATTTTGATCTTTATTTGTCACTGCTCACGTGTTACTGGGTTAACAAGTGAGAAAATTTACAAGAGGGCAATGAGTTCAAGATTTCTGCATGTTTACAGTTATATAATATTCTGCAGGGATATTCTGGAGTGCTAGTATACAGAGTTATACTTCAGTGACCAAGTGAATGAAAAGGGGATTCATCCAAAAATGCACACTAAGAAGAAATGAGGAAAAGACACTATATGGCCAAAAGTTTGTGGATACCTGATTGTCACATCCATATGTGGTTGTTGAACATCCCATTCCAGACTTAGACCCGCCTCACCCCCCTTAGCTGTTATAATAACCTCCACTCTTCTGGGAAGGCTTTCCATTAGATTTTGCAACGTGGCTGTGGGGATTTGCCCATTCAGCCACAAGAGTATTAGTGAGGTCAGGCACTGATGTTGGGTGAGGAGGCCTAGGGTACAGTCGGTGTTCCAGTTCATCCCAAAGGTGTTCAGTGGGGTTGAGGTCAGGATATTGTGCAGGCCACTCGAGTTCTTCCACTCCAACCTTCGCAAACCATGTCTCCATGGACCTCCAGGAACTCCGTCATGCTGGAACAGGTTTGGGTTTCTTAGTTCCAGTGAAGGGAAACTGTAATCCTACAGCACACAAAGACATTCTATACAATTGTGTGCTTCCAACTTTGTGGCATCAGTTTAGGGAAGGCCCATATATCGGTGTCCACAAACTTTTGACCATATAGTGTATAGTGTATCCAAGTATTATTCTAATAGGAACAGTCACTATCAGTAACACAGAAAACTACATATACAACGAGACAGATGGACAAAGAAACAAGGGCAACAGCAAGAGAATTGTAAGCAGCATCTAATTGACTCTTCATTCGTACCTCTGTTGGAGAGATAATTGTTGGAGAATTATGAATCACTCATCCTGATATGTGGAGAGCATGTAATGATGTGCAGTGGACTCGTCTTAGTAAAATCATTCAGTGAAAAGCATCAGCCCACATGCAAAGTCCACACCTGAGGCTTACAGCTTAACGGCACCATCACTTTTCTTTTAAAAGCAATTTATAATGGCACAAAGCATTAGATCGAAGCGGGGCAACAAATCAAGAAAATAATGTCTACTTAAATGATGACTATCTACAACTGTGCACACTCATTATCGATTAATGAAGTAACTGGGTGGCACAGTGGTGTGGCGAGTAGCGCTGCTGCCCCACAGCTCCTGGGTCCCTGGGTCCATCCTGAGCTCGGGTTAGTGTCTGTGTGGAGTTTCACATATTCTCCACATGTCTGTGTGGGTTTCCACAGTGATCTTCGGTTTCTTCACAAAAACATGCCGTTAGGTGAACTGTCATCTCTAAATCGCCTCAGATGTGAACGTATGTGTGCATGGTGCCCTGTGATGGACTGGCATCCCATCCTGGGCGTATTCCTACCTTATCCCCATTGTTCCCAGGATAGACTCTGGATTCACCGCTATCCTGACCAGGATAAAGCACTTACAGAAGACGAATGAAGACAATGTACATTGCCTTTAACCATTACGTAACAATGAGCATACCTAATAATCTGTGTTTCTCTCTCTCTCTGTCTCTGTTGAGCTACATTTGCTACTCCTGAGATATCACTGATCCTTTGCTCTCTGGACCTGCCTGATCCAACCTGATGCCTTACTTCTGGTTGGAGTTCTCATCACCTGAGTATGAGTATGGCCCCACATGGACAGCCTGAAGATCAATGAGATAACTGTGGTCGGTAAGACACTGAAATCAGAAAGATGGGTGTGAATGGTCTTTCTTGGTTAGCCTTAGGACTGCAATTGCTACAAACAGTTTTGCAGTCAAGTCTCCATCATTGAACACTTGAAAAGACTTCAAGTTAAAACTATAATGAATTCAGAAATGACTCTGATGCTTATATTCATGGGATGCTCATAAGCTCATATGTTCCTGGTTACACAACTGCACTATTTGATTATATAACACACAGTTATAGAAGGGAAATTATTTACAATCGCACTATCCGGTGTCACCTAGCTGAGGATGGGTTCCCTTTTGAGTCTGGTTCCTGTCAACATTTTCTTCCTCATGTCTTCTCAGGGAGTTTTTCCTTGCCATCATCGCCTCTGGCTTGCTCATTAGGGATAAATTTATAAATTTAAAATTTATATAGGGAATTTATATATTTCTGTAAAGCTGCTTTGTGACAGTGTCCATTGTTAAAAGCGCTATACAAACAAAACTGAATTTTAAGGAATAAAGGAGTTTCTGTGATTGTTCACAAAGCAACCTTATAAACAATGACAAATGAAAAACTTTTCCCTTCTCCTCATTCCTGGTATGCAAAATATTCTAGGTATGAGTGGCAAGCTCTGCACCTGGGTCTGCTGTAAGCTACTTGAATAAATAGTATCCCAGACTACAAGTCCGGCTAAGAGCAGCCTCTGTGTGGGCTGTGTGAAATGAATGATTGTGCTAGGCGGAGGTTTGGGGCGTAATGTCGATGGAAAAAAACACATGCCTGATTATGTGGGCTGTACAGCCCTACGGCTGGCTACAAGAATTAAACTGTAATGGCTGCAGTTAAATATGTAATGGCCTGATGGACCACAAACTGAATTCCCTTATACGCAGAATCAGGTGAGCTCAGAGGTCGTAAAGATTGCCTGCCAGCCTACGCGAGCTTATAGGCTGTTCTGCTTCACAGAAAGGCAGCTCTGTGTTACTGAATTCACACTAACACTATCTTAAATATCTGGAGCGAAATGTGTTAATAGAGGTGTTAATAGGATATGCTTCAGTGTAGCTGGATGTTAAAGTGGTTATTGATTGCGTGAGATGCCCTGTTCATTTCCAAATGCTCCACTATTAGTGTGAGCGGGTTAAATGCTAATGTGTCTTTGGAGTGGCTAGTGGACCTGCTGAAAGTGCATTGGAGTGACAAATCTTTGTGGGGCCTCTGTCACTTACGATTAAGTGACTCTCTAAGGAGCCAAATCTTTACAGGGCCAAATCGATAGAGACCTCATTTTAAGCACCTCACATGTCATTTATAGACAGACAGGCAGCACATAGGTCATTAGGAAGCTCCTGCAATGCTGCTAATAAAAAAATCACAGCACTGATCCAGCAGGAGTGCATGCAGATGAGGTGTGTTGTCACTACTGCACCATTTAAAGGAAGGATAATCAGCTGTTCCACACCAAATTCTGTGGTAGTCTGGGGACAACTCTTTTCTTACTAATGACCCTTGACACACCTATTTTCATCCCTGCTACAGTATTGACTCGTTGCTTAACACTTCATGAACTCAGTATTATAAGGTTCTATGTGGAATTTTGCCAGGTTTTTCATATAAAACTTACAGAAGCCTCAATATTATGAACAATATTATGAAGTCACTTTAGCTTCTACATATTCTCCATGATAGAGACTAGAGATAATCTTAGAGATTACAGTCAGGAAAATAGAAATTAATGATGAGTATACATAATCATAATTTTCTCTTAATAGGCTCAACATGTCTTTCTCTGATTATGTTTTTCTCTTATTTCATGAAATTAAGAGTAAGAAATGTTCAGATAGTTTGATCTAAGAGAATAATAAGGTTCTGTCTTTACTGTTAAAAAAATGTATTTTCTAATTGTCTGAGAATTTCCATAAAGTAAATTTAAGAAATCTTAAAGTCTAGGCCTTGTGGAGCTGTAAATGTAAATCAGTACGTTAGAATTTTCCAGCTTGGATGTGAAAACTTTGATGTAAAAAAAAAAAACAAAACAAAACTTTTAATACTGGGGTCATGACATGTACACATGAAAATTAGATGAAACACTATAAGCTAAGGCTGATTACTGGTTATTGGTAAAGAGGCTAGATGCCTCGTGGGCATTTATGGTGGGGGTTAGGGAGGGAGTGAAAAGGAGGTATGAAGGACAGGCTGTGTTTCAGACTAATCTCCTTACCTTGTTTTCTCCCATGTTTGGGAAGAGATGAGCATGATAAGCATGAACACAAATGAGCACTTTATAATGTTAAATAAAGGTGCAGAACACGGGTCTTATCAGCACAGTCTCAATCTACTTGTTTATGTAGCAAACAGATCTCTCTCTCTCTCTCTCTCTCTCTCTCTCACACAAACACACACACACACACACACACACATACCCTAAAGAATTAAGAGTGCTCATGTGACACACAAAATACTCAGAGCAGAAAAAAACAAGTGAGTACAATTGGAAGTCCAGCATTTTTCTCAACTTCAGGCAAATTTGGATGGGTTTTAAATCTTCCTAGCTCGGCGAACAACATCTTAGGGTGTATATCGCTGCATACACTGCACTCAATATGTTTTTATTTCAGATTGAAAATGGCATGTCTTTTTTAGCACACAGTAAAATAGGAAATTACCTCTTTTTTCATAAAATTATTATTTTTTTAAAATTAATGTTTAATTGTTTCTACTTGTCCCATCATACAAAGTCGACAAAACAAATGCTCATGAATCCAAATATGAAAAAAAAAAACAAAACAGTATGAACAGATTGAACCTGAAAGTACAAGTCTCTGGTTAAGATGTGTACTCGGAAACCTTATTCTGTTTCATAAAAGACCATAAAATATATGTAACGTTTGGGTGATTAAAATATTCTTAAATTGCAGCACGTGGAAAATCTTGCTGATTTTCTCAGCTGCCATTTGATCTTCCTTTGCCGTCACCCTATTTGCTATTTTTAAGAAGCACATAGTGATCCATATTAGCAGTACATCAGACACTAATGACAATCTTTAATCTACCCAGTGATTAGATCAAGAAAATGAATCTAAAATGATGAAACACAAGCAATGGAAAATTATCAGAATTTTTTTTGTAATATTTATTTCTTTAAAGCCAAAGCCTGTTTTGGATATCTTGTTTGCATATAGGAACACCCACAACCCTTCTCATTCATGTAATTATCTAATCAGCCAATCATGCGGCACTAGTGCAATGCATAAAATCATGCAGATATAGGGCCAGCTTTCAGTTAATGTTCACATCAAACATCAGAATGGGGAAAATGTTTTCTCAGTGACTGACCGTGACATGGTTGTTGGTGCCAGACGAGAGGATCTGAGTATTTCAGAAACTGCTGATCTCCTGGGATTTTCACGCACAACAGTCTCTATAGTTTACACAGAATGATGTGAAAACAAAAAAACATCCAGTGAGTTCTGTGGGTGTTGTTGACCAGAGAGGTCAGAGGAGAATAGCCATACTAGTCTGCGCTGACAGGAAGACTACAGTAACTCAAATAACCACTCTTTACAACCGTGGTGAGCAGTAAAGCATCTCAGAATTCTCAACGCACCAAACAACATTGGGTTGTACTCCTGTCAGCCAAGATCATGAGTCTGAGGTTACAGTGGGTACAGGATCACCAAAAATGGACATGTTAAGACTGGAAAAATGCCACATGGTCTTCTTCCAATCTTCAACTGCTCAGATTTGGACAGTGAGTGCAGTGGGCATATCCTGTATACCTACAGATTTTATTTCAATTTCAAGTGCTTGAAGTGCTCTTCTATGAAATTGCTTGATGAAATTGCTCTGAAGTAGTCTTCCATTTAAATTAATTTATTTACTTAATACCATAAAACTCAAACACTGAACTATACTTGCTAAGAATCAAAGAGGCCATGCCTTTACAGTAACCAAATCCTTAGAGGTTGAGTGTGGTTTTGCAGCAAATGCATGAGTTCTCATTCATGTTTGTTTACAAGGCTGGTAATCAGTACTCATTAGTGCACAGAGAACACTGCAGGCCGCTCTCAAATCCCCCCGTTACGTAAGAGTCACACACCACAAAACTAGCCCTGTGGGACCTTCAGCTGCTCTACTTCCAGTAGTAGGAACTGTGACACTGGAAGCAAACACAGCCCAGGGCATACCTTAACAACCCCTCATTGGGTATGGACAATGTGGGGAAAAAACTGGGTCGAGTCTGTCTACACTTTCCTGACCTGACATAAGCGGGGAAAATAATGACTGGGCTGTGTGTCAGTTCTAGCTGTGCTACTGGAGGTGTTTTTTTCCAGATGGCAGGGTGAGAAATGGACAGTGGATACCATTTGCATGACACACATACACTCCAAATCTAGGGAACAAAACACAATGAAGAAAAATGGAATATATTATTCATACACCGTTATGATTCATAGGACAATGGTAACATGCCATCATTTAGGAGCCATGTAATTTAAAAGACTTGGTATCAGACTGAAAGAAGCCTTGTGCATTTGGGATTTCTTCATGGTGCTCACTGTTCTGCCCTTGTGAAATGCCAACCGCAGGGTGCTAGTTTTGGCCAGGACGGTTTGACTCATGTCTCAGTCACACCTAAACGCTCTGACAGTACACGCTGCATCTCCTCTTATTAGAAATCTCTATTTCACCACATATCCACAAGGGAAACTCTTCTTCACAACAGCCATATGACTTATTTAATGATGTGTATAATAATGGAATAATAAAGAGGCAAATTCTAATCATTGTTAAGAGGCAAAATATAATTATAGCCAGTGGTGATCAGAGATTTCTGTAAGTGGAGAAATTAATTCAAGCCAAAGTGAATAATCAGCAGAAATGAATCAGGAGAAGATTAATGAATAGATCCAGAACAATTCTTGTGTGACAATGGTTGTAGGCCACTGCTTATGTAATGAATCCCTTAGAAAACAGTTTTCCTTAGAGGCACCTGCTATGATGAGAAAAGAGGCATCTACATCTAAGTCATAGGATCTGTGGAATAATGTTATGATATTTCAGCACTACACTGTAAAAGCTCCCTCAAACATGCATGGCTGTGTAAATACATTCACAAGAGTACCTTCTACCCAGAATCCTACGCCTTAAATGCATGACGATCCAAATCCTGTCATGCTTAAACATTTCTGAAGAACAAATATTAATGTCACTTCATATTTGTGATGCTTCTTGTTTTTACAAGCCAGCCAAAGACCTGTAAAAAAAAAAAAAAGTAGAGGTGCTGTGTTGCCAAACTAAAATGAGATTACACGCATCATATTTTTGCCATAAGTGCAGTTTTGACTCAGCTACATGGTCTGACTATTGGAAATTTTCATAAAACAGCAAGCTCATTAAAATTAAACACAAATTCATTCTCCTGCATTATCTGCATTTTCCAAAGAAGAAAACAATGCCAAAACCCATGTGCATTCTGAAGGCCAGGAATGCTGGCTTATTATCCAAAACAAGCACTACTATTGAAAAGGTAATGTTCACCATAGTTCCATAGTGTCTAGGTATTCGAGAGAAAAGACACAAAAACAACTCGTGACCAGCATGCACAAGTGAAAACCCGAAAAATAAACATAGCATGATGCTTTGAGAAAATTTACTGTTTACTGTGACACCCCCATACTTAATATCCTCAGTCACTTTTATATTCTTTAGTGTCAAAAGCATCGCAGCATTTATAGCACATCTGCAGCATCTCTGATATGCGTTAACGTTCAGTTACAGATTATAAAGTCATAAATCCAGGTTGTGTCAGCTTCGCTGTATTTATGTCTGATAGAGACATAAATAGAGAACTGATAAAGAACTGCTCTTTTATATGTGATGTGGCATTACGGCTTTGTGAGGTTGATGAATGCAGCTCCGAATAGAAGCTCGGCTGTGTGTGCCTACTCAGCGACGCAGAACCTCCGACAGCTCTCGAAATAATGATTATAATCACCCAAGCTCAGCACTGATATGAGACTCAGCACTATAGCTACTGCCGAGAGCAGCCAAGTGGCCACTAGCTGCAGTCGGAAATGGCAGATCGGCATTATGCTTTCCAGACAGTAAGAGTCCAGGCTTGTCAGTATTTTGTTGCTTCATAAGAGAAAGAGTGAGAAAGGTGTGATTTGATATGAGATTATGTAGTATTATCAAGCAAAACAGTTAAATACAATGCACTGAGGTATGGAAGAAACTCACCAGTTTCATTCACCAAGTTTTGTTTATGATTCCTAGTGAGCTTCCAGGTCACTGCTGAACATTCAGAGGAAAGGAACCTACAGGTTTTGACGTTGGCTATGGATATGAAATTGTTATGCCCTAGAGCAGGGGTCATCAACTGACAGACTCAACAAAGTACACGATATGGCCAAAAGTATGTGGACACCTAACCATCACAGCCATATGTGGGTCTTCCCCAAACTGTTGCCACAAAGTTGAAAGTATACAACTGTCTAGAACAGGGGTTATAGACAGTTGTTGCCATCAATTGCCATCAGACTCCTCAATACTCAGAAATTTAACACACACACACACAACTGGACATCCTCCATCCTCTTTTCAATTTTTTTGCACATCCCCACATTACATTATGCTGCTACAAATATTTATTATACTGTACATATCTGATACTCTTTACTAGGCTGCTACTTCTTATGTTTACACCTACAGCAACTTATTATTGTACTCTTTTTGCACTACTGTCACTGGATTCACTTTCTAATAGAACTGTGTACTGGTCGGCGCTGCACTGGGGCTTACTGTGCCCATTGTCTATCCCAGTAGTCATTGTACTATCTTGTGCTGTCTGCACATGTTCACTTTATGTATAAATTTATGTAGTCCCTTGTAGTTCTGTGTTGTTCTGTGTTTGTCTTATGTAGCACCTTGGTCCTGGAGGAACGTTGATTCGTTTCACTACGTACTAACTGGCTGTATGCGTAGGCTCCTAGCTTGCGTTTATTCAGTCCGCACTTTTCAGCGCACTTTGAAATACTCAACAAATCCAAAACAACTCAACCGAAATGTCTCAGACTCACAGCTTTCACTCCGTCAAGTTCAAGTTCACGCTTCATGGCGTGTAGGTGTGTGCGCGTGCGTGAATACGTGTGTGTCTTGCAAGCTCGGCCAACTATAGCGCACTCTTTCTTTCTGGTTATGGCAGTTACTGAACACACAAAGAGACACAAATAAGTAGACTGGTGGTAATAAGACACAGGTGAGAATCATCACGCGTTACCTGCCAGTTCGACCCGCCTCCTCTCCGTCCACCGCTGACGCTCAACCACGCCCCCGCTTCTGTACATTACTTTTGCTATTTCTTTTAATGAAAATTGACTGCATAGCATTATTTGAATAAAAACAAATCTCTCCAAATAATTTCTCAAACTCCAAATTTAGAGTGTACATGCATATTTTACATGGTGGATCTTACCATAATAATAATATGAAAAAGTAGATCTCTTGTCATAGAAGTGTGAGCACCCCTGGTTTAGAATATCTTTGCATGCTGTAGAATTAAGCTTTCCCTTCCCTGGAACTAAGGGCCCAAAGGTGTTTCAGTTTGACAGTGCCGCTGTGCACAAAGCGAGGTCCATGAAGACATGGTTTGCCAAGGTTAGTGTGGAAGAACTCGCATGGTCTGCACAGAGACCTGACCTCAACCCCACTGAACACCTTTGGGATGAACTGGAATGATGGCTGCATGCCAAGCCTTCTTGCACAACACCACTGCTCAACTTCTTGCACTCTTGTGGCTGAATGGGGACAAATCCTCACAGCCACGGTCCAAATTCTAGTGGGACACTTCCCCAGAAGAGTGGAGGCTATTAATGCAGCAAAAAGGGAACAACTCAATATTAATGCCCATGGTTTTAGAATGGGATATTCAATACTCAGGTGTCCACATACTTTTGGCCATATAGTGAATTTCAGCAGACTGAACCAAGCACTTGGAAAATACTGCAGTAGAATCAGAATCAACATATAAAGAAAACTGGCTTTCGGCGACTGTAGTTTTTTAAACATGAACCTTTGCAGATTCTGTTGCAATTTATCCAATCACATGAATTTATATAAATTACTTAGCTGAAGGCAGCTCATCAGACCAGAGACTAGCTACAGGGCTAGAGACACTAGGTCAGAAAGGGGAGAGCTTCCACAGACGTTGCATCGACGATGAAAACAGAACGTTTAAAGATGAATGAACAGTGTAGTTGGGTGTACTCTCTGCTTCAAGTTCATGGTGCTAGTCAAAATGGGAACATGAAGCATCGCTATAAAACAAAAAATAAACACATCAGATTGTCTTATTTAATGCCCTCAACTAATCATATATAATTAAGCATTAAAAGGTAACATTCATGCTGGATAATTAGCCAGATTTTATGTTACTGCACCTTTACCAATTTTAGTTGAATACCCCTGCCCTAGAGTTAGAACTCTACTGATGTGTGAAATTATGACAGAAATGGCAGATTGGTTTAATACTGAAAGTGTCCTACGCCTGTCTGTTGTGGCTTTGATATCAGTCATTTCATCCCTGACATTCTGCATATGTAACTTTGTTGAGTCTATATCTAGCTAGTGTTATGCTTGCAACTCAGGCCCTTTGTTCCTAGTTCCATGTCTCCTGGCTTCCTCAGTGTCCTGTTTCCTGGTTTTTGGTGAGTTTCTGGTTTCTCAGCAACAATTACAGGTCTGTCGCTGTTTCTGGAATTTCCCAAATAAACATGCTGTATGTGTTACACACAGTTGCTTCTAGTTCCCATGTGTTACACTCCCTTCACAGACATATGGCAAAACTATACAAAGGGCTGGGAGAAACCACTTTACAGTTCGAGGGCTTTGATCAAATTTAAGGCAGTGCTTTCTTTGGAGGAGTCAGGGAACCAGGGACAGAGCTCACACAAACTCAGGGCCGAGTCGATCCTCTTTGAAAGTTTGCTCACTCGCGCTGGCTTTCATCAGGCAGTCTGTGGCTTACTGATGACACACATCATAGGCAGGGAGGAAAAGTACAGCTCATAGCTGCGTCAGATGTGAAATGCACGATTGTCTGCTCTTTCCAGCTCCAGCTGAATACGCTGAGGGATGGAGCGCCTCTTTTTATTGCTGTAGGGTTTCAAACTTTAATTGAGGGACGGTGCTAGAGTATTGAAGCTGTCAGTGCATTTATTCACTGCAGGCTTCACAGTTGAGGTGTTTAAAATGGTCTCCAAACTGTTTGTGGAGATGAAAAAACTTCTGTCCTTGGCATCATTTGCTGAAAAAAATGCTGCTAGCTCAGCTGACGTGCAAGATGACTATTCAGCCTGATGTTTGTTCGGCTTAAGCGGCTGTGCCATATGGCATCTAGTTATTGGTGCCATTGCAACAGATTTGTTAAAACAAAACAAAACAATCCTTCAAATTAACCTTCCTGCTTAATAGCTCTGATATGAGTTATGTGAATTAGAGTACACAAATTCAAATGAGTTGCCAGACTGTGTCATAAGGACATCCAGACTGAGTAAGCAAACAAAATATTATTTAAGCTCCAGAAGTTATGTTTTGGAAAAAAAAATCAAAGATGGGGGAAATCCTGCTTCCCGTTTTCCCCTCAGGCCTGAATAGTTCAGGAGTCTCTTATGTACCCTGACATAAATATGATCATCAGAACATTAAATCTTAAATAATGTTCACATTATATTACAGAGCGCATAGTAACACTACTGCTGTCACCTTGCTGGATGCTTTTGTTTGGATCAGCTAGAAGGAAGTTAGTTTAGGCTATAACATACCTGAGGGCTTACAATTACTGAGGATTTAGAAAAAAAGCACTGCTAGCACATGGGACCACTAGAGTGACAAAGCAGGCAATGACAAACAGTCTTTGCAAGAGAAGAGGGGAACTGGCTGCTTGAGAGGAGTTAGCCTGGGAATCCTTAATGCAGCTTAAAATCACAGCAATTTGCTGCAAGGAGAGAATTTTTTTCCCTTATATTATGCAATGCTTAACAACCCTGGCAGAAAGTTTGGGGATGATTAGTGGAAGAGCATTTCTCATTTACTAATGGAAGGCTCAAGACTTGTACACATTATCATATAAAAACAACAGGGTGACATAGACTTGTCTGAGAATATTGCATAATAAATCTGTCATTATCATAATATCAGACAAATACTGTAAATATGTATTTCGAGAAATTATTCAGGTTCATAGCCATGCAGCACGGCAGCACATTCACATTCAAGCGATAGAGTACTATCTGTCGGAGATGACACCTTGTCTGCTAGAATCAAAGCTTTCCCAGTGCCAGTACACACACTAAAATGCTGAGAGACTTAACACTAGGAGCTTCATGTACCAAGCTGTTTGTATCTGTTTTTTTTTAGGGGTAATTAGGCCACAAAATTAATAAAAATTTCTTTGAATTAATGACTTATGCAACTATTTTATTTAAATAAGCTGTATTCTTAGCTATTCACCTCTGTGAACGAACTAGTAAGAGGACATGTTTGGGCTTAAATATGTCTGAATTGTGATGATACACAAAAGCTTTCTTGTGTGCAAGCTGACTGTCGAGTCTGGAGGGAAATGTTCAGCAAGTCAGGAGTGGGCGGAGTAGGAGAAACATACTGAAGACATCAGATCAGTGACTGGCTACAAGGAATGTTGTGCAATGAGCAACAAATAGTTCATACTTAAAGAAATCACATTCATGCACATGTCCTTATGCTCACTCTGCAGTTTATGCTTTGTTATGGTTCATATGCATGTTATTTTGCTGGATTATGGACGTTTGCATGACATGTCAGACATGCTTTTCGTGTTCTTGAGGATCTGCATCTAGTTCCATCGAGCTCCCAGCCATAATAAGTGTTTGGGCATGTCAGAGCTGTGATATAATTGAATGAGGCAGCTGACATGCACACACAAACATGTGCGCGCACACACAAGCACACACAGCATGAGTCTGCATTATCTGGGGAAGAGAGCTGAGCTAAGTACCTGTCAGAAGGCAGGGATCATGCAGTCAGGGAGGCCTTGTTGTGAGAGCCTGACAGCAAACGCGTTATCTCTGACTCAATGGGAGGTCTGAGAAATTCCAGGACTAGCAATAAGCCCTGCTAGGACATGGCTGAACCTGTAGAAAGCTCAGCGTTTAAGTGAGAGGAAAGGGCTGCGTGTGCATGTGTGTGGGCTCCAGCTGGACTGTCAGGGTGGAGTGATGGTGAACAGCGAACACTCGTGCTGCTGTGAGTGGATAAGTACCAGTGGGCCCCAGTCTACTTAGTATTGCAGAGCTGTTGCACTCAGACACTCCAGACTGACAGAGATAGAGGACAGAGACAGACAGAGTGAGAGAGAGTCAGTGACAGACAGACAGGATAAGAAAACACAGCTTAAATAAAGTCTGATTTTTATGTCCCCAGCCCGCCCCCCACCCGCCAACCCCCAACCAACTGTTGGTATTATATAAAAGCAATATAGTGTAGGGGAGAGTGGGGTCAGTTGTAACAGGTGGTCAGTACCTGTTATATAATATAAATTGCTCTAATTAGCAACAAGTTGTGACACTCACTCAGCACACACTCAGGAGCATCCTCTGGCTGCTTGTGACAGAACAACAACTTAATCACAGCTCTGAAGAATTTTTTGTCAAGAGTCCAATTTTGACATTTGAAATTTTAATTTTAAGCAATTTATCTCATCGGGAGAATGTTTTGAATTATGTGTTCAATTTGTAAGCAAATGAAATTAAAAGAGGCTAGTTTCAACTGGTTTTGACTGGTTAGTTAGCATGTCAGATGTTTTACAGTGCAGGGTCAGTTGTAACAGTGTTACCAATACAAGTATATAAGATATTTGATTTAATTTTATATATTTTCTGATATTAACATGTAAATTGTATTTGTTTATTATGAGTAGATAACAGACAAATGTACCTATCGTGTCAAAAAAACCCAACAACAACTGACCTTTAGAATGCATTACTCATAAAATGTACAAAAAAGTGACATGTTACAGCTGACCCCTATATAATAAATGGTAACACTTTATTTGAGTAGTCGACTGTAGACATTCATTCTATGGTTAACAAACCATTTATAGACTGTTAACAACCTATCTGGTGGCTATCATCAACCAGCATATAAACTAATTCTAAACAACAGTTCATGGTTGTTTTTTATTAAATAACCTATACCCTTATAATTTATAGACTTTTACTTTCACTTTATTTGGACTGTCCACTTTCTAGCACTTGATGTTTCCATCTATAGACTGAAAACTCATCCCTAGCATAATTGTAATTTCAAATTCAATTTGGCCTCTGCTGAGTAAGGAATAAAACATGACAGTGTGCTGATAGAGGAAAATAATCAACAACAAGGTTGTGTGATGTGGCCTGATGCAAAGTGAAGTTACTGTTACCACTACTGTTGTGGAACATCTGCGAGGCAAGTTAGCTCTTCTTATATTATCGCATTTGTTTCGCATTTTGTTTGCCAAAAAAAAAAAACTCTGTCCTGATGACTCTCACGTCATGGAAAACTCGCTGACCGTTACAAAGCGCTGAAAATCAAGACAGCTCCATACATCTCCTTAAACATCTTCTTACCATAAGTTTCATCATAAAGATTATACATTATATATCAGCACATTATAACTGCATTTATTATTTGCTTTACAAGTCCCTGTAAAAGTTGTTACTATAGAAAGGATAATGTATTAGAATGAGTATATTAATATAAATCTGTGATGTCAATTACAGCCAGTACCACTCTTAGAGCAGTGCTCTGTCCTGACCAAGCAGACTTGAGAATTCAACAGAGCTGTGGTATAATACATTTAATGACATTTTGATGAAAGGTAGTTAAACATCATTTGCCATGTTGCTGAGAATCAGGCTGCATGGCAGTTATAGATGGTTTGAAAAGAAAAAATATTTTAAGAAGTAGTTTCAAAAAGAAAGAATTAAACTGAAACAAAGATAAATAGTTTCTCCTGTAGTTTGAATGGGAAATAAGATTTATATGTTTAATGTTTATTTTGTACAAGCATTTTTGCTTTAATGAATGCCAATAAATCTGAAGAGTATTGTATTTTTTATGTACTACAGCAGCACTTACACACACACCGAGCACTTTATTAGGAACACCTATACACCTACCTATTCATGCAATTGTCTAATCAGCCAATCATGTGACAGCACGTTGGGTTCCGCGTTGGGTGTCAGCCAAGAACAGAAAGCTGCGGCTGCAGTGAGTACGTGCTCACCAAAAGTGGACTGTTGCAGACTGGAAAAACGTAGCCTGGTCTGATGAATCACAATTTCTGCTGAGGCACACAGACGTTATGGTCAGAATTTAGCGCCAACAGCATGAATCCACGGAGACCAACCTGCATTGTGTCAACAGTCCAGGCTGGTGGAGGTGGTGTAATGGTGTGGGGAATGTTTTCTCGGCACACTTTGGGCCCATTAATACCAACCAATCATCACTTCAATGCCACAGCCTATTTGCTTACCATGTGCATCCCTTCAGCCACAATTTACCCATCTTCTAATGGCTACTTCCAGCATGATAAAGCACCATGTCACAAAGCAAAAGTCATCTCAAACTGGTTTCATGAACATGACAATGAGTTCAGTGCTCTTCAGTGGCCTTCCCAGTCACCTGATCTGAATCCATTTGAACACCTGAGCGCCTGAAAAATATGCAGGACTTGCGTGATGCAATCATGTCAACATGGACCAGATTCTCAAAGGAATGTTTCCCACATCCTGTGGAATCCATGCCATGAAGAATTGAGGCTGTTTTGAGAGCAAAGGGAGGCCCAAACTCAGTATTAGTATAGTGTTCCTAATAAAGTGTTCAGTGAGTGGGCATTACAATATGTTTAAAATACATTTAAGAGAATGTATCTACAGTATATGGACATTTATTAGTAAATACAGGTAAATTTCATAACAATTCCTGTTCCATTAGTGTCATCTCCTGTCACACAGCTCTGGGCTCAGAGAGACAAGGCACTATGAAATCATAAATATGCATCCCAACTGCACAGGATACAGTGTGCCATGGGAATAAAGAGATCGATGTAGAAATTGCATTCTCAATTGTGAAGCATGCCTCAGGCCTTTTTAATAAAGCATGCTATAAAAATGTAATCTAGATTGTTCCTTTGGAAAAGATGCATTTGCTTGAGACTGGAGTAAGCGTGATGTACTGAAGATAAGAGTGGATGGAAGATAAGGCTTAGTGCAATTAATCTAACTTATTATCTGGAGAAAGCCAGCATACCTGTGCATTTGTATAAAACCAATAATCGAATCATCCTCAGGCTCCTTCTGGAAAATTCAAATTATGTACACAGCTGTGGTTTGACAGTTTTAATTCCACTTTTAGTCATCTTGTTGGTGAAATACTATCTTTGATTCACAGTGAAGAATCCTAAATATTCAAAGTAGTTTAAATGGGTAGAACCAAGGAAAGTACAGTCAGCTCAATTAAAAGGCAGCATATAAATATTCGGCTAATGTTGCAGGCAGAGCATCACATGACACTTTTCTCTGAGGACAATCCAAGATGAATTTTTTTACATGTGCTGCAGAGTTAAGATGACAAAACACTTAGATATACACTATTTTCTGGCTACGCAGCAATCTCCAGGATTAGGTGCTTCTCCAAGGTTTTTTATGTGTAATGGGAAAAGCATTCTGCATCGGCCAATAATTAGCTGCTGCTGCCAGAGCACGCTGCCTACCTTGAGTGATCTAAATAATGAACACTACACACATAAAGGAGAAAGGAGAAAATGAACCATATTAACAAACTAAATACATTTTAAACAGGCATGTTATTGGATGTGAATAACCTGCGTAACCTTTCTACTTTAATGCTAAGATGAATCATGGAGAGGACTTGATGACTGTGAGAGGAGGCAAAAAATATATTATGTCAAATTGACAGGAAGGACATTTTCATTTCTGAATTTTTCCTTCACATTTATTCCATCTAGACTGTTAAATAGCATCTCATAATGAATCCAGCATATTCAGACTCAAATGCATAATGTTCTCTGGGATTAATATAGTCTTGCTGCCTAGATTGTTTAGCAGTGTGGGCTCAAGTTATGGATGTAATTCTTATGTAATGAGAAGATGCAGAATAAGAGACGTCTCTTTTGTTTGAAGCTGCTCCATTCTGAGCCATACTCTGCATGCAAAGTGATTTAGCTATTATTTATCACTTTAAGTTGGAGGGCAGCTTCACTTAGATTTCACAAACTGTCAATGGGACTTTTATTGCAGGGGACTGCTCTTGAAGCGTGGCTCGAATGCCCAACACCCAAGTGCTCAGCTTTCTGCAGCACTGATGGAAACCACTTGAATTTCCTTTCTTATTTAGTGCTACCAAGGATCTCTAAGGCTACTGGGAGCAGGGTTCGGCATAGAAAAGAAAGGACGAAAAGCTGAATCTGAACACTATCACAGCCCTATTTGAGCCATACTCTTGACATAAACTAGGAAGGGGATGCTGCTCTCTCCTTTTGTATCTGTTCTTTCAACTTTTTGAGCTGAGGGACAAGGAGAAGACTGATGGAGCAGATAGTCACCGAAGCCCCTAATGACAGACAGAGCAGCTCTCTTATGTTTCTTCTGTCTTCCTGCAGCTAGAATAACGATATTGTTTGTCTGTGGAGAAAACACTGCAGTTGCACTTTTAAATTGGTTGGCTATTGCCGCTGTAACGGAATCAAACAATCTTCAGAATAAGATGTGGTATGACAGCAGAGTCATGACAATATATCACTTAAATTGGGAAGTTTGCTGAAGGAAAACAACTCTGCTAAGATGTAAGGTTTCTCAGGTTTAATCCCTCTGCCCAGTTTTGTAAATTCCCATGTCAAACAAATCGAATTTACTTAATTATCAAGATCATCATAAGACAAATGAGGTTCATTAGAGTGGGAAACATGAAACTGAGAAGAGCCCTAAGCTCAAGGGCTGGAGCTGGGAAACACTAGCAAGCTACAAAGTGATAGCTGATCATTAATTTTTCCTGTACGTTTGCAACAGGGAGCCACAATTTCAGCAACAGCACCAATTCTATCCAAATTATGTATGATGCAATAAAGCAACAAATCTAGACAATTGGCTTGAATGATTCCTTCGACCAATCCTATGGTGCTTTGGACATTAATTAAATCTTCCACTCACAACTTTACTGGTTGATGAATAAAAATTGAAGACAGGATAAACTATATATGACATTAGCAGATTTTGTTGGTGCTTCTGGTGAATGTATGTAGCTAATAAAGTTAGTTGCTTTGCTAGTCTGCCAATTATGCTAGTCCAAAGCCTAGCGAATCAAACAACCAATTATCATACTAATTAGTGCATTATAGTAATATGTGTTTAACTTGTTAGCTTTAGAAGTGATATATAGCCAATTTCCTCAATTCAACTCCATACACACCTCAGTGGGTTTCTGGTGATGGTCAAAGCTAAACCGTCCATCATTAAGGATAATAATTAATGTGATTGATGTGGTTCACTTAGCGGTACGGGACAAAACAAGGAAATTATTCATGCCTACGCAGTATTGAGTGGAAGGTTTTGAAGTGAGTCGTTACAGAGAAGCAGTCCGCATCAAACACGCATCACTTGCCGAGCACTCAATGACAAACTCAATGACAAACCCTTCAAAGGATAATGAATTGTATGCTCAAGTATCCAATTTCTCTAAGCAGGTATTAATGTCTGGATGAAATGTCAATAAATGTAAGAGACAGTGAGCTGACTAACATCACAACCATGGCTTTATGGCATGAAGTGATGTATTACATCATTTTAGCTCACAGCAGTGCAATAGTGAGAAACCCGTGCTTATGATTAGCTCCCTGAAGACGCACTGGTTTGAACTCCGGCACTAATGGTAACGTCCTGAGTTTGAGATAAATGTTCTGCACTGTTGTGAATAAGTCTGCACTGTCAACACCATCCTGCTCCACCTGTCTTTGCGCAAGACACTGTACATAGACGATGGATTCAAGGTCTCAAGAAAAAAACTCAACAAAGAAACAGTTGTTAAAAATTAATTATCGCTGTGGTCAAAATCTATTTCTGAATCCGGGATTACATACTTCTAACACAAATATACGTAGGTCAGACATGTGACTATATTAATACTACCTGAGTCAGTAAGGGTGCTTTCACATCTATTAATCAGTTTGCAGAGTCTTAAACACAGTGAAATTGATCGTTTTTGTTTGTTTGCTATTTGGTTCGGTTTGGATTCAAACTACAGTTAATTAAACAGTTCAAATGGACTAATCACTGCATATGTTAAAAGCGCCCTAAGAGAGACTACAGCACTGTGTTAGGAGGAAGATGTACAAAAAAATTCAGACAGCAAAAATGGATTTGTATTAATTGTAAAGATTGTATTCTTGAAATAATTATCAGCTGAATAAAATTATAGTCTAGCTTATGATAAATGGATACAGTTCTTGGTGGGGAATTCAGACTATACTCTAGAAGTTCTGTGTAACTGAGCCTGCGCTTTGAATTCTCCCTCTGAATTCTCCTGAGTATTAAAATGATATAGTTTGAGCCCCATTCATCTCAATATCATGTTTATAGTATGTCATGGTATCCAGTTCCTCTGCTGATTCAGAGTCACTGCCTTGTCCCACTGCCTTATTCATCTCTTCTAGTAGCAACTCTGAGCATTATTTCCTGATCATCTTCCTGGTTTTGACCTTTTTCTCTGTATTCCTCTGTTTGCTGGATCATTTGACCTCTGCTCGCTTTTTGACCATGTGTCTGCCTGCTGATTTGGATTTTTAATAAAGATTAAGCTTACTCTTACAACCACCTGTCTTCTGTTCATGACAAAACCACACATTTTCAAAGAGAATGATATTAAATGCTATATATTGCTGCAGCAGCAGTGTAATTATTAAAATATTGGGTTATGAAAACTCTTGAGATTTATTATTATGAGGTTTATTATTGCTAGATTTATTAAAACCTCATTTGCCTGGTAATGTTGTTCTTTTTAAAAATTAAGCTCCTCTATTTTAAAAGCAACACATCAACTTCGGTAATAATGTATTCTGTGATAAGCCATAATAATAAAATTGATGGCAACATGCTACTTTTTGATTAAGATTCATACTCAGAGGCACTTTAAGCAGTTTCCAAGAAGCCAGCCTACTTAATTCAAGCCCCACCTATCCATCACAGAGAGGAGAAACAACATTCATTACTGTCAGGCATCTGATCTGAATAACAGCCAACTCTTACACTGGACACCTCTTTTCATTTTAAGAGCGGTAAAAGGCTATGAATAGAGGCAGGTGCGGGGAAGTAAAGGGTCAGCATTTTTAGGGGCTGGTGACGCAGAACAGTCTGTGATGAAAGACTGGAGCTTGTCTCACACTGTGGATCTGTCAGCACCCTCAGCCTCTGTTTTCCTCTCCACTGTTCCCCATTTCACTGCAAGACATTTCCTATGAATGCCAGGATCACTGGGGGTCAGGAAAATTTACTCAGTATAAGTGAAATGTCCAGGATTTATAAATTCAGTTCTTTTGTTGGCATAGTAAACTTACGTTTTTTTTTACTGCTCTTTTCGGTCTATGATTGAAAGTGGATCTATGAATGATGTCAGAAAATAGAAAGCCGAGTGATGGAGAAGGGGCCGGATGGGGCACATGTGAGTGCTACTGTGTGGAACTGAAGGCTCGGTGGAGTGCTTGTGGGTGTTTGTGTGTCTGAGAGAAAAAGAAGAATGAGGGCATTTGGTCTATGGCCCTGTTCGATTAGCATGTCTGGCTCACAGACCTCTCATTTTTCTTCCCACACAAGTGCTTTCTCAGACAAGTGCTGCCACATTCCAGCAGCTTTATGGAGAGAAAGGGCAAGACAGGTCATTGTCCAAAAGTCAGATGGCTCGTTTACTGCATTGCAGAAAATTGTAATGACCACATAAATCAAAACTGTTAACACTACTAACAATACTACGTACAATACAATTGCGTACAGTTGAAGATTGTCAAAAGAAAGGTGTTTGCGTTAAGCCAAAAATTAATTCCCCTTAAAAAAAAAGGGGACACTACAATTGTCCTTCTATTAAGTGGCCAAAGGAAAAAAAACAAACTGCATTAGCATTTGTCCAAAAGCAAATGACATACTGAGTTGCATTTGTCAAGCAGAATCAACTAATGAAAAAAGATCTGGTGGTTCTCTGCAGCAGCACAGCAGCCGAACAGCAGTCACACACATAAATGCTAAGTGCAAATTAATGAATTTAGAACGCTGCTTGCACCGGCTCGCTTGAAGGAGATACAAAGGGCTCAGATCTATAAATACCCGCTACATATGATTAAAGTGGCCACTGTGATTTTTTTTTTTCTGTGGCTCTTCCTCTGCCATCCTACTACTGGCTGGCGTTCTGCTCTTGCTCTGACACAGAAGGGAAATTAAATGTCAGGATTTTTCCAGCAGTAAATAAATGAAATGTTGCCTCCAATAATCTTCAGGACTGGCTTGGCAGAACTCATCTCTGTGTTTACAACTTTAGTAAGAATCACATTCCAAGAGACTGCTGTCTCACTACAAAGTAATTTAATTAGCTGCATATTTATTGGGACATTTTACTTCTGATGCCATTTTAATTCTGGCATGACAAAGCACTAGATTTTTAATTTTTATGCCAGTTTTGTTTTTTATCTGGAGGATTGAAAGTTTAAATTAGGAAAATGCCACATGATGTTTAATGCATTCATTATTGTATTGTAATGTTGTATGTAATGATTTTATTTTATATACAGTATATAAATTATGCAGTACAGGAGTCTGCATTTTTGTAACTGAGGAATGCATTCACCTTACAATGCCAGCAAAGCCACGAAATGTCCTTACAAGCAGATCCCCTACAGTAATCTCACTGACAATGTATGTGGTGACCAAAAGACAGTCACCCTGCATAAGATCTGCACAGCTTCCTCATAAACACAGCAAGCTTGAGCTTATATAATGCTGATGAACCACACACTCTCAAATGACAGATATGACATTATTACACTAAGCCCAGCTCCCAAAAATAACATCGTAAGCACCCAGAAATCTGCTACAGCAATAAATAATGATATATTTGTCTGATTCAGACTTGATATCATTTTATGCCAAATAAGAGGTCTCTCTGGTCAGCTTAGTCAGCTGTACAGAGACTCCATGAAGTTCCTCACTGGGACTGCAGAAGGGATGAGACAGATGCATCTCTTACATGTTCTCTGAGTTTGTGACCTTGAAAAGGTCTTGTTTGGATTCACAATCCATGGCAGTGGCATAAGAAAAAGCCTTGAAGCCACTGTTCTTCTTTTTTTTCCCTCTGTAGAAGGAAAAGCATTTATTAATTATGAAAAGTTCCAAATGACTTCTACACTTTGCGGTTTGGTAAGTTCTTTAACGATGCTTCTAGCACGAGGTGGGCACTATAATTGGATAATTGTGTGTGATGTGCTGACTAATTGTCATCTAGATTTCTGGCCTGAGTCTCTGTAAGAAAGAAAATCTTTAAATCAAACACTTTAATGGGATTCACTGCACTATTGGTCCAATGCGCTTTTAATTACCTGCCTTTCTCCCTGTGCTACAACACCCAGGAGAGACATAAATTCTGTGAATCACTCACCGGTCAGGTAGCCAGCAACGCACTGTGCATTACACTATTTCACTACAGCCTACTGCTGCTACCACTACACTTGTTCTCAATATACATCTCCTTTATGCGTACACCCCAGCATCATGTCAATCCCAGATCACATTAATGCCAATCTACGGTCTGCTTTTCCAAGCTCAAACAATAAGACTGTTTCTAAATCCATCGCACAGACAGACAGATGCACTCTCAAACGGTTGCTATGATACTGTCTGAGTGATGTGAAGTGATGTGTATCATTTAGACAGAGTCGGATACGACAATGAAGAGAAAGAAAGCATTTGTCCCTTAACATTCTTTTCAGAAAAAAGCTAAATGCTCAGTAACAGCAAGGAATAACTGATGCTGGACATTATAGTCCAGCTGAGTTAGCCCACCACACAGACATTGTATAGCAATATACAGTTTTATCACCAGCAATAAAGCACTAAGGGCCATATTCAGAGCTGGCGACTTGAGTCCAAAATTTATGTCAATATTTACATGACGAATGTTTTGCGTGTACAGAGTCTGGCTATGCACATAAGGCAATTTTCTGTGAGCCCCACTCAGATTATACAAATTACCTGTGTGCACTTTTTATTTATTGACTTTTTCAAAAGAGTCCAGACCACATCCTTTAAACACAAGCACTTCCATTTTAGCCCAAAATCATCATGGATTGAAAATGAGGACTGAAAAAGGAAATTGTGTGTGTGTGTGTGTGTGTGTGTGTATTTTTTTTAACCTTTGCTGTCAAATATAATGTGATGTATCATTAAAGCAAGAGACAATTTAAAAAAGGCTAATACCCTGATATGATATGAATGAGATGTTTTTTTTCCTTGCTGTCAAATGTAATACAATTTAAAAAAGAAAAATATAAAAGAGGAATACCATGATAAGAATGAGAAGATGGCAAGCATTAAAATAAATATTCACTAGGAGTTTAATATATTGCCAATATTGCTGCATTGTTTTTTTGTATTAAATCCTCACTATGTGCACACAGCTCAACTCCGAATATGGCCTTAGGTACCATAACGGCCACAGCTAAAGTTCCTAAAAGAATCTAATTTAAATATAAATATTAGATTGAAATATAATCACATATATTTTTAAAAGATGATGCTAGGTGTTTGGAAAATGCCGCCACTGCTGAAGTGTTTACATCCAATGCAGAGACTAAAACTGAACTCAAAAGATATATATTATATATATTAGCATATATATATATATATATATATATATTATATATGTATATATATATGTATATATATATATATATATATATATATATATATATATATATATATGTATATATTAGCATTTTATATACAGTTGAGGTCAAAAGTTTACATACCCCTTTCAGAATCTGCAAAATGTTTATTATTTTACCAAAATAAGAGGGATCATACAAAATGTAAAATAAATTCATTAATTAATCTCTGTGTTATATTGTGTAGTATGTGCAGTGGTCTTGGAAACATGCCAATATTAAGAAATTAAGAAAAATGGCTATAATAACAACAACAACAACAAAAAAAAAAGACTAAAATCATATTCAGGATTTTACTTATAACGTTTAAAGATTCCTTACCATAATGACACATGAAGATGTTATTTGCCTGATCCTGACACACTTTTGTTTCTCTTGCCCTCTGGACCTGCATGATCCTAATAGCTCTTCTGTCTGGAGTTTTCTGCACTTGCGACTCACTTTCTGCTGTTGTGGATGCTTCTACAAGAATACCTTAAAGATTGCACTTTCCAAAAACTGACTTATCTTTTATTCATTGGATAATTTCACCCAGATACTGTAGACTTGCACCTAAGAGCTGCTGCTGTAATCATATCATATCCTTTCAACACACTTAGTACTGTTTGACTTTATAGTAAACGTTTGTAGAAGAGTAATGACTTACAATCGCACTATCCGGTGTCACCCAGAAGACGTTCCCTTTTGACTCTGGTTCCTCTCAATGTTTCTTTCTCATGCTGTCTCAGGGAGTTTTTCCTTTGCACTGTAGCCTCTGGTTTGCTCATTAGGACTCAGAATATAAATCTACCTCTGGATTTTTGTAAGGCTGCTTTGTGACAACGTCTATTATTAAAAAGGTCTGGAGTTACATTACATTAGGAAACTGTTCTATATAAAGATGATAAAAGAGTTGCCACGTTGGAATAAGTCAAGACATAGTCTTACATTATTATTGTGTTTGTCACAAATGCTGGTTGAAAAAAAAAACAACTTGTATAGCCTGTGTTCTTTTTTTAAACACTGCCCAAAACAAACCTTTATACTAAAGGAAGACAGTCTTCTTGTTGTACTTCACATTTTCTTCTTGTTTTCCTGTTAGAGTTGTTCAGTTATGAGCTGAATTATGGAGAGCCATGCATTGCTTCGCTATACCGGCTGATTGTTTGGTGTGTACAAGCCTGGAGTATTACTGCTTCGTTACAGTCACCTTCTAACATCAACTGATCTAAATTCAACTGTCTTCAGTTCTTTTATATTCTGTATATTTTTATATTCCTACCCGAAGTGAACGTAAAACAAGAGATTAAAGCAGCAGCTACAAAAGGATTGGGATACTTTGGTTCTAATAGAATATGTTTAATATTTTAGCTAAATATTTTCTTTTAATTATGAGTGACATGCTATAACCCCAGACAGTGAATTGGAAGTGGATCTATAATTACCTGTTAAGTGGGGCTATAATCGGTCATTTATTATAATTACAGTAATGAGTCACTTAAAGAGCCTATAGCAATTGTTAATGAGTCTCAGGTCCACCTGCTCTGACATGAATTTTAATTTTTGCAATTTTTTTGCACTTTGTGTGCCACCTGGTTCAGGTTTCTTGGTGCTGCTGTTGTTACAATATTTCGTCACACTGCATATGTGTACAGATGGGATGAAAATAAACTGGGAAACTCTTTTTGTCTGGAAACTTTTTTCCCCCAGCAGCTTGATCAATGTGACCACATGTACAAGCACATCTGGCAAGCCTCTTTTAAACAGCAGAAGATCAAATGCAGATGTAAGACGACCTTATACATCGCCAGTGATGGACAGCTCCCCCAGCAGGTTGTAAGGTAATACACACCTACACTACAGTTTTTATAACTGTTTCATATTATTTGCAAGTGGCATTATGATGAAACGGCAGATGTTGTTAATCATTAATAAAATGAAGGTGAAGGTTTTGATTCTGCAGTGCCTCTTATGTTTCGCCACCCCTGTGTTCCTGAATGTCTGGCTTTGTAGTTGACTCCGTGTGGCTCCTTTGCTCTTTGAACATGAATTGGAATGTTAAATGGTTCAGCCAGAGCTAGGAGCGTATTCTAAGGACAAACATTTACATAATAAATCATAAATTAACTGTATTATATGTCCTTAGTTCTCTGACACTTGCCTCATAACCACAGAAACATGTAACCAAGACTAAGTGGAGTGCTTCAACTGACTGTGGTTAAGCCTAATTACTTCAGTGGATCTGAAAAATCCCCTTGCAAAGTGCCAGACAAAAAAATTCAATGCTACGGACTCATTTCAGAGCAATTTCTCTCTTTATCCGGGGGCAGTAACCCAGCGCCGGATTGTTGGAGGGGAGAGGACAATGGTAGCTGCTGCTTATGGGACTGAGTTAATCCCAGCGCAATAGACAGAAAACCTCAAGGCATACTTGAGTTAAATTTCACAAAATTAACAATGGCATAAACAAACAGATATACACAAAAAAAAACCAAAAACACACACTCGCATGCAACCCTAAACACATTAGGTAGATGGATCTGATTTTTTTTTCTATTTAAAAAGCTGGTGCCATGTAAAATGGAGACGTAGAACAGTCCTTTCAGGTTACACACATCATCCAGAATTTCACAGTAAACCCATTAGCAAGCCCTCGCTCCTTAGAGACAGGACAACATACAAAGGAGCTGTTCTTTCTAATCATAATCACACAGTGCAACGCAGAGACAGAAAACTCAGGTGTATGGATAAGTGGATTTAAAATGGAGCTGCAACATCTTTTCCATCTCAAAAATGGAAAAGAATTGAGGAGCATCTATTTTTAATCTCCGTCCCACTTCTCAACTCAAGAGACCTGCAGTTCGGCGGATCATTCCTGGCACTCGATTTTTGCTTTTCAAAATGTTACATTTAGTAAAATACGCTGAAAACTACCTCAATCCCAGACGGATACAAACCAAAACTCTTCTATCTATTCTTCAGCACCACATATCATATATTTATCTTCAAAATAGATGTCCAATCTTATCTGTAGCTTTTCATTCCAACCAAGTTGGAGCACGACTAATAAGTCATCACTCGCTTGAAGACCACGACTAATTGATTAAACAAGTGGAATCCAGTGCTGCTGCTTGGTTAGAATGAAAATTTGCAGACACAGTGGCAATTTTAGAGCCCTGTAGCCTTGTATCTGAATATTCTAACATGAACTGTTCTTTTAGAGAATGCTATCCTTGACAGAAATGTCACTTGTTATATACTAAATGTCAGTGTTATATACTATGTCCCAAACTGTATGTCAAATTATGTTAAATAATAACATTAGTGATATACTTATGTGACATAATATTTATGGCATACTATGCTGTTTGGTACACGTATGTGTACATCACACTGTCTAGTAAGAATGGGGTGATAAAAAAAATATCATGATACATGAAGACATTTCTATAATACACAATTTGTATCATGGCAAACTTTCAGCAAAACAGTAGTGTTGAATTTAAATAAAATGAAAAACTGAATTTGATATAAGAATACATTATTTCACACTAAAAAGAAAAAAAAATTTAAAATAATAATTCAGTACAAAATTTTAGCATCAAATCAGCTTCTTATCACAATTTTGTAATTGTTATAATTGTTATATAAAAGTATAAAAGTTATAAAAAGCTACTGTGACACATACGCTATCTCAGAATAGTGTATTGTGGCATCTATATCATGATATGAATATTATAATATCATATTGTCCAGCCCTAGCTTCCAGTCACATGAGCTAGCTTGGTGCACAAGAATACTGGAGATAATATCAAGACGATTTAGCATCAGGTATTCTTGTTAGCTTTACTGGCTATGTTAGAGAGACAATATCAATGAACTATATTTATTTTCATTTTTTTTTTTCTTGAAACAGCTTTAAATGCAGTATTAAATGTACGATTAAGAATCAGTTAAATTTTATTTGTATAGAGCTTTTAACAACAATTGCGCCTCATTTATCAAGCTGGATAGGAATGGATTTATTCAAAAATCGTTTGTATGAGCGTTTCCACAGGAAATTTGGTGTTCAGGAAAATCCCATAAAAATTTGGAAAAAGGCTCCTACTTGTGCTCCTGGGTGTGTGTAAATTTACACACAAGAAAACTAATTAATGTAAACCCTCACTGATCAACTTCAAATCATATAATTTGCATAGATTAATATACAGATTAAATTTAAATCACTTATTTTAATAAGACACAAATTTTATATATTTTTAGTCCTATTGTTTCAGATCAATGACATAAAAAATATTAAATATAAATTAAGACAGCAAGCCAACCCAAATCCATTTTAAGACAAATAAGACTAGTCATTCAATTAAGAATAAATGCCTGTGTATAAAAGGAGGGCTGGTGTGTGCATATGGTAGCTGTAATCTGAGGCGGTGAAAGTGGCAGAATTGATGATACTGGAAGAGTCACCACATGCTGTGCTTAGGATGGACCGGATATTTAGGTATGATTTTTTTTTGCAACAGTTTAGAGCCAGCGCTTGCTATTTCACACAAGACCCTTGCCATTTCTTTGTATGCCTATATTTTGCCCTTGTTTGGATTTCTTGCTATGTTTCAAAAGGTACGAGTGAACAGTCTGGTATGTCTCAATTTACAGTGAGCAGTACAGTCCCTAGTGTGCTGTGTGCCGTAATCCTGAAGTCCATAAAAGCGTCAGAGCGCATTCCTCCTCCAGCCCTAACCTGACATGTTTACCGCACGTCAGCGCCTCATCTGTTGCAGGCATAAACAATGAAATCTGTAACTAACTTGTTTAATTTGCATAGCCAGCTTTATTTTCACCTTTTCACATTTTGCAGTGATTGGCATATTTGCTTTAAACTTGGAGTTACTGCAAAGTCCTCCACTGCTCTGGGTAGTGCCCTGCTTTTCCAAGCATCGGTGAGGACTCTTGGTTTCTCTCCATATTTTGTTCATTTCAGGTGCTGTGACTCTGATTATGTTGCTAAATAATAGATTTTTTATTCTCATACATGTGAGTCAAAACAAGTCCAGGTGTAGATTTATATTTAGAAACCTCATGAATAAGCCCTAGGCGACAGTAGCAAGCAAAAACACCGACATGAGGAAGAAACCTTGAGAGAAACCAGATTCAAAAGGGAAACTCTTCTGGGTGATACCGGATAGTGGGATAACTCATTACTCTTCCGCAATTGTATACTATAAAGTCAAAGTGTACTAAGTGTGTTCTGGATTTCCTGCATGAGCATCGTAGTCTTTATCAAGGACTTTAGCTGCAGTCCTTAGATACAAGTCTACAGTATCCTGATGAGATTATTCTGAGATTATCTCACCAGGACACTGAGATTATGCAACCAAATAACTGAATAAGACTCTCTAAAGCACTTAACAAAACAAAAAAGAAACACAATGACAGAACCTGAAATGTAAAACTGATCATGAAACACAAGAAGTGAAGAAGGAGGAAGAGAATCGTTGTGACACCAGCAGCAAGTGACTGCCCTCATACACTGAAACGTCAGCCTTCGTTCTGTTCATGTCTTATTTTCAACGCATGCAACTTCCAGTAACACAAAGCTTCTTCTTTCATAAGCCAACAAAATGCAATTAGGAAGAAATAGAAAACATTTCCCATATTGCGTGTCAGCACAGCACACTTGTTTTTATTAATGTAGGTCTCTGTGTGTTTTTATTTAAAAAATGTTTTTCAAAAGTATAAGCTTGAAACTGAAAAGCGCTACCTATACTCAGATAGCTACATGCTATAGATTCATACAGTTCCTCAGGTCCTGTAAAGTCAGAGCTATTTAGCAGAAAAATGATCTAACAATGTTTGACAGCAGAGATGAAACAGAGGTGTGGGTTTTCCTCAGCCAGCTTCTCCTCATAATTGGCTCTCTGTATGGTGGGAAATCAGTACATGCTCCACACATGCTCAGCAGTTCCCCAGCTTATTAAACAACTGGAACTCACAACACGTCTTTGTTGGAGTCTGCGATGGGGAGGCGCCCTGCTCGAATGAATGACTCTCAGTTTAAAATAAGGAATTAATACAGTGTGAGTCTGTCTTAAAGATCAGTGAGAAGCTATTTCACACCCACAGATGAAATGTTACGCCTACTGATTGAAGTCATTTCAACTGAAGAATAATGTACCCCCTCACAGACTCTTGTTTCATGCAAGACATTCCACAGTCACTCCATCTTTTTTTTTGTAGATTTCTGTATTGTGCTTTCTCTGTCATTTTCTTTTATTAGTTTCGGGTCATTTACTGGGTCAGAATAAGAAGCTATTCTTTTGTCCTGATAAACACGCTTTACTGCCTCAATGAAATGAGAAAGTTCAATAAAAATGGAAAGCGTTATAGTTAATTCAAATGAAATTGATTTGGAAAATGCAATGCTGTGTCTCAACATTCAAAATGATTAAAAAAATTGGAAGACTTGTTTCATGAATCGTAAAATTGTATTTTATGAGTCTATATAAAATCTAATCTAATGAATTAGCTTTTAATCAATAACTGAATAAATTAAAATGCAAAATATAACCCTATCTAGCATTACGCTTTCATTATACTAAATGTCACATGCATATACAATCACCAAACACTTTATTAGAAACACTATACTAATACTGGGTTGGGCCTCCCTTTGCTCTCAAAACAGCCTCAATTCTTCATGGCATGGATTCCACAAGATATTGGAAGCATTCCTTTGAGATTCTGGTCCATGTTGACATGAATGCATCACGCAATTCCTGCATATTTTTCAGGTGCACGTTCATGCTGAGAATCTCCTGTTCTACGACATCCCAAAGGTGTTCTATTGGATTCAGATCCAGTGACTGGGAAGGCCACTGAAGAACACTGAACTCACTGTCATGTTCATGAAACCAGACTGAGATGACTTTTGCTTTGTGACATGGTGCTTTATCATGCTGGAAGTAGCCATTGGGTAAATTGTGGCCATTAAGTGATGAACATGGTCAGCAACAATACTCAAAGAGGCTGTGGCATTCAAATGATGATTGATTGGTATTAACGGGCCCAAAATGTGCCAAGAAAACATTCCCCACACCATTACACCACCTCCACCAGCCTGGACTGTTGACACAAGGCAGGATGGGACCATGGATTCATGCTGTTGGCACCAAATTCTGACCAAACCATCTGTGTGCTTCAGAAAAAATCTAGGTTCATCAGAGCAGGCTACGTTTTTCCAGTCTTCAACTGTCCAGCCTTAGCTTTCTGTTTTTGGCTGTCAGACATGGAAAGCGATGTGGTCTTCTGCTGTTGTAGCCCATCCGCCTCAAGGTTCAACGAGTTATGCATTCTGAGATACTTTTCTGCTCACCACAATTGTACATTGTGGTTATCTGAGTCACTGTAGCCTTTCTGTCTTTCAGCTCGAACCAGTCTGGCCATTCTCTCTGACCTCTCTCATCAACAAGACGTTTCCATCGGCAGAACTGCTGCTCACTGGATGTTTTTTCTTTATTGCACCATTCTGAGTAAACTCTAGAGACTGCTGTGTGTGAAAATCCCAGGAGATCAGCAGTTATAGAAATACTCAAACCAGCCTGTCTGGTACCAACAATTATGCCATGGTCAAAATCACTGAGATCACATTTTCCCCCATTCTAATGGTTGATTTGAACAACACCCGTAGCTGCCGCCCCGTATCTGCATGATTCTATGCATCGCACTGCTGCCACACGTTTGGCTGATTAGATAATTGCATGAATGATTGGGTGTACAGGTGTTCCTAATAAAGTACTCATCAAGTGTATGTACAGCATTTCAGTCTGATCTAACAACTCCAAACTGCAACCAATAATAAGAGCCTATATAAAGATTTTCCAGAAGTGAAATCATGAGCTCTGGACCAGCAGTTGTTTTAACCAGATACATCCACATGAGGTTGCTGAAGGGATTTTCTGTTATAAATTTTCTAACTGGGTGAATAATCTATTTTAGAAGTCATCACAAATAAAACTCATGTGTGTCAGAATTAACTGAAGAGCTGATAATTTAATGCAGAGATTAAATAAGAAGCTTTTCCATTCAGATACAAAAACCATTAGCATTCATTCTCAAAGCAAATATTGCAGTGCAACAGAAAATAATAAATTTACATGATGGTAAAAATATGAACAGTTTAGAATTGTTTCCCTGATTTTAGGACCAATCTGACTGTTGAATTACTAACTACTATGGTAGATCTGGTAAATGTGAATCAGGTTTACCCAAAATGGATATTATCATGCATTTCCCTGCGGTGTGAGTCTGATCACTGGGTCTGATCTGATCACTGCTTTCATGTTGCTTTAGGTTAATATCATGTGCTTTTGTTTACATTACCATGTGCATTTTGTTCTAGTCCTGTCTCCACCCCTGTCTGGCCACTGGTTGATTATGTTAATGTGTTGACCTGTTCCATGTCTGACCTTGATTAGTTTGGTTATTTCAGCTTTGTTGTTTCTGTTCCTCCTTATGAAGAACCTTATCCTGCCTTCTGTCCGAGCCTTGTTCTCAGCGTCTGTGGTTCCTTCTGTGGTTTTGACCCTGCTTGTGTTTTTGTTTTGGAATATGGATTATCCTGTTTTAATGTTGCCTCCCTGTGCTCTGACCCGTACTCTGGACTTTGACAATGATTCTAGGATTGTCCTAAATAAAACACACGTTGGGTTTACCCACTTGCATCCTGCCTCCCAGTTCTCCATGGTAACAGCGTCTTTCTATTTCTACTTGCCAACACATGACATGTCCAGACCATAACTTCTGAATTTACATTTCCACACTATACTTAATTAAATGCTTTTCTGATCCAATCCACTGATTGTTTATGAGCCTGACTGACACAACACCTAGCTTTCATGTGACGAGAAGACACGACTTATCTTAAAGCATCCCCCATAATGCCTCTGGCATTTTCCCATAACTTGGCAACAGAAGCTTGCAGAGAGTTGCCTCTGTAATTTGTCAAATCTCTGATATGTTACTAGATCTACTGAGGTCTAATAACCATACTGTGTAAAAAAAAAAAAGGGGAATTATTGCAGCTCTAAATGTAATGTGTTATTTTTCCTAAGGCCAGTTGGAAACATACTTGATGTAGACAATCTAAGAATTTGAAGAAATGACTTGGAAAGAACCAGGAATGTTTACACTGGCCTTATTCATGGCATCAGGGATGAGAATGTGCATCTTGGCAGTGTATTGCCAGCATACGATAACCGCCTCCTGAGATCTGATTAGCTGCACTGAGTAAAGAGCATGTTTCTCATTGAACGACTCTCAGGAGAAACGAGCTGCTCTAAGAGATCAGGAGCACAGATTTCACTGCAACTGCCAGGCGTCTAGAATTGCGGCACTTACCTAATTTTTGTTTGTGCGGCACTGTACTCCAGCACACTGGATTTCAAATTAAACAATGACTGTGCATAAATAGCAGGATGCCAGATTTAATTTATCAGTATTTACATATATATTGGGTGGGCAGTGAAGGAATTACAGTCCTTTTCATACAAAATCACCACATCCTACGTGCCATGAACACAGAGGCAAATTGACAGACAAAAAATGTATCACTGTTATCCCTAATCCACTGTGTTGTACAGACACACAAACTCTCAGAAAAACCTGCAAAAGACATACAGTACACTTCTACTTTCCTATAGTTAATTTTGCAGTGTAGCTGATTCATGGTTTTGATTCTGCAGAGTGCATATGATAAGAATTGAAAAAAATGATATTTAACTTTAACCATTTATATTTAATTTTATGCACATATACTGTATGTATATTGTGTCCATACATTTTACGAGAAGAATGTGTGTATGTGCATCTTATACTGCCATCTAGTGATGATGAAATCCCAGAAGAAGAGACAGAAGCCATCCTTTATACAAAACACATATAGGATATAATGTCGATATCATGAAATTTTATGGCACAATATGCTTTTCTGAGATAAGGTGAATATCATAATATGTTTTTATTAACTTTTAAAAATATAATTACGAACTGACTCAAACTAGCTGATGATGTTAAAATTTTGTACAGATTTTTTTCTCCTTTTTAGAGTTAATTTTTAAATTATTTTTATAAATAAAAAATTTTACATTATTTTATGTCTACAAAAATATAATTAAAAAAACATTAAAAAAGCAACACAACTGTTTGTTAACAAACCTACATTTATGATACATTCCGCGTATCAAAAAAACGACTTTGAGAATCATAATATGACATTTTTGTTATTTCACCCATCCGCAGCTCACCAACTGGTAAGGATGTCCACCGATCTGCCATAACATTAAAACCACCTGCTTAATATTGTGTAGGTTCCCCATGTGTTAACAAAACAGCTCTGAGCCGTCGAGGCATGGACTCCACAAGACCTCTGAAGGTGTGCTGTTGTATCTGGCACCAAGACATTAGCAGCAGTTCCTTTAAGTCCTGTAAGTTGCGTGGTGGGGCCTCTGTGAATCGGACTTGTTTGTCCCGCACATCCCACAGATACTCGATCGGATTGAGATTTGGGGAATTTGGAGGCCAAGTCAAACCATTCCTGAACAATTTTTGCAGTGCAGCAGGGTGCATTATCCTGCTGAAAGAGACCATGGCCATTAGGGAATACCATTGCCGTGAAGGTGTGTACTTGGTCTGTACCAATATTTAGGTAGGTGGTACGTGTCAAAGTAACATCCACATGAATGCCAGGACCCAAGGTTTCCCAGCAGAACATTGTCCAGAGCATCACACTGCCTCCACCGGCTTTCCTTCTTCCCATAGTGCATCCTGGTGCCATCTCTTTTCCAGGTAAGTGACACACATGCACCTGGCCTTCCACATGATGTAAAAGAAAACATGATTCTTTAGACCAGGCCACCTTCTTCCATTGCTCCATGGTCCAGTTCTGATGCTCACATGCCCATTGTGGACGCTTTTGGCGGTGGACAGGGGTCAGCATGGGCACTCTGACTGGTCTGCAGCTACACTGCCCTATACGCAGCAAGCTGTGATGCACTTTGTGTTCTGACACCTTTCATAGCCAGCATTAACCTTTTCAGCAATGTTTGCTATAGTAGCTCTTCTGTGGGATCAGCCCAGACAGCCGAGCCTTCTCTCCCCACGCGGATCAGTGAGCCTTGGGCACCCATGACCCTGTTGCTGGTTCACCGGTTGTCCTCCCTTGGACCACTTTTGGTAGGTACTAACCACTGCATACTGGGAACACCCCACAAGACCTGCTGTTTTGGAGATGTTCTGACCCAGTCATCTAGCCATCACAATTTGGTCCTTGTCAAAGTCACTCAAATCCTTATGCTTGCCCATTTTTCCTGATTCCAACACATCAACTTCAAGAACTTACTTGTCACTTGCTGCTTAATATATCCCACCCCTTGACAGGTGCTATTGTAACAAGATAATCAATGTTATTCACTTCACCTGTCAGTGGTTTTAATGTTATGGTTGATTAGTGTATGTTGTAATAAATTATGTTCTATACCAGTGACAATAAAATGTGAATTTTTTATTTTTATTTTTTCACTCCAACCTTGGCAGAACATGTCTTTATGACCCTTGCTTTGTGCACAGGGGCATTGTCATCCTGGAACAGGTTTAGGCCTCTTATTTCCTTTGAAGGGAAATCTTAATGCTATAGCATACAAAGACATTCTAGACAATTGTGTGCTTACAACTTTGTGACAACAGTCTGGGGAAGGCCCATGTATATAAATTAAATAGTAGCCATACAGCATATTTATTTCCTTTTTGTTACAGTCATGTGCATTGGTATTTTTGATGTAAGATAATACTTCAAATGTACTTTCCAAAAAGGATAAGGTATAATGTGCATAGACAAACATTGCAGTTATCTGTTAATATATACATACACTTCTCAGTCAAATTTATCACAGAAAGATAACGTAACGTAACGTAATGTTTTAAATATATAATGTTTTTTTGCACTAAAAATACTAAAAAGATAATCCTAATTATTCTGATTAGCACTGATCTATCACAATTATTCAGATAATTTAGAAACATAATAGTTTAATTTCATTTTATCATTTTAAATAATCAGCATTTTCCTTCATTTCTTTCAGCTTGCATGACTTCAAAAGTATGTATCACATACATCACATGTAATGCTAGGATACTGTCTCATTTAAATGTTAAATAGACTGTGAGTGCACTAACTGCACTTGCTCAGGTGTGGCTGGATAGCTGTGTGGAAATGTGACACCGCTTGTGTCTGGGGAATTTGGCCTGAGATGGATTGAGGCTCGTGTTTTGGTGGGGAACCGGTGCCAAAGAGCCGAAGTGGAAATTAAAAACTGAGCTGTGGGCTTTTGGGAAGGAGGGGGGACAAGCACATCGCCCTGCAGCTGAACCATGCAGTTCAGACGAGGGACAGCCACCTGTCATGAGCCTATCCAAACTCATATCCTCTTACCTCCAACAGCCCGGACACAGCCTGGCTGCCTGGGAGGCCCTCTGGCTTACATGGCATGTGTGTGTGTGTGGATTAAAAGGCCTGGATGTCCTTCCACATGACTGATCCTCTTTTTCAGGCACAGTGAGCTGCTGTTGGGGAACGTACAACAGCACAGGCTGAACAGTTACATGTTACTCTGGAGGCACTGTGCTCTGTAACATCTGACCTTCATGAGACCACTACATCCGATTTGGTGTGAAACTGAGCTAACTGTTATTACTATAACAGATGTCAACTGACATAACACTGGTGATGTATAGCATAGTGAAACCAGCTTAGAACTTTGCTAAGTTATAGCAACGCTGTTAGAACCGACTCCAGTCAGTTTTAGAAAACCTATTTTTCTATCATGCATTCTTCTGCTAACAACATCTACGTCTCCTTTGTCACTTCAAAGGAAGTGGCTGATTGCCGGGAGACTTGAAGGCTATTCAAAGAGACAGCAGCCCTCGCCAGAGGACAGACATGAAGAATGTTTTTGAAGAAATGAAATAAAAAGGTAATCTTGAATGTCATATTGTTCTATTGTTCTCAAATCACTCACAAAGATTAAAGGTGACATAAGCACTGGAGGTGAATCATGGCAGTCAGATTAATCCCACTGTAAGATTCAAAATATAAATCAAGATTCAAAATAGGTGCAAATGTTAAAGCACTGCTCACTATACAGTGAAAGCCTTGAGCAGAAGTTCTGTCTAATGTTGCAGACAAAGTACAGAGAGAGAAAGAAGGAGAAGCTGTCACTGTTGGCTGCCTATGCTAATTACAGCATAAGCATGCGACATGATGCCACACTAAATAATGATCTCGACATAAACAAAGTCTTACTGATTGAGAGCGAATCTGAGCCTTTCTCTGCAGAGCTACAATAATGTGCTTCACTGTGAGAAGTTCTCTGAGCTTTGTTTCTCACTGCTAATTGCTGGTTGTCTGCTTTTCAGAGCAGTCTCAGTCTGTGGGAAGAAGACATGAGCAGCAGCAACTGGAGAAGCCATGATCTGTTCCAAACTGTTTCCAGTCAAAATTCGTTGGAATATTAATGCGTGAATTATGTGTCGATTGCAGATTCATAAGAAATCATACAAGCCAACTCATATAAAGACTAGTTAATGGTTAACATTAACATGAGATGTGGGTGGCTGTGGCTTTTTTATTAACTCCATTTGAAATCCAACAGTCCTGTATTTCAAACGTAGTTATAAAAAAATACTCATCCTAAAGTTAACGTTTAACTGCTTTTTATATGAATTGGCTTTTATGATTTCTTATGAATCTGCAATCGTTGGACTGTGTTGTCTGCTTATATGGAAAGAAAGAAAATTAATGACATTTACCCTTGCATACATAAGAAGCACATCTTAAATAAAACAAAACGAAAAAAATTTCATCTAGCACCATTGAAAAGGCCATTAAACTGTACCTTTCCTCGTACCCTCAAGGGTACATCTTTCGTACCTTTAGTAGCCTATGTATCATTTACCTAGACAGGTGCATGTAAAAAAAAGTCTCAATCAGAGTGGAATTTGACACTTTTGGCTCGTTTGCTATTTGTTTTGGTGTTTTCTAATTGCACACAATTACGCAAAAAACCCAAAAGCAAAACGTGTGGCCTGAGGGGTGTGTAAGGCTGCAAGCACATGCATAAAACCCTTTGCTAACCCATGAACGGAATACAGCAATGGGAAAAACTTTCCAAACTACGAGTAGAAAGAAAAAAATTTCACCCATGCACGGAGAATACTGAGCCACTAAAAAAGATAGATTAAAACATTCTGTGTATCATATCCACTGTTTATTTTTATTTCTACCCATTGCATTACTGCAGCACTACAGCTCTGTGCTTTGGCTCAGTTTCCACCTCACAGCTCACTTTAACAGCTCACATCTGCAGATACATGTTACAGTGGAACTCTAAATACACGGCATGTTTGGTGCACTTTGAACGGTTGGATTGATTCAGGATCGAATTGCTTTCTCACTGCAATCAAACCATGCTGGAGTTTGACTGGCACCAGACTGAGACCACTTTGCTCAGTCTCAGACCTGTTGTTCTGGTCTGCATGCGCATGTGATCGCTGTGTTCTCACCTAACCTAAACAAGTCTCACCAAAGAGAAAAATGCACCAGGCCTGTGTTTAAATGAACTAAATACTGCGTATGTGAACGCACTCTTAAAATCTAATTACAGCCCATTTATGTACCTGAAATCATTTTAAAGGTACACTACGTACACACATTTCCATGTCACAGATACATGTTAAAGGTTCAATGATGTATCCCTGATTAAGGGTACCACCCCAGCAACAAGGAAAACACAGTTTATTTTTTTTTCTGTGAGTGAAAAGGTTCTTTGTTTTGGTTGAACTCTTGATGGTACTATGTTGAACCACATAGCAGAAGGTTTCCCTTTTCCCCTCAGAGAGGAACACGAAGGACTCTTAACTATCCAAACTTTTGTTCTGAGAGTGTATGACAAGAACATCTTGTTGACACCCACGGCCATTCTCCACCGAGAATAGTAATAGTTCTCTGGCAATGAAGTAAAGACACTCTTTAAAACTCTTTTCGCGTTGTGGGAAATCACAGCTCCCCTGTGTTGTGCTACTGTTAGGCTCTCAGCAGGAACGTAACAGACTGAATGGTCACGGCGTTTGGAGCGTCATTTCCCACACGCAGAGACAGAACACACTAGATGAATGCGATGTGATCTGGCATCGTGGTCCATTTTTTAAAAAAAAAAAAATCCTGAGATGGGTAGAAACTTTCCCAGGATCCCTGGCTGATTTCTTCAGAGGTATGTGGCTTCGCTTTTGTTAGCACTATGGATAGATTTCCTCTCTCGAGCCCTGGAATCCAGCAGCCAAAGCGGGAGGCAACAATGGTGGCCTTTATTTGTTACTTAAGGCGCAGCGAGATGCTCCTGCGCACGGGTAGTGAAATGGTGCACTGACCCACAAGCTGCAGCCGTGACCTGGCTGAGCTTGAAAGTGGTCAAAGCTACAGGAACTCAAACAGAGGCTCAGCAGATCCAATATTTCTATAACTCTACTGGAACTGACTGTAGGTTTGACAGTGCTGCATACTTTTCTAATCAGACAACGTTCTCATGAATCCCCTGAGACACCAGAAGAGAGGGCATACACATCATCTCTGGGAAAAAATGAAGGAAAAAATTGTCAGCATGAGAGTTATAAATACTGTTCAGACGGGATAAAAATTCCAGACATACTGTATGTCTTTGAAGTAATGTTGCTGGAGGATCTCTATTGATTTTGATTGAATAAGGGAATTTTGTATAAATTCCAGAGGTGCTAGTATCTTCTTGATGTATGCATGGTTGTTACACCTAAAGTTCTATTTGTAAAACATACGATTGTTTGAACTTTATTATAGTGCTGGTCAATTTTCACAATTAATTTGGTTCATGCAAATTAATGTTTTAACGTGATTTTCGCAATGTTCTAATCGTGATTGTACATGTTTATAAATGCTATTTAAAAGTTTAAACCAATACAAAGTTAAAACACAGCATTCTTAACCTGATAAACACCTCCTACAGCCTGTGCTACTTCCAAACATAAAAAAAAAAAAATCACAATAAACTGGCAGCAATTTGCGAGGACTGAGCAAAAGGTTCAAATATCACTTCAGAGATAAGGAATTGGCACAGGTCTGAAAAGTCAGATGAACAAGTTTATGTAAAATATAATGCTGCATTACATCTAAGTGGTAAATCGCCAGTCGGAATTGTGTCATTTTCAAGCCCGGCACGTTCCACAGTGGACGCCCCCATGTTCGTATTTTGTCAGCAACAAGCTCGTCAGCTGACTCGGAGTCATGTATATTTATCTCAAACAGTTTGCTGTTTGAGAAAGAAAAAAGTGTTTTAGATTTAACAAATGAATATATCTGTATGTTGATTACTCTAAAGCTAATATTTGTTTATACAATATACAACAATATACAATATACAATATACAACAATATACAATTGTTATTGTATATAACAATATACAATATACAACAATAAACTCATTTAAAGGTAAGAAGCTTTACTTTGTTTATTTATTTCTGATGTTGTGCGTAGCCATGTTGATTTGACGTCACACTGTAAATGGGGAAAGAACTCGGATTTGAGAAGAATACCCCAAGTTGACTTCTCAGTTGCGGTGGCATTTCATGTCACGAATGACATGGTCACCTTTTACTCTGTCGAGAAAGAAGGGTTCATTAAGTTGTAAAATAAAATACTAAAATATCCTTTCTTTAAATATCCTTTATGTAAAAGAACCATTGTTTGCACTATTTGCTATAGATGGTGCTGTTAATATTTTTGTCCATTTTTAATATTATAACAGCTTGTTGTAAGGTTTGCGAATAAAAAGGTCACGCGTGATCATTAGGTCACATGACCATAACATGTATAAAGGCTGTAACTGTTCAAGGAACTCAATAGTTTCCCTAAAAAAAGTGTTCTAAATGTTATTCTGCCTTTTAAACTCAGTCAACAGTTGATTTTAGTTTGGTTTTGGCAGGAGATGATAGAAAAAGAATGCTTCCTGGAGTGTCTCCATACAGAAGAATAACTGTGAAACCTCTTTTCCCACAGGATATGACCAAATAGTTACCAACATGTCAATTCAGAGGAGATATGTATTACCTGGGATCATTTCTACAGGTCCTTATATAGGTACATGACAGCTTGATGAGATTAAAATCCAACAAAAACACTGAAAATAATGACATTAGCCCAACCCCCCACCCCATGTAAAACTAATCCAGTCTAAATAGGGCTATAAAATCAATGACAAATTAGTAATTTAGTGCCATTTGACATCTATATTGACATTTGCTACTTATAAGGATCTTCATGCTCTGTAACCTCTCCAGCCAAATGCAAATAATCCTCCCATTCATAGCCCCAGGGGGACAAATTAGCAGCTGGAGATGTAGGCCAGGGTAGCGTGGCAGTTAGCTTCTCCAAACATGTGCTTTTCTTTTGGCTGTGGTGCACAACTGCAGAAAGCTTACACAACCAATTTTGGCTTTGTCAACTTGTGAATATTTTGAGCTACAGCTGTGGAATCAGTTATTCAAACCATGGAAAGGCATGTTTTGAAAATGTCGGGACATTTTCATCAGTAAAAATATTACAGCAGGTTAAAACCGAGTGACAACTAATTTCACAGAGGACACAGTGATTGACGCTGACATAATGAAAAATGAAAAGCAAGCTGGCAGGACAAAAGATAACATCATCAACAGTAAATTGCCCTTTTTTATTTGAAGGCCAGTTATCATAGCCTGCAAATAAACTATGAGACAAAGGTTTGTAGAGAGAGACTGGTGGCTTTAGAAAGAGACTATAATTATGAACTCTGGTCTCATGTCACTTCTAAAGTCACACACCTTGCATCCTTTTTCATGTGACTTTGGCCAAGTAATACTTTGGAGGTCAATGCTTACCCTGCTTTTAGACTCGCTAGTCTCCCAGCAGACAAAACAATGAGAACAGCTTTGTCTGTTCTCTGTTCGAGATTTATAACTCTCCTAACATCTGTGCTATTCTGCTTAGCTGACACCACTGACCTTCTGCTGTAAAATAAAAGCATTAGGAGCTGTCTGATTCAGCTGGGTGCTGAGCTTTGTGTGAAACTGACACAATGAAGGTGTGAGGAGAGTGTTGAGGCACCAAACAAGTTTTACTGAAAACAGTTGTAGGCTCTGTTCTGTTGCCTGTGAAACAGTAACCTCTATTCTTCAGTATCATCTGTTTCAAAGCAGCCAGCGGCCAGTAACATGGTCATTGGTGTGTTTTGTCACATTAGCCGACAAAGGGACAAAAACAGACAAAAGGATGAACATTCCCTGAAGGAGTTTGTTAGGGCCATCTCATGACCTGTCCTGACCTTGTCCTCTGATCTGCCCTTTCACCCAAATCCAAACATCCAGCAGGGGTTCATTCAGGAAACTGAAGTGACCTGAGATGGTCTTAGTATTTTTACAGACACTGTGAAATAAATATCATCTTGGCAACTCAGCTGAGTGACTGGATTATACATTGTGTCTAATGAGCTTCTAGTTTCTGTAATTATTTCAGCATTTTAGCTTTACACAAAACAAGCTGCGAGACCTCATCATACAGTCCTCTCCTCTCACATGAGATGAAATGGCACATCTTACTGAGGACTGCGCTACTGTAAGATGGGTTCTGTTGAATCTGGGAACTATAACAACAGAACCATTACAGTGATAGACTTTTCTTCATAATGCAATTGGAAGAAACTCATAACTCTAAAAAAACAGATAAGCTACATTTTGATATTATATAAACACAAGTATACACACACTTGTTAGTATAGTTTCCCATCTCCTCTGACCTGCAGGAAATGATAATTAGTTCAATTAAGCCACATTTTATGCACAGAGCTTAAAAAAATGCCATTAACCACCTTTTTGGTATGTTAGTATGTGTTACCGGTTTTAACAAACCACACTAAATTTTTGACATATAATGCATATTACTCTAATAAAGAAGACAGACTTAAAGAGACTGGATTCCACATTCCACATTTCAGTTTTCCAGACTATCCAAATATTTATAAAAAATAACTATATTTTTCTTACCATCAGTTCAGCTGATCACTCACAGCTTTCATGTTGTTTGTCAGGGTATGTTTGAGTGTATAACTCTAATATTCGAGGCACTTTTATATCATCTTCTCGGTCTATTTTAGCCAATTTAAAATGGACATGAAACACAAGTTATACTTCCATTTTAACAAGTGTTTCAATCCACACCAGCTGCTTTAGAGGCATGTAAAGTGGGAGCCATTTTATAGCCTTGCACTTCCTGTGTCTAATTTTTCTCTCACTGATTTAAATTAAAAGCTACATTAACTGATAATTCAGTTTAACCAGTAAAATCAGATTTTGTGTCTTTCAATGCATGTTTTTTCTCATAATAATGGTAATAATGGTAATTCCTTGCTTTGCCAACATTTGTCAATGTTGTCTACACCAAATATTCTCAAACCCATCACAGAACATTGTCGTTATGTAAAGCAAAATTTCTATATTGGTAGTCCTTCTGCCTGTCCTGTTCTACTCAGTGCATGCATATCTGCATCATCACTAGATCCTTCCAACAAGGATATGGAAGTAAATTTGAAAAACAAATCAGGATAAGACATCTGTAGTTGAAATCAGAATAAGACATCTATAGAAATGCAGACACTATGTCTAAAAGTTTAAATGAAGTTGCCATTGTGAGCATCTTAAAGGAAAAAACCCACCCAAAATGACTTGCATATTAATCTTCAGAATTTATGTGATCTTCATCATATTAATCTTCATCGGTACACTCTGCTCAAACAGATAACATTCCAAAGCTTCAACTATCATGCTAATACCACCGTCATCACCACTGTGCTCGCATTCTCATAGATCACTAACTAGGCAAGCAGAATCTCTGCTGTACCGCAGTGCAACTGCTTTGTATAGCTGCATTGCATTCTGCAGATATAAGTCCAATGTTTGCTGTTTCTAATTCTATGTTCGATTTCTCAAGTTATATTACACTGACTGTGAGTTCTTGCTCTTTTGTTTTTCGGAGCAGCACTGGCTTATTGTACCACAGAACATACTCACACAAACCCAGAACAACTTCATTCAGCTTGAACATATCTAACTGAGCAACTGCAGAGGTCTATTCTTTGGAAATTCTCTTTAAAAAAGCTGGATGTGTTTTGGAATCGCCTATCGCTTTGGTCTCCGTTAAGTCATTCACTGCTGAATAAGTAAAGTTAAAACAATGCAAACTAATGTGCAAGGAATACTTTACTGGAATAAAGGCAGAAGATGGAGTGTCTGAGCTGATACAGAAGCCACTGAGGTTTCAAAAGCAATGTATGTAGAATAATTCTACTGCTAAGTCATGCTCAACTGGCACATCATGTGAATGTTTTGCCACAATAGTGATGGAAATCCCAGACTTCAATCTTCTACCTTGCACATTAAGCATGCAGACAGAGACCATAATAAAAAATAAATATTCAGCACCACAACCATTTGTTCTTGGCCCCTTGGCAGAGTAAAATAAATTACAGTGATGTCAGGTACAAAAACTGTTAATCAATCAGCCCCAGGGCTGCACTCACATTAAACATTTCACCCTACATGAGATCGCAACCTGTTAATTGAATATGCAACCCCTGACGAGAAGCCAACAGCATTAACGGACTCTAGCCTCTTTTCCTTCTGGATTCTTGGCACTGGAGCTGTGGGTGGAAGACACCTCTCTGTGTTCTCTACAGATATAACCTCCAGCTTTCCTGCAGCCAGTATGAGGCTGCCACCACTGCGATAAGAATAGTAGCCACATAGTCCTGAGAAATAGATTTGAGACACTGGGTCAGCCATGGAAGAATATCTGCCTCAATTTCAAATATATAAATATATATAAAAAAACTTTCTGACTTTGTGGACACCAAGAGATTAACGAAGTTACCTAACAGCAAGCACAAGAGTATTATTTTTCCATTAAAAATGCACAAAATGTAAAAACATGCATGTGTGCTTACATTATTTAGGTGTGGCTGACAGGGTGATACTGATATTGCAAAAAATTATGTTATGATTTGCGTTCCTGAGATCGCCAGTGTTTCTATGACAACAGCCAACTGGTAGCTGAGCTGATGTTAAAATCTATATATCCACCTGTCTTTTTACTTTCCCATTCCTGTGCAGACGTTAGACTGCTGTTTTGCTGGCTTTGTTCTGTTATCATAATGCATATCCTGAAAACGTCTTCAAGTATTTGAGTGATGTGATATTTTTACCTTAATGCCCACCCCCAATGTTAAATATATGCTTAGAAACCTGACAGGAAGTTGGGAAAAGCCAGAATAATCAGGAGCAAACCTGAACAAACACTGAGAAGACCATGGTGTTTTAGGAGGTTCCTTCTTCCAGTGCTGAATGCATTATCCGAGGCACAAGCCTTTGACAGGCTGCTGACAGATACCTGACATCCTAATGCCATGCACTTCCTCTCGGGCAAAGAACGTCATGTGAGCTGTCCTGCTCATTAAAATTCAAACAGTACCTTCATCAGCAAGCAAAGGATATGACAGATGGCCGTAGAGATAGCCACCAAGGAGAAACGTCTAGCACACAGGACTGTATACACAGTGCATAGTCTGGCTGGAGTGGCTCAAGTTTACGTTTCCTTTGGTGTGTGCAATCGGCATTTATAAACAAAGTGTGCAATAGATTCACACTAGTTACACTAACTATCCCAACTATCCAAACATCAGTCAGATGCAAATAAGCAGCTATGGGATTATGAAACCAAAAACACCCACCCAGTGGTTAAATATAAAAGCCCAAGGAAGCCTGACATGGAATGGAAAGTCACATTTTAAAACACTGTGGTTGAATTGCAGTCAAAACCCTGAGTAGGCTGTCATCTTATTTTATTTGGCTGTGGCAGCGCAGCTGGTGTTAGATGTGACAACATACAGTCTACAGAATCTTGCCTCTAAAAAGGAACTACACAATATGAACAAAATGGCATGATGCAATCATTTCTACTTATTGCAACTGTGCTATGACTTTTATCATGGTTCTGCATTACCATACTGCTAAATCCTGCATGTGACCTGGTTAAAGATTGGCCTCCAGTACCTCAGCCTTAATTATGGATCCATGATTCATCACACACAGAAATGCAGCTCTGAAATTAACAAACAGTACTGCAAAGCGTGGAAACACAAGCCATTCTACAGTGAATATTTGAAAAGGCAGGCCTCGGTGACTGGTATCTCGCAAAAAAGCCACAGAAAACATTGATGTCTTGAAGTCGTACTTGTTTCATGTAAGTTGGTTTGAAAATTAAAATACTGTCAAATACCATAAAACCTTTCATAAGTTGAAAAATATCATGATATGATATTTTGGTCATATTGCCCAGCCTTAAGTGTTCTTATAGGGAAAAAATAAGATTTGTACGAGGTTTCTAATATTGCTAAACCTTAATAAGGGGTTCTGAAATATTCACAGTTAACAGTTTTAGATGTAACAAAAATATATCATAAGGAAAGTGCAAAGCAGCAGTGTGTGTCCCCGAGATATGACAAAAATATATCTCATAACCAAGGAGGCTCATTTTCTGCCTCCTAAACCCTTTGTGGATAGTTACACATTTTCACTCCTCACCCTTCTATTAGCATCTTAACAATCATTGTTTTTTCTGGTTGTTATTGGACAATAAGCCCTAGGGTTAGGAAATGTAAAGGAGCACGAAAACAACACATCCAACAAAATTACACAATCTCACTCGGGGGATTTTTAAATTACCCCAAGTGATGCACACAACACAATGCATATTTATTAAATGACAGCTATGACATAGTACTCAAGTAAGTCACACCCATGCCACATATTATATTAGACAGCAAATACCATATTTAAACTTAGAAAAAAACATAGCACTATCTACAATAATTCACCGGTCTATCCCTCTAACATTCTAACATTGTAATCATGAGGTGACAATTTTTAGAAACCTTTCTAGGAGTATTGTCTCTTTTTGTGTTGTTTTCCTTGGTTATGTCTGCTGTCAATCACCTTTAATGGGTAAGATCAGCTATTGGCAATGTTTTTTTTGGGGGGAAAATATTGTATTGATTCTGTATCTTCAGAATCAACCTGAGGACCCGTGTTTAATGTAAAAACACATATTTTCAAAAAAAGTGTGCTAAACTGTATGTTTCCTCGTTGCTGTGGTAGAACCCACAAGCGTACCCGTACTGTACCTTTAGTATGTTTCTATTATTTCAAAAGATGCATATAGCCAATTTAGCGACTTCAATAGATTTGACTCCTTTTTAGACCCCTCCTGAGACTTTTTTTTTTTCAAAAAAGCCTGGTGACAAATCTAGTAACTTTGAGCAGACATTAGAAACTGTTCTGCATTCGATACTGCTGTCCAGCTCAGATCACAGCCAGTGGTTATACGAGTTGAGAGACAAGGTTCGGTCGACTCACCAGCAGTGTGTAAAGCCTGACTGAGTTGCACTTGTGTGAGCTGATGTTCCCAATGATCAGTCACTAATCACCACTGTTCCCAACAACCGATCACTGATCATTATTGTTTCCCAATAACTAATCACCATTTTCCCAACAACTAATCACCATTGTTCTCAACATTCATTAATCATTATTGTATACAACAACCAATCAATAATCATCATTGCTTCCAACTACCAATCATTAATCACCATTGTTTCCCAACAAATAATCACTAATCACCACTGTTCCCAACAACTAATCACTAATCTCCATTGTTTCCCAACGACCAATCACTGATCACCATTGTTCCCAACAACAAATCACTAATCACATTTACATTTACGTCATTTGGCAGAAGCCCTTATCCAGAGCGACTTACATTTATCTCATTTATACAACTGAGCAGTTGAGAGTTAAGGGTCTTGCTCAACGGCCCAACAGTCGCTGCTTGGCAGTGATGGTATGTGAACTAACGACATTCCGATCAGAAATATGTCTTAACTACTGAGCTAGCGCTGCCTCACCATTGTTCCCAACAACCAATCATTAATTACCATTGTTTCCCAACAACCAATCACTAATTACCATTGTTTCCCAACAACCAATCACTGATTACCATTGTTTCCCCAACAACTAATCACTGCCCATCATTGTTTCCCACTGACCAATTGCTGATCACCATTGATCCCAACAGCAAATCACTAATAACCACTGTTCCCAACAATCAATCATTAATCACCATTGTTTTCCAACGACCAATCACTGATCAGCGTTGGTTGTCCCACCCACACACTTCTTTGTTCTATTAAACTCTCCTTTTGGCTATATTTACAAGAAACTAAACGAGTTATTCCATCTGTAACCATTTCCTTCTTGTTTGTTTCCCAACTACACACTACCACTATTTCTTTTTGTCTGTATTTGTGACAGAAATGATAGTATTTGATAAATACATAAATAGATGGATCAACTCTATTTTGTAAATATGTCAACAGTTGTTGAGACTTTTCTTTCTATAAGAAATGTTATAATATATTATTATAAATTATTCTGATAAAACTCTACCTCCATACTATTGTTTTATTTTAAGTGTCTTCAGAAAGTCCTTCATGTAACACGTTCTGATATGCAAATAATCACGAGCATTCAAGGAATTCAAGGAATATGTAAATTCAGCTATAACGTCATCCGGCGGCTTCTACACTTTTTGAGCACTGACTGGACACTTTCCCCTGAAAAGAGTTGGCAACACTGAAAACGTCTTAAAAAGGAGACGCAGACTTTGGCAAAATGGTCAAATTTGCACAATGGTGAAGAGTAACGCGTTCCTCATTGTCTTCTAGCTCATCACTCATACTGAAGCATTGCTGATGTTTATTCGGTTGTTGTTGAGTGTAGTGTAGTGTAGTGTAGTATAGTGTAGTGTAGTATAGTGTAGTGTAGTGTAATGTACCTACAGTGAAACGCTTATAGTAAAGGAACCCCAGGTGCAACAACTATAGGGCTTATTCTCTCTCTCTCTCTCTCTCTCTCTTTCTCTCTCTCTCTCACACACACACACACACACGGTGACGTAGAAACATCAGTGCTTGTTATCGTTTTCATGTATGAACACTGTATAAGCGTCTCCTACCTTCTTCACTCGCCGACTAGCTCCTTCAAAGTACACTTCCCCCGTAGCTGTACAGTAACGTTACGCTGGCGCTCCACCGGTCAGAAGTTTAACGAGAACGGTTTCCTTGACTTGAGCAGGGAACTCGAGCGCTCATTTTCCCTCGCGTCGCTCTGAAAAACACACTGAAACTACGCTCAAAATGAGCCCGTGCCTGAACCGCCCCCTCACTAAGGAGCATTCAAGTCACCTCGGAGCGGTTGACGTTATTCCCCAGTCGACAAACTCCCACACTCAGAGCTCTCTGCGGGCACGTGACCCTCCAGCGGGAATAAAGCTGCGCGCGCCCCGCTATCTCACTATCGCGCCTTAGGAATTACTGCGCTGTGGCGCAGCTGGGATCAACTGCACTGCTATACTGTTATAGAGTTACACCGTTACGCTGTTACACTGTTATACTGCTATACTCTTATACTGTTATAGAGTTACACCGTTACGCTGTTACACTGTTATACTGCTATACTCTTATACTGTTATAGAGTTACACCGTTATACTCTTACACTGTTATACTGCTATACTCTTATACTGTTATAGAGTTACACCGTTACGCTGTTACACTGTTATACTGCTATACTCTTATACTGTTATAGAGTTACACCGTTATACTCTTACACTGTTATACTGCTATACTCTTATACTGTTATAGAGTTACACCGTTATACTCTTACACTGTTATACTGTTAGAGTTACACCGTTACGCTGTTATACTGTTATACTGCTATACTCTTATACTGTTATAGAGTTACACCGTTACGCTGTTACACTATTATACTGCTATACTCTTATACTGTTATAGAGTTACACCGTTATACTCTTACACTGTTATACTGCTATACTCTTATACTGTTATAGAGTTACACCGTTACGCTGTTACACTGTTATACTGCTATACTCTTATACTGTTATAGAGTTACACCATTATACTCTTACACTGTTATACTGCTATACTCTTATACTGTTATAGAGTTACACCGTTATACTCTTACACTGTTATACTGTTAGAGTTACACCGTTACGCTGTTATACTGTTATACTGCTATACTCTTATACTGTTATAGAGTTACACCGTTACGCTGTTACACTATTATACTGCTATACTCTTATACTGTTATAGAGTTACACCGTTATACTCTTACACTGTTATACTGCTATACTCTTATACTGTTATAGAGTTACACCGTTATACTCTTATACTGTTATACTGTTATACAGTTACACCGTTACGCTGTTATACTCTTATACTCTTATACAGTTACACCGTTATACTGCTATACACTTATACTGTTATACAGTTACACTGTTATACTGTATACTCTTATACTGTTATACAGTTACACCATTATACTGTATACTCTTATACTGTTATACAGTTACACCGTTACACTGTTATACTGTTATACTCTTATACTGTTATACAGTTACACCATTACACTGTTACACTGTTACACTGTTACACTGTTATACTCTTTTACTGTTATACAGTTACACCGTTACGCTGTTATACTGTTATACTCTTATACTGTTATACAGTTACACCGTTACACTGTTATACTGTATACTCTTATACTGTTATACAGTTACACCATTATACTGTATACTCTTATACTGTTATACAGTTACACCGTTATACTCTTACACTGTTATAGAGTTACACCGTTACACTGTTATACTGTTATACTCTTATACTGTTATACAGATACGCTGTTATACTGTTATACTGTTATACAGTTACACCGTTACGCTGTTATACTGTTATACTCTTATACTGTTATACAGTTACACCGTTATACTGTATACTCTTATACTGTTATACAGTTACACCGTTATACTGTATACTCTTATACTGTTGTAGAGTTACACCGTTACACTGTTATACAGTTATACTCTTATACTGTTATACAGTTATACTCTTATACTGTTATACAGTTATACTCTTATACTGTTATACAGTTATACTCTTATACTGTTATACAGTTACACCGTTACACTGTTATTCTGTTATACTCTTATACTGTTATAGAGTTACACCGTTACACTGTTATACTGTTATACTCTTATACTGTTATACAGTTACACCGTTATACTGTATACTCTTATACTGTTATACAGTTACACCATTACACTGTTATACTGTTACACTGTTGTACTGTTATACTCTTATACTGTTATACAGTTACACTGTTACGCTGTTATACTGTTACAGAGTTACACCGTTACGCTGTTACACTGTTATACTGTTATACTCTTATACTGTTATACAGTTACACCATTATATTGTTACACTGTTAAACTGTTATACTGTTACACCTTTATACAGTTACACTGTTATACAGTTACACCGTTAAACTGTTACATTGTTATACTGTTATACCTTTATACAGTTACACTGTTATACTGTTATACTGTTACACTGTTATACTGTTACACAGTTGCAACTTTATACAGTTACACTGTTGTGCTGTTATACCGGTACACCGTTATACGGTTACACTGTTATATTGTTATCCTGTTACACTGTTATACTGTTACACTGTTATACTGTTATACAGTTACACCATTAAACTGTTATAAGGTTACACTGTTATACAGTTATGCAGTTACACCGTTATATTGTTAAAACTCAGTTGTTAAAAGAAAATGCTTATAAGTCATGTATTGTCTCTATTTGAATGATAACTCCCAATTTGCACTTTTTTCCCACTGATTCATAATGGCATGAAGGAAGGTGACTTTACAACCATTACAATACGTATTATGAAAAAAGACTTTGTTAGGACTTCTTCATTTCTTCAGAACCTTTCTTCATTTGGGTGCTACAGATTGTATAATACAGTAATATGGATTTTGGCAGAATAAACAGTTACAACAATATATTTCTAAAACTATTTGACCTGCAATACTCTGCAGAAATACCAGGAGTGGGATCAACATTCCTGGAGCACTGCATTGGGCCCCTTCCATCACAAACAGCTTTCGAAGTGGAAAATTTCTCCTTGGAAGTTCCATCAAGCATGCACTTGGAAATGTAATCACTGTTTCCCATTATATAACCAGTGAGAGAGGACGAATATTGCACAAGTTGTTTTATAGCACAATTAAAAAATATATAAAAAACCATGTGGAATAAACAACTTGTGAAATCATTTGTGCCCTTGGAATGCCACAAGGCAGGCATGAAAAAAACCTTTCAAGCCGAATTCGTTCCGGAGTGTAAAGTGCATCACTCGCTGACACAGCACCGTTTGTTTGGGAAACTCTTGTGCAGCTGAGGGTGTTTAACTTCTCACTCAATAAATTCTAAAGACAGTACAGAGTGCATGCAAATTGGCCACAGTAATTACTGCAGGCAGAAGTTTCCAGCCTAAGGGAGAATAACTTCACACTCTGTGCTGTGCATTAAGGATAATACCCTTCATGGATCGTCCCTACTGACTAAAGCAATCATTATATTTACTCTAAACTACAGCTTTCAGCATTGCATGATTGCATCAGCATAAAGGCCCAGCTTAATTCCCACATTGTCTGATCACATGCCTGATGCAGTGTAATGTAAACAGAGGAGATGTAAAAATAGAGAAAGGATTATGTCTAAGTTACATAAAAAGTATAAGAAGGGTTTACATAGTATATCCCTTGAGGGGCTCTTGTGTGAGAAAAACTCTCAGTGCAGTCAGTCAATGGGGACTCTTAAGGCTGGAGTCAAGAGAAGTGGGTGCCTCTTTGTAGATGTGTTTTTTTCCCCCTACCTCCAAATTGCTCCAATACACCATGTATACATATAATTAAATGTGTCATGCCTTGTCTGAAAGATCTCTACTTTCCTATGGAGCAATGACACCCTGTGTCACCCTGGCACTCAACAAGTATACAGAGAGAAGGCAGGGAGACAGTAAATATATCAACAACATATGACTCAGTCACAGCAGAAACCCCCAGTGAATAGAGAAAGGCTGACTGAGAGCTGTGAAAACAATAAAGATGGAACAAATGGCAGAGGCTCTTCCTTTTCTAAGCTGCTCCTGCAGACTGAAGGAAAAGCCAGTCTGCTTCCTTGTGCAGAATGCTAAACAGGTAGCCCTAATTGCCACATGCCCCAGGCACAACCCTTTTCACAAAATAAGCCTGGACAACAGGCCCCAAAACCACAACGTTTTCTGGCTTCTGCATCTGTACATTGTGAAGGCAAAACCAGGATACAGCCTTGCGCCACTTTACTCTCTATATAAATAGTAATGGTTTTTGTATATGTACTGGTTTGTAATTGTTAGTGCCTGCTTTAGAACAGCAGCAGTAGTTTCAGATGAGCCAAAGGCAACATTTTCCCATGATGCTCATTAGTGCTCAGCTGTTGCCAGTAGAGCATGGGAAGTCTAAAAGTCATGCATCAAAAAGTCCATCTCTTTTGGAGTTCATTCAGGGAGAGTAGGACCATTAGGTTTTCTGCTTGAACCAGCTTTGCTAGTTTTCAAATGTTCATGTAGTGGCTAAGCCCATGTGCAGTATTTGCATAGATTCCACTTGGGACAAAATTAATTTGATGAAGTGACTGGAAACGAATCCACCATTGCAGTTGTTGCAGTGGTGAATCAATGTTCTCTGTGAAGCCTACAGTCGCTACAGATTTGCTCTAACTGTAATCCATGGTGAATGTTTCTATTACATTATTTATAAATCTTAATTAAGGCTAATTAATTCAGGATAGCACACTCTATAACGCTGATACTCCAGGGTATATGTCCTACACATTTCCAATGCTACCACATAAAACTCTTTGACGGTTACTAAGTAAAAATTACATGAATCTTATCCAAGATGAGTAAAGTCTTATGTTTAGAGTGCTGCCAGCCCATGGTTAAAGCTTCTGTTCAAATACTGCCAGCCATATCAATAGATTTTAATTCCATACAAACTCCTTTAAAAAACTATAGGAATGGAAATGGAAAGGGTTCTGTCAACAGACCAATGGCAGCACGTCAACTTTTTATTCATAATATCAATTATGGAAGTTATTTGGGTTGGGAAATTGTGTATTTGGACTAGAGTTTGGATAACAGCAAGAACTTCATAGCATCTCAAACAAAAGTATAGTCAATGTTACTAGAGTGGCCAAGGATAAGAAGATATCTGATAATTGGCACCAATTTACATAACGATTAGGTTATCTTGAATCATTAATGGTTTATAAATAGTTAATTGGCAATGGGAAGATCCAGCAAGGTCTGTGAAATAATTGATGAGGTGGACCAGAGGGGACATAGTGGCTAATTAAGTCCTGATAAGCTCTGTTCTTTATTTATGGCTTAAGACACATTTAAAAGCATAGTACTGACTTCACTTGATAGAGAAATGTGAAGTTAAATGATTATTGTGTATACATTCATCATCAGTGTTATGACCCTTTAGGAAAATGCTCACTCAGGTATCAACATGAAGGATATGAGGGTTGCCACTTACTGTGTAAACTGAAGAGTGTTTGTTTGTCCTGTCCATCTGTTAGAAGATTTACAGAGGGAAATTGAATGAAGTTAAGAATGCCAACTGCTCCCTCCCCACCCCCCCCACCCCCCCATATCTAATATGGGATTTCACAACATGCTGATCCCTCATACTCTCTCATAATGGCCTCTGCCCAGAAAACAGGTGTCTGGACACCTTTCAGGAAAGAACTCCACCCCGTTGTGAGGAGATGACTTGAATGTTAATGTGGAATTCGTATTTTGCTGAATAATAAGAGAAATAAATAAAAGGTTTGCTCCAACATAAGATCTAGACTGCTGGATAATCAAATTTCCAAATATTCTTCACATTTTATGTGAAGAAAATGCTTTCAAAGGTATAAATTAAACTTTTTCACTTGTACCACTTCTGTGCCAAGAAAATTGGAATATCAGTAAAAGGAGAAAAGGTTGAATATGAGAGTTCTATATTCATATAGGGTACACAGATGGTACTTTTTGATTTATGTTTTGATTTATATTTTCTAGACGTACCACTTTGGCTTACTCATTAATTCTTAAAATCAAGAATAACCCTGTCCTCTCATAGCATTATTCAACAGAGTGTGTGGAGAGGATTACTATTTTATGAGTTTTACCCAAGAGGCTTTTGAGGCATAGGAGTCCTAGACTGCAAGGTCAGGTCATACAATCATTTCTAATTATGTACTAAACTGCCTTTTGAGCAAAAGCAAGATTTAAAATAAGCATTTTCACAACACAGTATTTCAAAAAACCCTCATGGAGCAGTTAATCTAGTAGCTAGTCAGGCTAATTAGTGTGACTTTGTGACTAATGTGTCATTGGGATTAAAGCAAAGGGGCGTGCCAGTTTTACCAGGGGGATGGTTTTTGTACTTATTTTTTTCTAGGGGGATGGCGTACCCTTGCTTTTCCCATCAAACTGAGTCCTGGTGAGACAAGATAATGTTCTAATAGTCTAATGAGAGTGTGGAGTTTGTCTAATGTGCTTGGACCATGATCATGGGTATGTAATGGTGGCTCAAATGATATTTTTGGCCAGGGTAGAATGAGAATCTGGAGAAGCTTCCCATAATGTGTTGAGTACACGTGTTGAGCTAGACACATCTGGTAGGAACACAGGAACCAATAAACAGAGTGCATTAGTCTGTTGGTACTAATAAATACCAAGGAAATGCATCCTCTTTACTTTGGCCTTGAGTGTAAATGCTGACTCTTGTGTCTGAATGCTGTCTCTTGCAAGTGTCTGAAAAACTAGTCTAGTGCTACTGGTTTTATGCACCACACTTTTCCTCATGTAAAGTCATTTTAAAAAGAAAGGCATGGATTACATCTCTGGAACACTGGGTGTGAGGATGGATTGGATGCCAGTCCATGACAAAGCACCATGCTCACACACATTTACACACTCATTCACACCTAGGGGCAATTCAGGGTAGCCAATCCACCTACATGTTTTGGGAGGTGGGAGGAAACCTTAGAACCCAGAAGAAGCCCACTCTGACATGTGTAGAACATGAGAAACTCTGGACAGACTCTGGATCTGTGGACCCTGGAGCTGTGAGGTGGTAACGCTATTATTATGACACTTCTATAGAAGATATGACAGTGTTGATAGTCTAAGACTCAGAATTGAGGTATCTGTTGGCTGTCTGGACCTTTTGCTATTTGTGCTATTTAAAAGTTCTTTCATTAATCCTGCTGCTAAATTGCTTCTCAGATAATATTTTACACACACACACACACACACACACACAGAGGTCTATCACTGAAAATATGATACTAATGATGCTCTGTAATAGCTGGAGGGCTGAAGAATTTAAGTTCACTTCATCAACAATAACGACCTGAAAAAAAGCATAATGTTCAGCATATAATGTTCAGGTGTGTAGGGTATCCTTTTGGGTTTATGATGCACTTATCCTGCAAATATGCAATAATAATTATCTTCAGACATTGAAACAGAATGTAAAGAGATGCACTGTTTTACATTGTGAACTAAAATTAGGGCAATGATGGCAGTAGACTATCTTGTTCAGTATATGTAAACAACTGCTTCCACCCTGGGGGAAGAATCAAACTTTGAAAGTGCAGATAAGATTGGCAGTTATCTACTCATGTTTGAAATTGAGGTCCTGGAAGCATAGGCTTGTGCTTCAGAAATTAAAATGGGCCATGTTCTAACCAAGCATAGCTCCCAAACATAGTGACAAAATCAGATGAGGCTAGAAATGACAGGCTTGGCGTCCAGTTTGGACACAGCTAAAGGAGACAGATGGTAAGCAGCCACCTAGCTCATTTACTACGGCTTTTCAAGGTCACTTTTCTAATGGCTGCAAATCCCCCTGGTCATAAAAACTCAAACAAAAATGATTAGCGTTAGCTCCTTTTACTCAAATGTATCTGTTTTGTGTAAGAGCAAGCGGTTATATCACAGAGAATTCGATACTGTATGTGAAACAGATACATTAAATAAATTGATAAACTGATAAATTAATAAGTTCATGGAAAATGGAAAGGCTACAACAAATTAAAAACAAAAACAACAAAAGAAAATTTTGTAAAGGACCAGTTAAATACCTTTCCTTGCTCACAAAAGTCTAGATAACATGAATGAAGGATGACAACACTTATCTATTATTGCATAATTATTAATGATCATATTTTTTGCTATGAATAAAACAATTTGAAGTTATTATGAATTGTTTGGTATTGATGCTTCACATTACCACTTTTGACTAGTGCCATAGAATTTGACACAGGGCAAATAAACATACTTCTTTGTCCAAACATGTTGAAACACTCTGTTTTCATCGTCATGTTGGGAATTTTCTAATCAGACCTAAAGCGGGAAAAAAATGTTTTAATTTATGACCTAATGTCTCTAGGCCTGTAGCTACTCTCTGGTATGATGAGCTGCCTTCAGCTAAAAAATGTACATAAATGCATGCATGTGTTTTCCCAACAGAGGATCTGCTCCAGAAATTGAGCTGATTCATGTTTAGAAACCTAGAACAATTTTTTTCTGGGTTCGGCCCATTAGACTACTTTGCTGGATCCACATCTTGGACTGTGGTCTGCCAGTTTGACAATCCCTGTGCTAGACTATAGAAAAATGCCTTTGAGATTTATGTAGAGAAAATATAACATTCACATCACAGATACAGAATAAGAACATGCTGTGGTGCTTCATCATAGTCAAGCACCATATGTTTTGTACTAATTAAGAGTTGAAGAGTCAATGAAGAGTTCAGTCTAAAAGATTTTACAGTATGTCAGAGCTTTCAAGAGCTTTCAACTGATATCATCTACCAGTTTAAATGGAGAACATTATAATTAGTCAGAAAGAATCATGTCTGCTAGATTTCAGCAGTATAAATTCTAATGAATATTCATTGTCTCAAAACTGAATGATAAAATTCAGATAGAATGAGATCTGATTTGTACATTTTCTTTGTGCCTCAGGACTTTCAGTGTTTGGAAGCTAAACTTAATTTCAGCATGAATCATTACTGGTCCATCACTGTGGGTAATCGTCCCACTTAGGAAACAAAAGCTGATGTGGAATAATGAATTGCTGAAACAGAGGAAAACACGAGGAACAGTGTAGCCCTCCTTCTTGATAGAAATCCTGTGAAATGATGATACCCCAATGGTAAAGTACCCACAGGGTGATGAAGCTTTGAAAGTATACAGGACGAGAGTCAAATAAATCTCTTAGATGTATCGTGCTAGACTGAATAGGAAATGGTTGGTTGAATGTCTTCCGTAGTTTGAAATGAGGGGCAATTATGTGATATCTTTTCTCTGGTGTGTGAAATGCAGCTTCAAGGGAGAGCATCTGTCAAGGAAACAAAAGAAAGAAAAAACTAGAAGATAAAAATATATCACAAGAAAATGCTGTGATATAAGCATCAAGTGAGTATGATTTACAAAGGATCAGATGATCTAAATGAAGCATAATGAAGGATCTCTGGTCATGAGTGTAGACTAAAAGAAATACTGAACATATCTGAGCTATGCTGCAATATGTAGCCTTGGAAGACCCTTCACATGGTGAAATCTGAGGCATCAAAGTATATTTCTGGGAGTAAAAAGTTTTGTCTGTTTGCCAACAGGCTTTCCCAGATATATGACGAATGAAATTCGACTGACAATGGGTATTGTAGGCTAATTGTGATGGAATTTTCTTACTTTGTAGAAGAACAAAAGCTTTTCTGGCAAAAAAAAAAACTTCTCATATGTCAAAGTAAAAGATGTCATCTACAGTAGCCATTTAGAGTCTTCAATACTTTTCAGAGGGTAAACAAATCATCCCTATTAATAGATGAGAGGAGGAAGCAGTGTGCCAAATATAATCAATTGTTTTCTTCTGTCATTTCCCACAAACACCCGAGGCAGGAGGAAAAGGCCGTGCAAAGAAACAAACTCAAAGACTCTTTGTTGTGGTGATCTGGGAATCTGGGAAGCTTTCAGGACTTTTAGAACTGGTGTGAAGACTCAGGTACATGAATATGTGGTATAACCCCTTACCACAGTCTGCTTTTATCATTGTTGGCTAATCCTAGCCCATGGTCCCCTCAGGCAGATCATACCACCAACCAAAATAGATCTTCTCTCACCTCCTGCACTCCAGGACCATATACACTTTATGCGTGCTGGCATGCACATGAACAAGTGCCTCTGAGCAAGGGCAAGGCAGCCTTCATGGATTTGTGTGGATTTTAGGGCTTGCTATTTCAGAGGAGAAAGGTAATTCTGTGAAAGCACATGCTCTCACAGCAGAAGTAGATAAATGGACCACCTCACTATATTCTGAACTGATCCCCAGGGAGCAGTCTGAAATATCTCATCAAGAGGAGCAAGGAATAAGATAGACAGGGATTATGTTGAAAACTGACATGACCCTAGGTTTCAAGAGAACTGCTATTGCAACAGTTGAGTGATTTGAAATAAGGCTGTAGTTTGCCTGCAGTCAGGTTAAAAGCAAAGCTACAGAACAAATTCCCCTAAAACCACAGCAGATGTTCAGACCGCCCAGTCTCTGAGCTTCAATCTTCCTGCTCCTGTCAAGGGAAAGGCAAGAAAACCACAAGAGGGATGTGTGGATGCCATGAGCAGGAAGCAGATAGTTTAAATCCGCAAATGTTTTGAAAGTGGGAGGTAAGATCAGGTAAAGGCTGAATAAATATTCACTTATTAAGCACTTATTACAGAAGTGCCTCTTCAAATCCCAGTCAAATAGAAACACTTTCTGAGAAATTCTGACTCTATATGTATACTTTCACTATTATTCACTCTTAATTCTTACCTAGCAGCATGTAAACACTCCTCAATTCTTTGCAAGTTCTCCAAACAAGTTGTCTTGGTGTGGTTCTATAACTATACTGGAGCTACACATGGTTAACATATATGTATATGTATGTAAACATCTTACTAATGCAATAAAAATGATTCAGAGAAAAATATTACTTTGGATGGCTAGGCATGTGCAAGACTTCATTTCATTTGAAGTAGTTTTACTTTTCACTGTGTTTTTTCTGCAAAAAGTGACCAACAGTGACCTAATATAATCAACAAATTAAATTTGCAGTCTGTCTATTAACACCATCTAGGCCTCGAAAGATAAATATTTGTCTTTCCTTCCAAAATAATGGTTGAGATTTTCTATCAGAATTTCTAAATTCCAGTCTTCCTGTTTCTTGAGATAAACCTGTTAAATGAAAAGCAAGAAAAACACGAGATGGGAGCTGCATCCTCTCATATCTTAAAACACTTTCACAAAGTCCTCTATTTGAAACTGGTAGGTAAGATCAGGCAAAGGCTGAATAAATGTTCACTTATTCAGTATATTGAGCAAAATAATGAGTGGGATAAAGTAGGATCAAATCCCAGTCAAATAGACACGCTTTTGGAGAAATTTCATTCTGTATATGTGTACTTTCACTATTAATCTTTCTTAATTCTCACCTAGTAGCATTTAAACACTCTTTACGAGTGTTTACATGCTACTCATTAATGAGCACGCCAAACAGATTTCAGAAAGGTACATTTTAGACAATTCAGCCACCTGGGAGAAAATCATTAGAAAGACAGCTCACTAACATTCCAGAGAGAGAGCGAGAGAGTTGAAACAGATGGTGCTTGGAGAGGAGACTGATTTACACAGCAGACCTGAGATAATGTGCACTTTTTAAGTGGTTGGCCTCTATGGAGATGAAAGGGAACCTTTGACCTACAATAAGAAACACATTTGTTAACTGTCTGCCAACATGAAGGTTTGGCTCACACCCAGTGTGTTTAAGAATGATCAAACATTCACATACTAAAACCGAGAGCAAATACACCCAGGTAGCTCAGAAACAGTGTGTGAGTTCCTAATTTATATTCTGTCCATAGCTAGTCCTCAGGCATAATGCTGACTACTGTCTTGCTGGGTGTGAAGGAGGGCAAGAACTCTATGCCTCTCTTATAACCAAAGGATGTTCTCATTTGTTTGGGCATCTGCTTGTACTTGTAGACACAGTCAGAGCTTTTCACTGACGGTGCTTGGCAAGTTGCTAAAAAAACAATTCAATGCTAGGCTGCAGGCCCAAGGTGGTGAATATCTACAGAAATATAAACAGGCTAGTGTATTACTAGGAGAAAAAATTGAAGATTTAGGAATAAAACTGGCATCATTACAAAAATTGTGTCCAAATAGGTCTAAGTGGTCAACACTGTCTTCTTAAGGCAGCACAGTGGCATCATTAGACATTTTACATTGCTGACATTTTAAAATTTTTTAAAAATTATCACGTTCACTCATATGTGCCTGGAACACACATAAAGCATTGGTACTGATGCCCATCTGTCCTGTCTTTAATGTCTAGAATGTCAGTAATGATAATGACGGAGCCAACCCTCAGCAGGGAGCCACAGAGGATGGTCGAACAGCAGCCGCATGGTGTCCCTGAGTAAAGCACACTGAGAGAGAGAGAGTTAAAGTTACTACTCAAAGCACACAGGCTTCTTTGACACCATAAATGCTAGCTCAACACTCCCGAGAGTTCTAGAGCTGGCCAGCACCAATTATTCTGTTGTGCCATAGCAATCATTCTACTGGGCTGCCATATGTGTCTGTGAGACAGCAAATGTAGTCACAAAGCAAAAAGATTGTAGTCTTCTTGAGTTATCCAGCACAGACTGCAATGCTATGGGTACATAAGTGTTTTTGAGCCTCTGCTGTACCTGAAACCTCGAAAAGATTCAAAATAAACCATTATTTAGCTGTGAACAGTGAAATGAAAAGACAGAAAAGACAGTACATTAAGTGGCCTTTCAGTATGCTGTATTAAACATTATGCAAAGTGGATAATAAAAATATTACTAATTCAATAAAACTGATTCCAAGAAAAATATTCCTTCCATATTAATTCTGTTGTCTAGACATATGATGCAAGAAATAGAGCTGATTTGTATCATTTAAAGTAGTTTTTCTTTCTACTCTTTCCACTCTATTCTTTCAGCAAAATGTAAAGACCAAAATAGACCTCAAATACTCAGTAAATTAAACTCTCAGTCTGTCTATTAATAACAACCAGAACTCAAAAGGCAAATAGTAATCAATTAGCTTGGACTCTCAAAGTAATAGCTGAGACATTCTTCCCTGTTTTATTTCCTTTCAGGGAAGCACTTTAGGTCATTAAATAAGGAGAATAAAAAGTAGGTTTAAAGTGGAAAACAGCATTAAAAGTGGGATAGAACCAGCTTAAAAACCCTCTCCAAAGACTATTTCCACATAAACTGTTCCTTTCACTTTCTTTCTGAAGCAAAATGAGCAGAAAAGTAGACATAAACCTGACTGATGTTATAATGGTTTAGGTTTGATTAAAAAACTACGTATGACTAAAAATCAACATTTAAACTAAAAATATAAGAAACTGCTAATTGCATAATTACACATTTATGTAATTATTAATTTTGTACAGCTTGGACATTGGAAAGGTATAATTTAGAAAAATAAGAGAAATCCATGGTTTATAACTGAGATTTAAAGCCAACTGATATACAATCACCTGGCATAAAATGGCCTGTAAACTTTCAGTTTGGTCCAGAGCATTGCACATCTCAGGCATTTAATTATATTAAAAATGCTTTAGTACAGTTCTAAAACTATAACTTCGAAACTGAGCGGTTTATTATTGGCTGCTTGCTTCCTTCACAGCTAATAGCTTACTGACCTAATTTTAAATTTTAAATCTAATGTACTCGTGTACGTAAACAACAAGAAACTGAGCCGTACTGCAAATACATAGATACTGTAGTCAAGATAAACATTACAGAGCAGAAGAGCAATGTGACACCAAAATATGACATATCAGATAAATGATTCATTCTCACCATTTTCTTTTGACTAACAGCACGAAATAGCCTAGAGTCACTTTGGGACTTTACAGTTTTGCTTATGCAGCCAGTTTCTGTTACGTTATTTGTAACCATCAACAATCCTACCACTTTGTGACAAAATGTATTCATCTTTATGTTAACAGAAAACCAAGAACCTGACATTTGTTTATGTGGTGGTCACAATGCCACATCTTTGTTTTCCTGTGAGAGAATAACAATGCACTGTGCTCAGAGACGGAACTGTGCTATAAAATACAGTGCGATGTTAGGAATGCTATGCATAATTCTTGCTATGAATAATACAAACAGCTCTGAGCCTGGGAAATGATGGGAGAAAAATATGACCTCATTGAGATGCAACCCAATCTGGATGATTTTGTGTGACATCCATTACAGAAATCCATTCATTCATCTTCAGTAGATGCTTTATCCTGGTCAGGGTCAGGGCGGATCTGGAGTCTGTCCTGGGAATACTGGGTGCAAAGTGGGAATACACTCGGGATAGGATGAAGAGCATCAAGCATACATACATTTGCACACTCATTTATAGCTTGTGGCAATTTAGAGTAGCCAGTCCAACTACCGGCATGTTTTTTGGAAATGAGGAGACTGGATCACTCAGAGGAAACACACACGGACATGGGGAGAGCATTTTATAGATATCATGGTATTGTGGGTTTTCCCTTTCACAGGGTGACTAATATTAATGAGATAAGTCCACAATGACTCATGTATAAGTATATAAGTACACTATTAAAACATTTTTTATTTAACTTCATCTTTATCTTTATTAACAGATAGTACTGTTGCCTCACAGCTTCAGGGTTCGATCCTGGGCCTGGTTTTCTGTCTGTGTGGATTTTCTGTGCACGTTCTCCCTGTGTTCATGTAGGTTTTATCTGGGTTCTCTGGTTTTCTCCTTTTCTCCACCTTCTAAAAGCATGCTGGTAAGTGGATTAGCTACTCTAAATTGCCCCTAGTTGTGAAAGTGTGTGTCTGTGTGCATGGTGCCATCCAGGGTTTAGTCCCCCCTCACATTCAGTGTTCCGGATTCAGTGGCACATTCAGCGGTATATGCTGATGATGTGTGAGCTGCTGTAATTGCTTTTTCCACACATCATTCCTAATATGCAGTTATACCACTTGCTTTTAAAGACTTCACTTCCTGTGCAATAAGGAAATCTGGTCTACTTCGTAGATGGCATTGCCAACAAACATGTGTAACCTTTACAAGTTTAAAATCACAGCAATGCCATAACCATCCATGAAGAGAATACATTAATTGGCCCTACTCTGTATGGTGGAGGGGTATCATTCAATTCTGCCCTGTCAAGCAGAGTAACCCTAACCAGTTGTGGGTGTTCGTCAGGTCATGTATACAGAAGAGGGCAGCCGGTTTTCTTTCAAGTGTGTTTGGCTGTGATATGATGTTGCATGAGCACCAGTTATAAGATACAGTGGGAAAGCTCCATGTTTGGAGGAAGCATGTGTCAGCCCTCATCCTGCATGGATGGTACCTGTTGAGCGATAGGGAAGAGCTAGCTAGACTTGAGAGAAATAGAGAAGAAAATCTCAGTAAAAATACAAACAAACAAACAGGATATAATAAATAAATTAAATAAATTTACAATATGTCTTTGAGTAAAATTTTCATAGACCAAATTGATGTTTGAAATGATTTCTTTATAAAGTCTGTTCCTCCAAATATGAATCTAGGTTTCTGGATTGATGCAAAAGTTTTTATGCCTATGCGACTCCTCAGCATGACAAGTACATGTTGGTTGTGTTCTAGATTTAGAGCTGTCGCTTTTAGATCTGGCATCACAAACCCCCAACATCTCCCACTAAAAGTAAACCACCTCAGGCTTCTGAATTGAGCTCAGATTAGACAGAATCATAAATCTGACATCAGCTCTGACACCTAAGTCAAGTGTTGATGCGAGAGCTTCACAGCGTCCTTGGCTTTGAGATGACACTGCTGGCTCTCCTCAAGGATTCACGCTGGTGGAACTAAATCAGTCATATCTTCTGTGCCCTGGAGGCCACATTTCACATGATTAAGGTGGAGAGGTGGGCTGGGAGGTCATAAGACATAGCCCTGGGCTCAGAATAATGGCAGGAGGCTAGACAGCATCAATAAACTTTGTTTGAACCTGGGCAAAACAGAATCTGGGCATGAGCATGCATCTGGACTTCATGAGGGGAAAGTGGCAAAGGTAGCAAATGGCAAAGGTCTTTTTCTCCATAGCCTGGAGTGAACAATGTCCTCTCAACATGCTCAGCATATTGATTTTACTTCCCCTAGAATACAGATTAATGTTGAATTTTGGTTTAGAAAAGCTCACATTAGGTAAGGCAATGAAATTATTCATTTCTCTCCAAATATTAACATCCAGGGCTACAGGCACTAGTGAAAAGCGACTGAAGGTTTTATTGTTATAATGTGCTACATATAATTAGAGATCTGGCGAACTGTCAGGCTAAGTGTAGGTTTCAGGCTTCTAAATTAAGGAAAATGAAAAACTTTGTAAACATGACATTAAAATCTTCCCGGATAAACACCTCCATAATTCCAGTAAGATAAGCACAAGGCTGCATTACTGGGCATTACACCAAGTTTTACACTAAGAAAACGTTTCCATTACATGTACACTGCTATCTGATCCTGTGAAGATTAGATATATATTTTTATATGTTTTATAATAGCGTTACGCTGTACTATAAACTGGACTACAGATGAAAATGAGGCATTTGGGCTGCAATTTACAGTACAGTTGATACTGTTTATTAATGGGCACTGTCCCTGACAAATAAATTAGTAAATAAAATAAAATAGTCAGTTATTTCAGCCTTAGGTTTAATTGTTGTCCAACAGACACATTTTTTCAGAGTACTTTATACAATTGTTGTATATTATGAACCCCATCATTGGTAATTATTGGTACATTAAGAAAATGTAATAAATGTATCACAGAAATTGTCAATGGAATAAGTGATATTTTCAATGTAAACACATGGGGATACTGTTTAGTCTTCTCCTTAGTTTTAATTTTTGCATGATTTAAAATATCAGCAAGCCTTGAATATAAATCTGAATATAATAAGAGCACTACATCTCTTCCTGTATTGCATACAAATGTTATGCTTCTGGAGGGATCTTGGACCACTCTGCTATGCAGAATACATCAATCTTCACAATATCTCCTGGACTACTAGCCACAGCTGCAAAGCATCATGGATCCACCACTGCAGTGTAAAACAGGTATCGGGTGCTTTTGCGTGTAAGCAGTCCTCATTTTTGTCCAACATCCTGGTAGATAAATAAACAAATAAACAAACAAATGAATAAATATCAAAATTTATGAAGGATGCCAATAATTCTGGAGTGCAACTACCATAAAAAAACCAGTAAAAGCTGTACTGTGCACATGTTACATAGATTAAACATTTATTCATTGTACAAATTGTATATGTTGATTATGCCGAATGTTGTGTAGTGGAGGTTCTGTGTTCTGTTTCTTCAAGCTACCGTTTTAAGCAGTAATATGTCAGTATTATCTGGCAGTTACATCTGCCATGTTAAAAAAATAGTTTATGACTTGCTGACTGACTCGAGTATCATCCTATATCAGCTGCACAGTTGATGGATGGGACAGTCTATGCACATGCAGCGAGACAGCTTTATGGGTTCATAGTGACCTCTGCTGTCCAGCTTCAGGATTGTTAATCACAGTAGGAGCCATAAATTAAATAAAATTAAAAACCAACAGCAACAAAAAACCCTCCCATTTCTCAGTCATTCATCTTAAAGCATATTATTAAAAACCTACTATAAATGATTCAATAGTTAGAATGAATCACATAGAAACAGCTGTGAAGTTATGACAGTGAGGATATCTACATTAGATTAATTACATAAAGTGACAACATCAGTGATTGTGCAGATGCAAAACAGAAGGAGCTAATGGGCTTAATAATGAGCAGGGTTCACCCTTTGAAACCTATTGAAAGCTCAAAGAGCGGTGAAAGAAGAACGAAAAAGCACCTAGGATAGAAGCACTGATATGTTTTTATTCATTGATTCAGTCAGCTCTTCCATAGGTGCAGGTGGTGTGTATATCAGCCGCATATCTTCATATTCTTCCTCAGTCATCCCTTGACTTATCCCTTTTGAGCACTCAATGATTAAAAAAATGCTTTTTGATAGATATAAGCCAATGTTCTATTGAGTTGCTCACCTTTCTATATGTTGCGCAATCGTGGGGCAGCGCGCTCACTGGCCCATTTAGCGCCATAGAGTTATTATTGCACCTAGTGGTCAAAAATAGGAACTGCAACAAACACTAATAATAGACCCTTTGGGACAGGAATCATGCTGCACCATGCTTGCTCTATGTTACATCAACATTTTCAGTGGAGGTGCAGTGGGCAACATATAGATGAGATGTAACTGGGCTGGGCATGTTGGCAACCCAGGTTCGTTATATTAGCTCTTTAACAATGTCACGGGAAACACACCTGTTGTATCGAACAATATAGTCGAACAAAAGTATGTCTAAAACTGCTCAGAACGAGCCTCTAGATTGTATGCTGGATGACTATGTATATGCTGTCGAATCTCGACTGTCTATTATTTTTAGTATTACCCTAAAAATTCACTAGATAGTAGCCTATAGCATAAGTCAAGTGTGACAGCCTGTCAACTTAATTTTAATTTTAAATGTCTTAATTAATGTTGTCATGCCTCACCAAAATCTATGGTCATGAGCCTCTGCTGCATTGATTTCTTTCTTTCTGAATGTACTCTTTTGTATGAATGGGTGATAAGGGTTCAGAGAAAAATATTTTGATTGACCTTAACTGAGTCAAAATGGGACCCACAATTTATTCCTCTGAATATTAACATTGTCCATTTTTGTGAGATATGAGCAGCAAGGCCAGAGTCTGAGAGGACATATTGAAATCATCCATCATACATAATTTTCTTATAATGGAGGTGTCTGGGTTAAAGCACAGATCCATAAAAATGCGAAATATTAGAGGCCAGGTAATACAGGACTCTTCCTATTAGCAGTGGAGAGGTTATAGTCAATTTTACTAGTCAGCATGACCCTTTCTTCAGAAGGGCAGCCAATAATAATGACTGATGCTATGCATTATGCATCTAAGCTTTCACTTAAAGACACAGTACATATATAGTTGAATATGTTGTATAAGTTTATAGAATTACTTATAAAATATAGTCTCATTTTCATCCAAGTCATAATAATAGAAAACAACTTCTGCTTAAACTATTAAACACACGAACAATTAAGCTTTTCATAAACGTTTCTTTATTGAATATGTTGATTGACTAGTCACAGTCCAGGCTAAAAAGACCTTTGTCTTTATTAACTGGCAGAACTGCAGCCTTTAGCAGCAAAAACCTTCACCAAACAGTTTCTGTACCTGCTGATCTGACTTGCACAACAATGAAGAGGAATGGAATTCAGTCCAAGGATTCTGATACAAACCAATTTCAGTTAATCAATATTTCTGGGACTTCTTGAAAGAACAGTCCTCTGCAACATGTCAACTAGATTAAGGTCTAGACTCTGACCTGGCCAGTTCAAAACATACATTTTCTTCTCTTTAAACCATTCTGTTGTTGATTCCACTGTGTCTTGATGCATTGTCCACAAACACACTGCTGGATGTCTCAAGTCCACAAAATCACCTAGATGTTCTGGGGCAATGTTTTTTGGACAGATGAGACAAAAGATGAACTTTCTCCTTGAAATGCACAGTGCTATGTTTGGAGGGAAAAAAAGACACTGCACACTAACACTAAAACCCTAGCTCAACTTCGAAGCATGGTGGAGTTAGCATCATGGTTTGGGGCTGTTTTGCAGTCTCAGGGCCTAGAGATTTTTCAAACATCGAGGTGGCAATCAACTCAAAATTGCATGAAGAGGTTTCACAGCAGAATGTCAGGGTATGCGTAGGTTTTTTTCTGGTTTCCTCCCACTGTCCAAAACATTCAGGTAGGTGAACTGACTATGCTTAATTTCCCCTAGGTATGTGTGTGTTTAGGTGTGTGAATGTGTGTGTGTGTGTGTAGGGTGGCTTGTAATGGACTGGTGTCCCATCCATGGTGAATTCTCCCGCATTGCGCACACTGTTAACTGGGATATGCTCTGGATCCACCATGGCCATGACCAAGATAAAGCAGTTACTGATGATGACTCAATGTCAGGGTAGTGGTCTGTCACCTGAACTTAATTGAAGTAGGATGATTCAACAAAACAATGAGCCAAAATACACAAGTAAATATACTACAACAGAAAGGAGTAAAAGAGAAGAACAATAAAGCAATAAACCATGAGAAGTCGTATGTTACAGTGATTTAATCAAGCTTCAGGGTGTTGGCATGGTTAGGCATGGCATGAAACGGAGTAAAGATTTGGGTATTCGAAGAACAAAACAATGGCATACATGCAGCAGTTTTATTGTTTTAAAACTTGGTGCGTTAATACAGAATTTAGATTCTGTGATGTGATTACAGGATTTTACAAAATTTGAACACAGCTCAGTCAATCAGATTTTAGAACCGAAATGATCTCTTTTATAAGCTGTTTTATAATAAATAAACCTGATTCCAGACTTTACACAATCACGATGCTGTGGTATGACCTTAAGAGGGCTGTTCTTTCAAGTATCCTAGAAATATTGATGAATTGAAACATTTTTATCAGGAGGAATGGTGTTAAATTCCTCCTCACTGTTATGTAAGTTTGATTAGTAGCTGACGAAGGTTATTTCAGCTAATGAAGATTCTACACAACTCTAAGTGATGTGTTATTTGTGTTTTATTAGTTTATAGGCAGAGCGTGGTTATCTGTTATTATGACTGGGATTGAGATCAGACCACGTTTCAAAAGTAATTAATGCAGAAATCAATTCTCAACCTTTTTCTTCAGATGTACCAGTCTTGAACAACCAGTGATGGTGCTTTAATTTGTGGACTTGGTTTCTGCGCCCAGCAAGAGTACTGTGAAGCAGTATTAAATTATTGTGCTGAAATGATATTGATCTTTATATGAGAATGTGCAGAAAGAGCCTTCAGTTATGCTGAAGTTATCTTTTCTAGTTATCTATTACAATTTCATATTGCATTACTGTGCACAATTATATAAACATAAGTTTATATTATCTTGGCAAGCAATAGGTTTTCTACATTCTGTAGAAAAAGACTGTCATCTTTTGGCATCTGGTAAAGAAAGAATATTGGATTATTTGGGACAGTATTTGGATAATAACACATCAGATATTTGTGCTCTCAAATACACACAACTCTGAGTTAAGCCTTAACAACTATGTCTACTGTAGTGTGATTTCAGGTAATTTAGAATATTCTATGTATATTGAAATTATTTCTGACATGTAATTTAAAGCCCACACCACTAACAAGAGACAAAACGGTCAAATCAAATGACTTTAACCATAAAACCATTTTATTGGTGTAATGTTATAAAAATGGGAGTGCTTATGATGATTTTTCAGGAGGTCAATCCATTCAAGCAAATGGTCAGGACTATAGCATATGCTAATAAGAGCAAATGTTAAGGCCTAACTTAGAGTTGTGCAAAAAATTGATTTTATAATACTGTATGTAAACTTATGATTTATACCTCAACTGAAAATTTTAGCAATATGCATATTTTATTTGTATTTATATTATATCCTGTATTA